>NC_139225.1:102841334-103376334 GCF_055691185.1 Crinia signifera | reverse complement strand
GATGAAAAGACTGTAAATGTCTTGCGTCATGTGCATCTAAATTTGAATAACTAAAAAAGCACTTTTCCAAATTCAAGTGAGTGCCGCCTCTTCCTTGTACAGTCTTGTATAAGAAACCTCTGCTATACTATACCAGGGAAGGCACCGTGGTCATCACCTACTTGTCCGGAGTGCCGAACAAAGCTTGCAAACTATATATATATATATCATACCATTACCATTACTGTGTACTATCTCAGGAATCACTGCACTGAACATTGGGGTATTTTCTTCCTTGGTTTCCTTACCTAACTATCTGAACTGTATGGTGACAGTTGTCTGATTTATATAATCTGAATCTGCACTGTGGATATACCATATTAGTCAGCAGCAATGGAGACCAATACTGATGCTAACGAACAGTTTAATCCCCTTCTTGTTCCAGTACAAGAATTTTTCAGTTATTCCAAATCTGATACCGAGGTTATCCTGAGAAAGAATAAACTTCTTGATTTGGCAGAAGCCAAAACATCTGAAGCATTGTATTTCGATCTATTACATATGAAAAAGAAGGAAATCGACTTTGACTACCATGCTATAACTTTAAGCGATAACTTACGCTCTAAAAAGATACCCAGAGGCTTTAGGGAACGTAATTGTCCAACAATAGGGTGATTCGACCCTGCCTTTTGTCGAAAATGGGTATCCATACTAAATAAATGCTCCTCAGATCTCATTTTGCTTGTTATTGATCAGTCAAACAAAGAGATGCTAGTGGTCCAGGAGAAGATTGCCAATTTTGAACATACAAATTTACTTCTCATGACAGCTGATAAAGACAACGACTGGCTGGGTAAGCTGCAATCTCAACTGGCTACATACAAACAGGATCTGATTAAATGTAAAAAAGAAAAGTTCTTAAAGGTGGAGAAGGACTATGAGAACCATCAAGTATACCGTTGGTTGTCCGGTAAGAATAGCGAGACCAATCGCCGTCCTTTCTTCCGCCGCTCTAAACATCAGAAGGACAAGTTTGACACTGACTCCTCAACTGAGTGTACAAGCACTGCTAGCGATAAGGATACAAGGTGCAACCATCGAAGGGGCCCCTTATCCCTTTAGGGGTTCTTACCCGCACTAAAAAAGGGCCACTGGAAGACCCACCAGGCGTGGCGGGCAGTGCAGGTGGCAAAGGAAAGAAACCCCCGGCGGGCAACAAAAAAGCATAGTCTTCAACTTATCCAACTATGAACTGAGTAAAACTTAATTGAGCTTGTTATCCAAATGTTTATCCTTTGTACCTTCCCAGCAATTCAATGAATTACGCTGGAACATTGAAAAACAACAATTACATCGGAAATTAAAACTAAAGGAATTCTTTCTCAACAAACCTCCAGATGATGGCCTGATGCTACCTCCCAAATTACAACAATTTAGGTCCACCATCTAAATTCGATCCATTATCTAATAACGCTACAATCAAGACTTTCATGCGTATGATGGAACATGTCGTGATGGAGAGTATAGCTGAGGCACCCCACAGTCCTTGTAACCTCACGGATGGAGAGAGAACTGCCCTCATGAATCTAAGATCAAACGATTCTTTAGTGATCCGCCCGGCGGACAAGGGGGGCGCTATAGTCTTACAAGACATTTGGGACTATAAAAAAGAGATCATCCACCAACTAAATGAACCAGGTGTTTATACCAGACTGAGTGGCGACCTGACTGCTACCTTTACCAAGGACTTGAAAGATCTACTTCTTATGGCAATGGACTCAAAACTGATCTCACAAGACATACATGATGTCTTGATACCAGCATTCCCCTTGGCACCCCTAATTTATACCCTGCTGAAAATTCATAAGGGGGTAAATCCCCCTCCCGGGAGGCAGATAATTTCGGCACGTGGCAGTTTATTCCAACCCACATCGGTTTTTCTTGATACGGTACTGCAACCTTTGGTACAGCAACACCCCAACTTTTTATTGGACACCACTTCTTTATTTAATAAATTGAGCACCCTGAATATTGGTAATGAAGAAGTGTGGTTGATTACGGCTGATGTAACCAGCCTATATACTATTATTCCCCATCATGCAGGGTTGGGAGCAGTTAGATCACTATTAACTTCTGCCAAAAGATTTGATGGTGCACAGGTTGATATTTTATTATTATTGTTGGAGATGATCGTAACTAAGAATTTCTTTATCGTTGATGGGAGTTTCTTCCTCCAAACACGGGGGTGTGCCATGGGTTCTTCCGTGGCACCCACATATGCTAATACTTACATGTTTGGGGTTGAGGAAGAATTGTTCTTTTCTGATACCCAGATTGCCAGCAGGATCGTCTTTTACACAAGATATATAGACGACCTGATGATAATCTGGAGAGGGTCAAAATCTGAATTTACTGATCTAGTGGATGCACACAATTTGGGGGACAGCCCTGTTAAATTGACATACAAAATGGAACGTGAAACAATCGATTTCCTTGATGTAAGAATTTCATTGGTTGAAGGCATTATACACACTACAGTATTTTCTAAAGAGACAGATTGTAACTCTTTTCTACACAGTACGAGTTGCCATCCTAAGAAATTCAAATATAGCCTCCCTTACTCACAGATGCTTCGGATCATGCAAATGAATGATGAGGGTAGAGCAGCTGATCAAATGGATGCACTGATTGACCGTTTTATTGACAGGGGCTATAGAAAACAAGAGCTTATTAATACCAAATACAAAGTATTAGGGCTACCACGTGAACAACTGTTGGTTAAAAAAAAAACTAAAACTCTGTCAAACAAATTCCCTTGGGTCAATCAGTATCTTGCCCAATCAGACCTGATTCTTAAAAACACCAGGAAATCGTGGCCATTAGTACAGTCTGACAGGGATTTGGGTCTTAGTCAGACTCAGATCATGTCTTGCTACTCTAGACCCAATAACCTACATGATTTATTGGTACGGGCTGATGTAACCCAAAAAAAGATGAAGGTTCTGGATCCCAAAAATTTCTTATCTAATAAACGCCCGGGATGTTTTAAATGTCCCTGCACCACTTGTAAATACCCATTACCTGGTGATTCTTTTACACACAATGGTACCAAATATTTGATTAAGGAGCATTTTACATGTGAGACCTCCCATGTTGTGTATCAGATTGTCTGCCCATGCGGTCTTACCTACATTGGCAAGACCGTCTGCAAATTCAAGGAGAGAATGACGGCCCACAGGTCTGCCATTAGGGCAGCCATCACAAATGGCACTAGTGAGCAGCCTGTGGCGCGTCATTTCCTGGAAGCTGGTCATAATTTACATTCCATACGTTACAGAATAATTGATTGGATAGCCCCTTCCCTAAGAGGTGGGGACAGAGGGACAGCATTGCTCCGCCGTGAGGCAATTTGGATACAGCGTTTAACAGTGATTGCACCTTTGGGTTTAAACGAAAATATCACCCTCTCTTGTTTTCAGTAACATCTTAATCTATTTATACTTACCAGTTTTTATTATGTGGACGATTTAACTACTTGCCTGCCATCAGTTATGGTATTATAGCATTATTTGATATGGTATGACATGATCTCCTTTTTACCTGTTTTCTACATTATTTATGCTACACAGCTCGTATCAGAATAATTGTATACTTTTGATTTGCTGACTTATTTGTTGTTCTACATAACTTTTTCACCTACTGTTTCTATTTATATGTTAAAACGAGGTGATTCACTGTGTTTTTTTAATACTTCTAGATGCCGCGTCCATGGTTTCCATGGTTACCCGCCTGCTGCGTGGTGAGCCGGAGATGCGTCAGACGTAGCTGGCATCCTTTGCTATGGCAACTTGTCAGACGAGGATGCTGTGCGGCAGCGGCGTGGCCGGTGACGTCACATGCTGCATGGCGGGACCGTGCGCCTGGGGGCTGGCGTCCACTTGGGGCGTGTGGGTTCTTAGAGATATAAGGTGAGCATGTTTTTCTTGTTTGTTATCCTGACGAAAATTGTGAAAAAATATAATTTTTATACGGGAAGAATCTGTATTCAGTAATAATGGATGCTGCATTGAAATGTATACACATTCTATTTTCGGTATGTTGCCCATACCATACAATTTTAATGAATCTGATTTTGTTGGAAATAAACTTGAGGAATTCTAAAATTAAAATACAATTGAAATGTTGATACGCATCTTTGTGTCCAGTAATTTCTTAAAGAAAGTTGTCCTGAGTGCCGCATGATATACCGGCACACATCATGCGGCACTCAGGACAACTTTCTGGATGCATAAAGACAGCCATGTGTTTTACGGTGCATTTCACAAACCTTTATGTAACTGTATATCTATTGATAAATCTATTTGATTTAATTTTAGAATTCCTCAAGTTTATTTCCAACAAAATCAGATTCATTAAAATTGTATGGTATGGTATACGGAAAATAGAATGTGTATACATTTCAATGCAGCATCCATTATAACTCAATACAGATTCTTCCCGTATTAAAATTTACAGTATTTAAAAAATATTGACTGATGATTACGCCGCTGCTAATTCTCATTATATAAAGATATATAAATGTATTTGTAGTTATTCAATATTAGGACTTATATCATTTAACTTTAGGACATCTAGCAGCATTTAATAACAAATGTACATATTAGATAGAAAACTCATTAGAGGAATGTAAAAAATGTTTTCTAATCTATTCTATGTATTTATATACACGTATTTAACTAAGATAGGGAACAGCAATATATTTTTCACATTAAAACCCAGGGCTTCATTTAAATTGGAAGTCTGCACTCATAAAGATTTAGGTCTTTTGTTATAAAACCTTTCAGCACATCACAGAGCTCAGATATGGAAGATGAGCATTTAAAAGAAAAAAATGTCTGACTATTGTCTTCTTTTTGACATCCATGAAATTGAAATCACACTTGTGGTGAAAGGTCCCAGAAGCTGATAGTGTGATTGTTTGTTAATATGAATATTTTTTTTTAAACCACATTTTGTTAATCTTTCTGTTTCTATATTCGCATTGCTTGTACACAATGAAACGTTGTCAATAGGGATTCTATATAAATGATCGAAAAATCCACTGTATTATTTGAGACAAAAATTATATATATATATATATATATATATATATATATATATATATATATATATATATATATATATATATATATATATATATATATATATATAGGAAACAAATGGCGGCACTCGCAGGCTGAAGGTGAAAAAACTTGCTTTATAAAATCATCAAATATGTGCAAAAGTTGTCCGACGTTTCGGGGATGTCCCCCGTTTTCAAGGTGCAGAACACAACAACAACAGTGACATGTGTAAGATCTCTTACCTTTATGGGGCTAGAGAAGGCTGAGGCGGGAGCCCGTCCCCCATGTCCGTGGCTGGCTTCTAGCAGGAAGCAGCTGGTGCTACACTTACGGCTCTTCTGCCGGGAGCACGCGACCCGGGTTACCTAGGCAACCTGCGTGTGCATAAAACATAAGACAGTGAAAATCTGAACAGTGACGTGTAAAAAATACAATAAAAAACAGCATATTCAATCGCCTGTATCATACAGACTGCATTTAAATGGCTTAGAAGAAAATAGCACATTGACTTTGAACTATATTTAGAGTTGCCATGTTTAAGTGGTCAACATTTATCTGTCGGTTGACAGCAGCTGTACCACTACGTAGGGTCACATGCGAGACAGTTAACCCCTATGGTGGGGAAAGTCAGCTAATGCATCGCTGCCCGTTCCCTAAAGAGCCTGATGGTTTTACCCACATATCCTAAAACCATCAGGCCCTTTAGGGAACGGGCAGCACATAACGTGCGCTGATACCCCTTCTCCGCCATAATGATCTTTCATACATCTGCCCCATTCTGTCTTATCAATAAGAGTGTCTGGTTGTCAGATCTTGCTAATAAGAAATAACTGTTGCAGTCTGTTATTAAAAAAACAGTAACTGTTACAATAAGTATGACAAGTAACAGTGTAAACTGTTTAATGCATCATTTTAAATATCACTAAACATTAGATGCCTTTTTTTTTACATCATAATACACTTAAATACAACGTATTTAACTGTTAATATTTTGGCTTATCTTTGGTATAACTACTGTATATGCCATAATGCAGCCCTTTCATGTTCTCAACATAGGGGATGCAAACAGTTTTTCAGACTGTTTTTCAAACAAATAAACTGCCACAAGTTAAGACAATAAACAGAAGTGTTTTAAATCCTGCACCTAAAGAACAGAGTGTAATGCATTGTTACTGAACTTACTGGAGCATTCAGTAAAGAGTTTGTTGGACATTAGAAGACACATAGGTGCACTATTCTATTAAAGGAAAACAAAGGGATTTACCCTGTTTTTTTCACAAAGTTTCTTTTTCTGATCACATCAATTACAGAGCATCCTCTCCCAAGAAAATAAAAACACGTTCCGGAGAAAACACCATATAAACAATTGAAGCCATGAAAATGGGTCATTTATCAGGGATTTTTTCTCTTGCTAAAGTCAGTCACTTTGCACTAGGACAAGCTCATACTCTCTTTTACTAAGCTAAAGTATATTAATAAACCACTCTAAGACATCATGACATAGGGATTTATTCTAGTTCATTCTTTCTGACAAAATCCTTCTTAGATGGACAAAACCATGTGCACTGCAGGGGGTCATATGTAACATGTGCAGAGAGAATTAGATTTGGGTGAGTTATTTTGTTTCTGTGCAGGGAAAATACTGACTGCATGATTTTACACTTCAATATAGATCTCACTTTGAAGAAAAACCCCACCCAAATCTAATTCTCTCTGCACAAGTTACATCTGCCCCACCTGCAGTGCACATGGTTTTGTCCATCTAAGAAGGATTTTGTCAGAAAGAATGGACTAGAATAACCCCCATAGTTTTAACTAGATCAGAGTATCTTCACAGTTTTCATCATTTTCACCAAAAAAGTGAAACTTCAGGCCTCTTGCCAGAACAGAAGATGTTGACTCAGATCAAAAAGCTTTTACACGTTTCTTATTCAGGTCAAGTCACAACTTTCCCACACCAGCCGATTTAGAATTTCTCAATTTCAGTTTTTTTTCACTCCACCCGAATATACATGTTGAAAGAAGGTGAAGGAGTAAATGATAGTTAAAGTGAGAAATTGTATATGTATTTTTCAACCTCAGGAAATGATTGTGGTTCCTCGGCAGAGATTTGGGGCTTTTTGTAAAACCAGAAAAGGTATCCTGTGGTGTGTGTGTGTGTGTGTGTTTGGCACCATCTTTAGGCCTGCAGTCTGAGAGCAGGCTATATATTGCCTGTATATGTAGGAGGCTGATAAAAGTGGGGCAGAGTTTGGCTCAGGTTTTTACTACCAGGGCCAAAACTTGGATTTTTGGCATCTGGGGCTAGGCAGTAATTTTTGGCCCCCCTCCCTCCAACCTGTATCATTGAAGCAGCCTGTGTCTTTCCCCCTTTAGCTCTACAGCAGGGGCCCATGTTTGTGTCACCCCTACCCCCTCTACCACTTGCCTGTATATTCTCCATATATAATAAATTGATAAAAAAATGTAGAAGCAAAGGTGAAAGAAAACTTTATGGGGGAAATGTACTAAAGGAAATTTGTAAAAAAAAAAAATAGGTGTATTTGCATCCAGAAATACACGTATTTTTGACATTTA
This sequence comes from Crinia signifera, assembly GCF_055691185.1. NCBI lineage: Eukaryota > Metazoa > Chordata > Amphibia > Anura > Myobatrachidae > Crinia > Crinia signifera. Next base: position 103,368,655 of record NC_139225.1, on the reverse strand, counting down.
CTATCCCCAAAATATGGCAATTTGTAGTCGTATTGATGTGCTATCAATATGAATTGCCGTATTTTCGGGATAGTATATGTCAAAAATAAGTGTATTTCTGGATACAAATACACCTATTTTTTACAAATTTCCTTTAGTAAATTTCCCCCTATGTCATGGTGTAAAAATCAGTGATCTTATGAACACTTTCTACTTTGCCTTTATACCTTATAGTCAGGGCCGCCGAGAGGTATGCCGGGCCCCGGTAAAATTTTGATGTCATGACCTAATCACGGGAAGCATGGCACACCGCAAATTATCCCCCCCCCCCCAAACTCACTGTGCCTGCTTGTGTGCTGCCCGGCGCGGCACCTGTCCACCCACCCAGCCAGCGGCTACCCAAAGTCTTCCTTGAGTCATCCGTGCTCTGTCCTGACTCCTGCTCAGCTGTGATGAGCCACAGCAGGGCAGTGCAGACGTCAGGACACTCCCCTGTACTCCCTCCTCCCTCAGCATTTCCAAGCATATAACGTGCTGTCACAGGCTTGGAGGAGGCTGAGAACAAAGAGGGAGCCAGGTATGTTATACACTAGCTACAGTGCTGCTGGCTGCCTAAGGCTGACCTACAGCATGTGCATTGCTCACTGCAGGTTCAGCATGAGCTCTAATGCTGTCAGTGAGATGCTCACGCTGAGCCTGCTGTCAGCACACCACATGCTATATGTGTGTGGTGATGCTGCTGCTGCAGCGAAGGGACGGAGGGGGGATGTATGGTGGGGGTGGGCCAGGGCCACTGCAGGGCCCCTCCAGCAAGCCCAGGGCCCAGGTAATTAGTACCAGCCCCCCCCCCCCCCCCTCGGCAGTCCTGCTTCTAGGAAAATACTGACTACACAGGGGTTTAACTCCCAAAGGCAATGGAGGCTCCAGCTTCCGGGCTCCAAGCCCTGAAGGGGCACATGCCGGTAAAGAAGCATCTGTGTTGTTTACATTGGGATCCAAGTATGACAACTGCTATCACCTCTGCAGTGCACCTGTAGTTACTTGGGTCTATCCCAGGAGCTCTGCTACCATCTGCAATAGGGAAAAGGATGGCTCCTGCATGGTCCTACTCTTCCTGCGCTGCAGCAAACATTGCTGCTGGACTCTGGGGTAGGGGCAACTCTAACTTGCCTCCAGGTGGCTCAGTTGAACTTACACCCCTTTTGCCACAATTAAGCTCATCATCTACAACACAGAGTTTTCTGCAAATAATTACCTAACATGTCTGTTCAGCAAAAATGAATAATGGGAACAAACGCTATAGAAATGTACTAATATAGACATACTATTTCTAAAATAAAAATGTGTTAACAATGACTGAAAACTAAAGCTCAAAGCGCAATGCAGTACCTACATTTTATTGTATTCTTCATCACCAAAGACTAACATCTAGAGCTTTAATCTTCTGAAATAAAATGATCTCAACACACACCATAATACATTGTCTTTCTGTACAAATTACAATATTAGTCACTTGCTATAACAGCATATTAGTTTCTGGAGCCAAGACACTGCAGATAAGAAGTACAAGAATGCCAGTTTGAAATAACAGTCAGCTAAAAGCACTTAAATCTTGTACCAAATATTTTTGATATAGTGAAAAACCCAGGAATCCATTAAAAAAGGAGGAATTTGTGGCATATATAAGTTATAGCAAGATAAATGGCTTTATAGCCAGTATTACAGTATATTGCAGTTGTAGTTGAAAAGAAAAGAAAAGAACAAAGGCACACTTACATTCAATCGTAGATGGTTACTTCAATAGAAAAAAAGGTTTCCAATAGAGGCACTGAAAGAACCTGAAAGAACCTCAATCTCATCTCTAAAAACATACTGGCACACAATATAAAGGCACAAAAACATCTTTATTAAGAGAGCATTGTGCAAATTGGAAATGTTTTAGCAGCTTTTTCCAAACTAATGCAATTAATAGTGTAAGATAAAGAATATATTAAATGTATAATACATACAGTTTTTCTTTTTATTCTCTTGGAAATATTCTGTCAAATGTATAAATAATGGTCATTACACATTTTGAACATAACTGAACAGACCCTGTTGGGAGCAAAGCAAAAAAAAGTAACCTGGAATAAATCTTGACTCAATGCAAGAGGTGCAAATACATTTCACACAGGTACTGTAGATTCAAGACTCCAAAATGCTGCCTTTTTTTCTTCAGCTGTAGCTCAAAGGAGACAGGTTCAACCGTGTGCCCAAACAATGAATAAACACAACGGGGTATAGGAGCTCACACAGCGCTGAGCTACATGTAACAGTTTTTGTATCCACTTAAGACAATAACGGGGAAATTTACTAAGATGGGCGTTCTATTTCACATGGAATGTTGCTATGCGCAACCAATCAGAATCTACTTCTTATTTATTTAGCACCTTCTAGAAGATAATATATCATTTCTGATTGGTTGTCCATAGCAACACCCAATTGTGAAACCGAACTCCCATCTCGGTAAATTTGGCCTTTGTGTCATCTACAAATTGTAATTGTTCAATTGGCGGTCTGGACAGACCGTGTGGACGTGGTCACTTTATCTTTTATGAACTACTTTTATTGGATCTGATCCTTTTTGTGGATTTAATCAACAATCCTGAGGAATTGTAACGTAGAACGCTATTGGAACAGTTACAATTTGTAGATGACACATTTTGTATTAAGTAGATAGAAAAACGGTTACATTTAGCTCAGTGTTTTGCCAATACATTTGTTTGTTTCTGAATTCTGGGTAAACACAGTTTTATTTTTTATACTTAAATTTATATTTAAGATGGTAAATAAGGTTCAAAAGTCCCAAAATATTGCCCCGTAGAGGATCCTTATTTACTCAGAAGCTGTAGGCATGTGTGTAGGCAGTCACTGATGGTAAGTTTATACCTGGCTTTGTGGCTGCATGGGTGACTGAGATTTGATGGTCATCTCAGATGAAAAACTGGTCCAGCGTTGAGAAATAGCACAATCTGAGAATAGGAGAGGTGCAAAAGGGGTGCAAAAGGCTGAACGAGCCACCACACAGACTGCTCACTCCAGCTCCTTAGGAAGACGCGTAAGCACATTGAAATGTTTGCCAGACCGTGCTATTAACTCCAGATCCGATTTTCATATAAGAGGACCAGCAAAACTCAGTTACCCATGCAAAGCCAGGTATATACTTACCATCATGGACTGCCTACACACATGCCTACAGATTCTGAGTAAATAAGGAACCTCTACTGGGCAACATCCTCCAAAAATAAGTTTTACCATAATGCTTCATCTTAATTTCTTCTAGTCTGGTAATTAATCTTCAACTTGATTTAATTTGTATTTTGTATAATAAATTACCATATATTTATATTTATGTATTAGATTGTTCCATTTTTTTTTTCAGTTAAACCTAAGCATGTATATTTATTTTTCTTTTGTCTATATATTTAGTTGGGAGCTTTACACCTTCCCCTATACAGCAGCTGCACCAGTTGTTCTACCTTCTCTTTATTTCCCTTTTTTTGTGTAAACCCGCAGCCTAGAGAATATGTCAGTGCTGCCCCACCGAAAATGGGTTGCCCCCCACAGCATGCACCACCTGCATCATTTCACTAGCATGTGAGGTGATGTGTAGCATGTGGTCAAAGGGGAGAGAAATCATTCAATGGTCACCGACCATCTAATGATCTCTCTTCTCTTTAGAAATAAAAGTCAGTCTAAACTGACAAAAACTGGGCAGGTGCTAAAGTCATGTGACGTCAGCCACCCGCCCCGTGCAGGCATTGCCATGTCTGCGTTCTACACAGCGTTTTCATGGTGAGGCCCATAAGACACTGGGAGTACCCCTGCTGCTGCCCCCTGCCCTTCCCTCTCCCTCCTCTGCTAGTGCGAATGCCTTTGCCGAGTGTGATCAGGGGCGTTGGGAGGGCAGAGCCGGCGGACATGATCTCCGGCGCCGATACACCAAAGGGCGCCGGTGCCGTGCAGCCCACTCCCCCCTTCCCGCTCCCTGCTCTGCCCGGGGGGAACCGGCGCCATGGGGGCAGGGTGGTGATTAGCTGCAGAGTCAGGTGTCCACTCAGCCACCCGCCCGATCAGTCATCCCCCTTCCACAGCCCGGCCCCCAGATGCTCAGATAGTGCTACCTGCTGCGAGCCGCTCAGCCACCTGCTGCCCTCCGACTACTCAGCCACAGCCTCCCTGGTTCCTGCCCCAAGCAGCCTGCTAACCCTTTGCACAACCACTTGACTGGCTGTACAGCCCCTTGCCCCCCCCCCCATGAGAACTGGAGCAGGGTTGGACGCTGAGAAACAGAGAGGCGGGCAAGTGACAAGAATGGCGGAGCTGTTACAAAAGACGGACGAGAACGGAGTGATTTGTACAGGTCAGTGATTGAAGGCATCGTGCAGCAACTTCAGGAGCGGGACTCCAGAGCTCAGCAATAGATGCGCTGCCGACTGACTGTCAGGCTAGGCTAGGAGTGGCAGTATGGACCTTAGGAGGCTATACATCCGAGGGTGCAGTACAGTTACAAGTTGCTGTACCTGCTTGGGAGGGATGGCTCTGGGGTGTTAGACAAGTATGTGCATGTGCTTACTTCATCATGGTACTTTAAATAAAAGTGTGAATTAAATACATGAAAAGAGTGGATGTTGTAATGTACCAATGTTTATATAACTAGTCGAAAAATGTAACTCCATATATGCAAGACAGGATGTTTGTGTGTTATACTGTATCTATCTCTACATAAATTATACATGTATGTATAATTTATTTCTATAGGGTGTCAAATCTTATATCTTGCCTAGAACCTGGTGCAGGAGCGTGTCTACCAAGCATTGTCTAAAATGGGTGTTGACAGTCGTAAACACCAGTGGATTCGATAATTCAGCGTCCGTTGCCAACAATACAGATTCGCAGTGATGCGAACCTGTTGCAGGCGAGTCTTTGCCGGGTTTGAATTCTGTCAGCCGCTAGTTCCACCTAGGGGAAATAGTGTTGCATACCCCTTAATTTTGTGTGGGTCTGGGATTCAGGGGAGGGGGTTTGGGGCCCCAGAAATATGTGTACCAGGCCCCAAGATTTCTGTTGCCGGCCCTGGCTGTGGCTGCTCTCTGGCTTCTCTTGTTGCCGCTCTGCTCCAGACTTCCCCTCTTGCAGCTCCATTGCACACTCACCGTTAAGATTGAGGTGTATGAGGGCAGCTGGAGCTAGCGCTGCAGCTCTACAAGCAGGGAGGTGATTGACAGATTTCCCCCGGCTCGAAGTGCCAGGGCTCTACCTGGTGAAGTATGCCTAATGTTCGTAAGGTGTGCTCAGCACCTGTCTCCTGAGCGTCAGGAGCAGCAGCTTCATCCTGCAGGCTGTTTGTTACCTACTCCAAATTGGAGAGGGGGGTGGGAAACATGCCCTTGCTCCAGGCACCGTGGCACCTAGTGTTGAAATGAAAAATTATTGTATGTCCGCACAAGATGAATATTTATTATATATATGCAATATTTAGCAATACGTTTAAATTCATTGAAAATGAATTATATTGTAATTGTACATTTTGTTGCATCAGTTGTAAAAACAGTGAAAATCAAGGACATATTCTATTCCTGTCAGAAACATATGGCGACCTCAACAACCTGTACCTCAGTATATGGAAAAACCAATATTACCTAACTAATCTATAAATGTATGTTAATAAGTAATTAGGGGACTCTTAATATAACTCCTTATCTGATTGTGGCCGAGCCAGAAATGTATATAACCTGTAACCGAAATTCCTAAAGCACCATCATTGCTGACCACCTCTGGTCGCTGGGTGGTCCATGCCATATCCTAAAGGGAAGGGGGCTGGGCTGAAGACCTGCAGTTGAGACGATGCAACCAGTCTTCCCAGAGTACTCCATGATGAGGAGCGATCCCCATCAGCCTGGCTCCCCATGCCTCCATAACCTTATGTATTATTTCTGTCTTTGATGAATAAATGATCTCGTATGACACGTATTTGAGATAATGGAGTCAGATGTTATTTATTTAAATCCTAACCTTTCACTAGCTACACCACTAAGTGTGATACTTCCTAAAGGCCTTCGCACAGGGGTTCTGCACATGCGCATTTATGCATATGCGCAGACCCTCCACCTTTGAAAAGAGGCCAAATTCATACGTATCTGTCTGAATCAGCCCCTTAGTACTTTTTACTTTATTTTGTATATTTATGTGACCCCTTCAGTCGTGGTTTTTCTGTCTCTACCAGGGCTGGGCAGTGCCGCTGAGCACCACATCACCTTCTGCCTGACCCTGCCCCTGGCAATCTGGCTGTGTGCGGCAGGATGTTAGCAAGCCACACTGCACACAGCCGAGGGAAGGAGGCGGGACCAGGCAGCTGGGCATCGTCTGAAGCCGAGCTCAGCACTCAGCTCATCGCTCAGCTCAGCAGCAATGCCCGGCACTAAGAGACAGATAGTGGCATCTCTGAGAATTTTTTCGGGTTTGCATAACTGGGCACTTTAGCATAGCCCATAAAATTCTCGGGAGTGCCAGTAAAGGGGTTAAAGCCATATAATTTATTGTAGTTTTGTCTCTAGATTGTTATTATGGACAAATATGTGACATTACAGTATTTCAAATATACAGTATCTGTGATATGAAAATCTTTTCTGCTATGTGTAGATATTTCAATTTTTAACAGTTTAAAAAAAAATAAGAGGAAAGTGGTCAACACCTTTTTATTCTCAGAAGCAATTTTTGATAGTTCATTGACTCTCTCACATGCTTCTTAAAAAGTGCTAAATGTAAACTCCAGGGTACTTGACTACCAGTATGAACCTAGCATCTTATTATTACACTGTGATGTGCAGCCGATGAATCAGAATGGAGAAATGATGGTTGACAAAAGCAGTCTAGAAACAGTAGCAATCAACACTGTACTTATTTTAAAAGCTATATTATGTTATTTTATGACTCCTAAGGTTCTTTTCCCAAATGGGCAAATAACAGATGCAGTAGCTACAGTATAAAAAGTGTAACATTCTTTTGACATTTTTCTGATTTTATTTTATTACATCAAAGTATAATGGTAGATGTATTCAAGAATTCCTAATAAATATTTCTTTTTTTTTCTGAATGATAAATAAAAAGAGGAACAAAAATATTTGAATATGGACCTTATTCTGGACCTCACGAAGAGGAGAGATTTGCAGCGCTGCGTGGGGATGTAACACCCTCCGCCGTTCACACAGCCACATACCCTCCCCTTGCTTGATGAGTTCCTCGCATGGCTTTGAATCAATATATTTAACATAAACATCCATTTGCAGCTTTGGGTGCGGGGGGAGAAATCATGCCATGGTTACCAATCATCGAACGATATCTCCAGCGCTCACAGATGTAAGACATCTCTCTGGTGTCTTATCTCAGCAAGCGCAGTGTGCGGAAAGAGGGCTGGCAGCTGACATCCGCTGACGCCACCTGCCCACACCTGGCACCCACGTCACTAGGCCATTTGCATGGTTATAGCCCTGCATTTTCATGGGAATGTCCATGAAACACTGGATGATACCAAGGGTGCAGCCCATGGTTGCCACCACACACCCCCACCCACACTGCTAGGTGTATGTGTGGATCTGAGCCCTCAGACTTTGCAATGGACCAGAGAGTAGCTGCCAGGTGGAAGAGACTTACCATGAAGTGGGAGAATGTGAGCTTAGAAAGTACAGTACTGGTTCCTTCTAATATGTTTATGTATTTATTATATGTTTAACCTTTTCCTGACCACTTATCTTATTTTCTTAATTAACTGGCCTATAGTATAGACCATCTAGACTGTTAAATCTTGTATTCCATACAGTATCAGGGGTATGAAAAGACCAATTTTTAGGGCTGTTACCACTCCCCCAGACTCCCGTACTTTCTCCAATGTGCTGTAGAGTGGGAGATTTTGGATTACATTTGGAAACCCACCTCTAAAAATCTTGCGTTTGCCACTGACTTTGTAAAGCTTGATAAATCTGGCCCTTTGTTCATATTCTCATCAAAGTGTTAAAGCTTGAAGACCATCATCAAGGAATCCTATATCTTTTGCAATTGTAGTGATGGTGTAAGCAAGAAATTCAGTTCTATTATTAATATTCAATAGTTTACATATAATAGAGATGACATGAGTGACATTTAATAGGTTGCGTTTTTCAATTTTTGGCGATTTTGTGGAGTGAAAATGGCGAAATCACCTGTTTTTTATAAATCGCCAATTTAATAGGCATCGATTTACTGCTAAATGCACATGTTTTGGTGTCTAACTCGCACATGTTTGAATAGCAATTTCATATCACATTTTTTATCGCATCCAGATGTTTTCCCATTGTAAAGTATACAATTTGCATATTTAATGGGTGCCGATTTTGGAATTCGCCATCCAAATGCGAATTTAAATCGGAAAAAAAAACAGACCAGGTAGAGGCTGGCGATTTATGTTAAAAAAAGTGGCGAAAAACTCATAAATGGTTAAATCCATCCCAGGTGGCCCACATTGCAATCATGAACTCCCCTACATATACCCCCACAAGATTATGGACACCTGTGAGGGTGTTTGTGATGGAGTTTCTGCAGAGTGGACTGGAGCTGCTAGTGTGTGAGCTGGGACGTTTGGAGGAGCTACGCAGAAGGAGGGATTATGCTGCCCACCAGATGAAGGTACCCCGACCACTTTGTGCTTCTCGTAGGTACCATGCTAGGGTGTACCTGGACTCCCTCTCAGATCAACAGGCGGTGGAAATGTTTAGGCTGAACCGCAATAACCTGTTAAACTTATATAAGCAGGTGAGAGATGATTTGGAGCCTTTTGGGGGTGCCAACTATGCAGTGTTTGGGCTGCAGAAATTAATGTGTGCCCTCTACTTCTTTGCCACAGGCTCACCCAGTCTGTGAGCTCATGGTCGTTGGGGGTGTCACAAGCCACTTTCTCAAAACATTTTTCTCAGGTGTTAAATGCTTTAAAGAAGCTGTGGTGCACATATATCACATTCCCACGTTGTGAGGCAGAGTGGCAGGATCTGAAGGTGGCATTCTATCGGCTCTCAGCATTTCCAAACGTGCTGGGAGCCATAGACTGCACCCACATTGGGATACGGGGTCCGCACATGAGGGAGCATGTGTATGTTAATCGCCGGGGCTGCCACTCCCTCAATGTTCAGGTGGTATGCGATGCAAACCTCAAAATTCTCAGTGTGGTAGCAGGCTAACCCGGGAACTGCCATGATGCCTTTATCCTGCGTCACTCAGCTCTCTGGGACCGCTTCCAGGCCCACACCATGCCGGAGGGCTGGCTAATAGGTAAGTCATTTATCAGTGTTTTATTAATGTAATTTGGTAAATACCCACATGATATGTGCCCAACAAAACACATTTTTATTTCATTTGTAGGTGACTAAGGATATGGGTGTCTACTGTGGCTCATGACACCTCTCACTCCTATCATCCAGCATCTGTATGGGATCTGTTGGCTCTGGCATCGGTTGTGATGTTCCTACAAATAAGATGACAGTATGGTATGCAGAATTTTGGTTGGTGCGTAATCAAAATTGAGTAATAATGGTGTGGTGTGCAATATGCATATTGCATCTATGTGGTGGGTTAGTACTTCCACCATAAAGGGATGTTGATGTTTTTTTAAGAATGCTTAGTTTTTAAACACTATAATCGGCCATTGCAATGTCATGTGCTGTCCAAACACATGACAATCATAAGTGTAAAGTGCATGTGTTAGGTAGAACACATGCTTGACAAAATATTTTGAGTAATCAGGATGTGCAAAGTACGGAGAACTCCCAGGCATGGTTGTGTAGTACAGTGCAGGGTGTAAGTTTGAGCCATGTGTGATATTAAAAAATGCTTTGCTTAACACGATCACATCGCACCTGCAGGGTCAAAATCACCAAGATTGGGATGGGATGGATGAACCACAACAGCAGGCTGGGAGTCTGTAGCTGGAGCTATGAAAACAAAATGGCAGATTTAGCAATATGGACATTGCCACTTAAAGTGCATTATTTTTTCAGGCTGCTGTAAAAAATGTTTAAACTAAGTATGCTAGCCTAATGTACCTTGAGGATTGTGATATTATGCAAAGATTAGGCTACCATCATTTTTCATGTAAAGTAAACATGAGCACATTGCAGTATAGTATGGCTGCTATTTTAAACCATCATATACAGCATCATGTTCAACGTGTATATTTTTCACAACAATCCAAGAAAACCTAACCAGTGTCTAGGTGTACAATCACATGAACAACCACTACAGGTCGATAGTGATAAGGTCAACACACAGTAATTTGTTCTGTGGAACTACATGACCCAGACAAACCCACAATGCATTAATTACCAAACAACACATTCATAAGGGCACCCTTCTGGGATATGTAGTTCCACAAAAACACTTCTATTGGACACACAAAATAATACATCATAATTACTGGTGAACATTACAATGAAAATTTGATTGTGTACATGTGTTGACACTTACCAGTTTGCGGTGGAGTAGGGGGTCGGTCTGTGTCGGCAATGTGCACGCCTGGAAGCACCTCGGGTGGTATTATTCTGTGGTCAACACCTTTTTATTCTCAGAAGCTATTTTTGATAGTTCATTGACTCTCTCACATGCTTCTTAAAAAGTGCTAAATGTAAACTCCAGGGTACTTGACTACCAGTATGAACCTAGCATGTTATTATTACACTGTGATGTGCAGCCGATGAATCAGAATGGAGAAATGATGGTTGACAAAAGCAGTCTAGAAACAGCAGCAATCAACACTGTACTTATTTTAAAAGCTATATTATGTTATTTTATGACTCCTAAGGTTCTTTTCCCAAATGGGCAAAAAACAGATGCAGTAGCTACAGTATAAAAAGTGTAACATTCTTTTGACATTTTTCTGATTTTATTTTATAACATCAAAGTATAATAGTAGATATATTCAAGAATTCCTAATAAATATTTCTTTTTTTTTTTCTGAATGATAAATAAAAAGAGGAACAAAAATATTTGATTATGGACCTTATTCTGGACCTCACGGAGAGGAGAGATTTGCAGCGCTGCGTGGGGATGTAACACCCTCCGCCGTTCACACAGCCACATACCCTCCCCTTGCTTGATGAGTTCCTCGCATGGCTTTGAATCAATATATTTAACATAAACATCCATTTGCAGCTTTGGGTGCGGGGGGAGAAATCATGCTATGTCTACCAATCATCGAACGATATCTCCAGCGCTCACAGATGTAAGACATCTCTCTGGTGTCTTATCTCAGCAAGCGCAGTGTGCGGAAAGAGGGCTGGCAGCTGACATCTGCTGACGCCACCTGCCCACACCCGGCACCCACGTCACTAGGTCATTTGCATGGTTATAGCCCTGCATTTTCATGGGAATGTCCATGAAACACTGGATGATACCAAGGGCGCAGCCCATGGTTGCCACCACACACCCCCACCCACACTGCTAGGTGTTTGTGTGGATCTGAGCCCTCAGACTTTGCAATGGACCAGAGAGTAGCTGCCAGGAGGAAGAGACGTACCATGAAGTGGGAGAATGTGAGCTTAGAAAGTACAGTACTGGTTCCTTCTAATATGTTTATGTATTTATTATATGTTTAACCTTTTCCTGACCACTTATCTTATTTAACTGGCCTATAGTATAGACCATCTAGACTGTTAAATCTTGTATTCCATACAGTATCAGGGGTATGAAAATACCAATTTTTAGGGCTGTTACCACTCCCCCAGACTCCCGTACTTTCTCCTATGTGCTGTAGAGTGGGAGATTTTGGATTACATTTGGAAACCCACCACTAAAAATCTTGCGTTTGCCACTGACTTTGTAAAGCTTGATAAATCTGGCCCTTTGTTCATATTCTCATCAAAGTGTTAAAGCTTGAAGACCATCATCAAGGAATCCTATATCTTTTGCAATTGTAGTGATGGTGCAAGCAAGAAATTCAGTTCTATTATTAATATTTAATAGCTTACATATAATAGAGATGACATGAGTGACATTTAATAGGTTGCGTTTTTCAATTTTTGGTGATTTTGTGGAGTGAAAATGGCAAAATCGCCTTTTTTTTATAAATCGCCAATTTAATAGGCATCGATTTACTGCTAAATTCGCATGTTTTGGTGTCTAACTCGCACATGTTTGAATAGCAATTTCATATTGCATTTTTTATCGCATTCAGATGGTTTCTCATTGTAAAGAATAAAATTTGCATATTTAATGGGTACCGATTTTGGAATTCGCCATCCAAATGCGAATTTAAATCAGAAAAAAACAGACCAGGTAGAGGCTGGCGATTTATTTTTAAAAAAGTGGCGAAAAACTCATAAATGGTTAAATCCATCCCAGGTGGCCCACATTGCAATCATGAACTCCCCTACATATACCCCCACAAGATTATGGACACCTGTGAGGGTGTTTGTGATGGAGTTTCTGCAGAGTGGACTGGAGCTGCTAGTGTGTGAGCTGGGACGTTTGGAGGAGCTACGCAGAAGGAGGGATTATGCTGCCCACCAGATGAAGGTACCCCGACCACTTTGTGCTTCTCGTAGGTACCATGCTAGGGTGTACCTGGACTCCCTCTCAGATCAACAGGCGGTGGAAATGTTTAGGCTGAACCGCAATAACCTGTTAAACTTATATAAGCAGGTGAGAGATGATTTGGAGCCTTTTGGGGGTGCCAACTATGCAGTGTTTGGGCTGCAGAAATTAATGTGTGCCCTCTACTTCTTTGCCACAGGCTCACCCAGTCTGTGAGCTCATGGTCGTTGGGGGTGTCACAAGCCACTTTCTCAAAACATTTTTCTCAGGTGTTAAATGCTTTAAAGAAGCTGTGGTGCACATATATCACATTTCCACGTTGTGAGGCCGAGTGGCAGGACCTGAAGGTGGCATTCTATCGGCTCTCAGCATTTCCAAATGTGCTGGGAGCCATAGACTGCACCCACATTGGGATTCGGGGTCCGCACATGAGGGAGCATGTGTATGTTAATCGCCGGGGCTGCCACTCCCTCAATGTTCAGGTGGTATGCGATGCAAACCTCAAAATTCTCAGTGTGGTAGCAGGCTACCCCGGGAACTGCCATGTTGCCTATATCCTGCGTCACTCAGCTCTCTGGGTCCGCTTCCAGGCCCACACCATGCCGGAGAGCTGGCTAATAGGTAAGTCATTTGTCAGTGTTTTATTAATGTAATTTGGTAAATACCCACATGATATGTGCCCAACAAAACACATTTTTATTTCATTTGTAGGTGACTAAGGATATGGGTGTCTACTGTGGCTCATGACACCTCTCACTCCTATCATCTAGCATCTGTATGGGATCTGTTGGCTCTGGCATCGGTTGTGATGTTCCTACAAATAAGATGACAGTATGGTATGCAGAATTTTGGTTGGTGCGTAATCAAAATTGAGTAATAATGGTGTGGTGTGCAATATGCATATTGCATCTATGTGGTGGGTTAGTACTTCCACCATAAAGGGATGTTGATGTTTTTTTAAGAATGCTTAGTTTTTAAACACTATAATCGGCCATTGCAATGTCATGTGCTGTCCAAACACATTACAATCATAAGTGTAAAGTGCATGTGTTAGGTAGAACACATGCTTGACAAAATATTTTGAGTAATCAGGATGTGCAAAGTACGGAGAACTCCCAGGCATGGTTGTGTAGTACAGTGCAGGGTGTAAGTTTGAGCCATGTGTGATATTAAAAAATGCTTTGCTTAACACGATCACATCGCACCTGCAGGGTCAAAATCACCAAGATTGGGATGGGATGGATGAACCACAACAGCAGGCTGGGAGTCTGTAGCTGGAGCTATGAAAACAAAATGGCAGATTTAGCAATATGGACATTGCCACTTAAAGTGCATTATTTTTTCAGGCTACTGTAAAAAAATGTTTAAACTAAGTATGCTAGCCTAATGTACCTTGGGGATTGTGATAGTATGCAAAGATTAGGCTACCACCATTTTTCATGTAAATTAAACATGAGCACATTGCAGTATAGTATGGCTGCCATTTTAAACCATCATATACAGCATCATGTTCAACGTGTATATTTTTCACAACAATCCAAGAAAACCTAACCAGTGTCTAGGTGTACAATCACATGAACAACCACTACAGGTCGATAGTGATAAGGTCAACACACAGTAATTTGTTCTGTGGAACTACATGACCCAGACAAACCCACAATGCATTAATTACCAAACAACACATTCATAAGGGCACCTTTCTGGGATATGTAGTTCCACAAAAACACTTGTAATGGACACACAAAAGAATACATCATAATTACTGGTGAACATTACAATGAAAATTTGATTGTGTACATGTGTTGACACTTACCAGTTTGCGGTGGAGTAGGGGGTCGGTCTGTGTTGGCAATGTGCACGCCTGGAAGCACCTCGGTGGTATTATTCTGCCTCTCATATGCCTTGAATGTGACATGCTGCCCAGGTCCGCCTCCCGTGCGACAGGCCTCTTTCTGTTCCAGGACGAGCTTGGATTTGAGGAGGCGCTTAATGTCGTTATATTGTTTTTTTTAACGTTCTGCACACTCCTCTTGTGTGCGCTCAATGCATTAACAGAGTTGGTTATGGTCTGCCACATCACCTTCTTGCATGCCACATTTGTGCGGTGGTGGTGGAGACCCAGCAGCCGGTCATAGAGTGGCAACAGAGCACGCATCAGGGTCATATTCTCTTCAGAGGAGAACCGCACTTTCCTCCAACTGGCAGTATGGGTTGGATCCACCTCCTCCTCATTCTCTGGGTCACCCTCCTCCTCATCCTCCTGGCCTGCATCCTCCTCTGCATCATCTTCCTCATGCTGAGCCAACTCCACCTCAGAATAAACTTCCTCCTGCAGCTCCTCCTCTGTCTGCCTGCCTCTCTGTTCCTCCTGTGAGGACACATAGCTTGTTCCTGCATCTTCCTCCTCCATGTGCACCTGCTGACCTTCCACCATGTGGCCTCTCCCTGCCACAGCTCTTCCTGTCAGCATGCTGCCTCTCGCTGTCCTGGCTCTCACAGTGCTGGCTTTGTGAGATACAGTGCTGCCTCTCACTCCCCTACCTCTTACAGTGGTTGGGGTAATTGGCCCTCTGCTGTCTGTCCCTCTGCCTCCTGGGTTTGTTCTCATGCCTCCTCTCCATCACCAACGCCTAACTCCCTTTCAAATGGTAAAATGGTTCCTGAGCCCCTTTATATAGGGGGTGTGATGCATATTGTAAGGGACTAAGGTGGGCCAATAGGTTAGGAGGTTGTATGGCCAGGTCAGGCGGATTTGTGTAATTCGCATTCCGGTTGGCCACAAAATTGCACATGACCTAACCCGGAAATCAGACTTTTTGGGCGTTTTAATTCGCCTCCATTCGCCCCATATCGCCCATTACCACACTTTTTCAGCACAAAATCGCTACACATTAAATATGCGATTTAGGACTAAAAATGCAAATTAAAAAAGGGCGATAGATGGCGATTTCCAAACAATTCGCACGTTGCCAAAAAATCGCCATTCACTAAATCTCGCCCCATACAGTATGTCTAACTACTGGGGATTTTTATACAAATAACCTTTAGAGGACATAGAAGTAATGAAATTAAATTACTATTTAAAAACTTTGACATGTGGGGGAAATTTGATGAGAGATTCAGAAAGTGACAGATTTAGTAAGAAATCTCCATTTTTTTTTTGCACCATTTAGATTTTTTAGTGTTATACCCCTTTTCACTAGCCTAAATAAGCCGGGTTTTTGTACGGAAGCGCGCAAAACCCGGGATTTTAGGTAGATGGAAACGCTCCCTGTGAAAATAACCCAGGTCGTGAGACTTGGCATTTCTACCCAGGTAGCAACCAGTGTTGGACATGGGTTCAACCTGGGTCACTGTGTAGTGTAAACAGGTAACCGGGTCGTTCACTGCAGTGCAAAAGCCGTCAGTGTAGCGCCTCCTCTACCCCACCTCCTGATGACGCCACCTGCCCAGCATTATGCTGGGTGGGGACTCTAGTGTGAAAGAGTTCGCAAGCCGGGTCGCACCCAGGTTGTAGCTAGGTACAAAATCCTGGGTGTGACCCGTAGGGCCGGTGCAAGGCATCTAGGCATCTAGGCGCAAAACCTACAGGATACCGCCCCCCCCCATAGAGGGAGGAGGGGGGGTGTCGCCGGGGAGAGAGTAACATCATCTGCTCTTGTTACCTGGTCTTAATGCATTGCTCAGCAGTGACAAGGAAGCACAACCTTGTAAAAAAATTACTGCCAGTGACCCCCTCCCCCCAATAGAGGGAGGAAGCACCACCGTGTAAAAAAAAATAACCGTGTAAAAAAAAAAAAAAAAAATTCCCCCTCCCCCACCACCACCTTGTAAAAAGAATTACTGCCACCATCCAGAGGAGGATGAAACCCCCCCATAGAGGGGGGAAGCAAGCACCACTGTGTAAAAAAAAATAACTGCCAGTGACACCGTGTCACTGGCAGTTATTTTTTTTTACACAGTGGTGCTTGCTTCACCCCTCTATGGGGGGGGGGGGGGTTTCATCCTCATCCGCATGGTGACAGTAATTATTTTTACAAGGTTGGGGGGGGGGGTCGGGTGTCCCCCCCCCCCCAACCTTGTAAAAATAATTACTGTCACCATGCAGAGGAGGATGAAAACCCCCCATAGAGGGGGGAAGCAAGCACCACGGTGTAAAAAAAAATAACTTCCAGTAACACCCGATCCCAATCCCCCCCCTCCCCCCCAACTCATAAAAATAATTATTGAAATCCTACAGAGTATGCATTGTAGGATGAAGCAAGCACCTTTGTGCCACCATCCTGAGGGAGAGGATGAACAGCTTGGACGGTGTGACCGAGTAGCTGGGCGGGGGGAGGGGGGCGGGCGGCGGCGGCTCCTCCACCCTCCGGAGATTTACAAGACAGGAGCTGGAGCATTGCTCACTCACTGTCTGACTGTGCCGCTGACTTGCCAACGGGGGCAGGGGCTGCTGCCGCCGCCCGCCGCCGAAGTTTCCCGCTGGCTGCTAGCTGTAAGCCCGCCTGGCCAGGCCTGATGACTTGCGACTGACTAGTCTGTCAGCGCCTGGCAGGCTGCAGCAGCGCAGCAAGGTACTAACTGGGCGGGCTGCGGCGGGGGGGACGGGGTGTGGGGGGACCGAATATACTTACATAATAGCTGCACACACTTGTTTCTGTAGTCCTGGCTGACTCCTGCAGCTTGCTTCTTCTTGATCCTCTCCTCTGCGGACTGCGGTAGCAACGTAGCGTGCGTAGCGTAGTAGCTTCCTGCTGCTTCTGCTACTGCTGCTGGCCGGCCAGGCCGGCTCACTACCGCCCTCCAGTGGCCGGCGCCCTAGGCAAGTGCCTAACCTTGCCTAGTGGTGGCGCCGGCCCTGGTGACCCGGATTGTAGATGGAAAAGGGGTATAAATGATTGCCGCTTTGAAAAAAATGGAGATTTCTTACAAAATCTCTCTCTTTCTGAATCTCTCATCCTGTTAAATTCCACCCATGGTGTCAAACCAGTTATACAGTCATACATCTGTCCTTATCCTTCACAGAAGTTACTAAGGCAATTTCTAAACAGGTTTAAAATGTCAGTGGAATAATAAGAGTCACAGGACTTTCCAATTAAAATAAAATATTAATTTATATGCCAATTTGCTTCATACCATTACAGAACAAATCAAGGAAATAAGTAACTTTCCAACTGGACATTAAATGTTGCCATCCAAAGGAAAAAAAATATTTTTGGCATTCAGGGTAAACATGTAGCACCCAAATACTGATTAGACTATTTATTTTATATGCAATTTACCATTCAGAAAGACCTATTTCTAATTCTAAATCTTTCAACATATTTTGGGACTGATTCTGAATCGGATGCATATGGCTGTATTTGAGGCCTTTTATGCCAATTATCACATATGCTACAACTTCAGGCAGGATGCTACAGTGCGGATTGTTTTTCCATCCACAGCTGGAACCATGATCAATAGTAGTGGAGCTTGCACCTGATCATGCTGGATATAAAAGATTGAAAAGAAATAGGCTTCAATTTGCTGCTATTAGATGGGTGCATATGTACTTGGCTCCTGCAACACTGTGGACCTTATTCAGTTCCATTTGCATGGTTGCAAATATTCGGGAAGGAAGAGATGCAGAGGGATGTCCATGTGCTTTACTTTGTTTTTGTTAATGTTAATGAAATAAGCACTATGGCCTCATTCTGATCATTCAGTACGTTGCGAATTCGCAATGGAGACCGATGTTGAAGATCTGCACATGCGAAGGTCTTTACTGTAGATGCCCTCGGAGTGTTGCATAGTCTCATGAGAATGGAGGCGTCTACTGGCCTTCCATGGGCGGGCAGCTGACTTCACCAGATATCAGCTGCCCACCCTGTTCACGTAGCAGGGGGTTGCTAATCTAAGGCACCAGTTAGAGGGCACCCACTGAAGGCTGCGACTGGATGTTTATGCAAAACATCCATTCGCAGGCCTGCAGGGAAAATCGGTGAATAGCAGGGGGCGGGCATTCGGTCACACGGCAGGTGGCGCTATAAGGCTAACGCTGCTTTGCGAACCAACCATAATTAGAGCCTGTGACCAATACATATCCATTAACCTCTTTACATTTATCTCTTGTCATCAATCCACATCCTAGATACAGTATTACTAAACCTTTCAGTAGTGGAGCACAGTACAACCACGCAATCTATGCTTATATTGTCAGGCTGGTAACCTACTAGTACCGCCGCTAACTCTGACTCAACCTATTCTACCATGCTCTGCAGCTCCAATTCATAGATATACTGCAGCTCCCATTCTTACTTACAAGCACACATACATACATGCACTGCCACTCCAATTTCTAAATACAATACCAATCTCATTCTTACATACAAGCACTGCCGCACTCATATTGTACATACATACACACACAGAGACTTTCATTCATACATACAGGCACTGCCATTACCATTCATACGTGATTTAGTGAGAATGCAATGTAAGAGGCTGATTCAGTTGATCGGGCTGGGGGAAGGAGCTACTTTATACAGACACCATAGTTAATGCGTAGTACAGTAGTAAATATTACATAGCACAGCATGCTCTGTGGTTCCTGTGCAAGGAATCACACAAAAAGGTCTTATGGAAACAGGTTATTTTATGTTTGTGTAGTTTTGCATTATGTTTAGTGTTATAAAATATAACTTTCATAAATGTTTCCATTTAAAATAAATAATAATGCAAATAAAAATTGACATTGTAATTGAACTCGGGTTTCCAGTGTGTCGAGCGGCGCAGTTATCCACTAGCCTAAGCCACCCGGGGATAGCAGCCACTGTTCATGAGTCTACTGTATATAAAGACAGAGTTGTAATGCCATTCGCCGAGTAGGAAAATGAGTTTTGTGTTCACAATATTCAGCATCAACTATGTGAAGGTTATTATTTGCCTATCGGACTGGGACACTACATGGCCCATTTGCTTGTATTGTACAGTACAGTTGGAGCCACAGCATGTTCACGGGGATGAGATGCATGAGCTTCTCATACATACTGTATAGTAAGCGTGCTCCACTCGGCAAATGGCGAGCTTCATCGGTATATCAATCTGCCTCTAGATCAGTGGAGCATTAGCCATCCAGCGGTGGTGATTGTATTGCATGAATATTGTATGGCGAGCACCCGTGCACCTTGGCACACAGGAGCACAGAAGAAAAGTGGATTGCCAAAACCTTCACCATGGCCAGCTGGTGTAAACAATGAGAGACACTCCATCTGTAGGACTTGAATTATTGTAGGAAACTGTTGAGCCCTGTTATCTCATTTAACCGTTTAGAGGTCACAGTGCCTAGCCTCATTATCCATCTTGCTTTGCATTGAAGCCATCACATACTGATTCAGGAATAAAATCAATCCAGTGCAGTGGGAGAATACTTTCCATATTGTGCTAGATGCTGACACTATTTGGAGTTGTTACCAGATGCTTCAAGGTGACTCCCATAATTAGACTTTGAGAAAAGCAGCTCAAGAAATTGAAAGAGAAGTTGAACCTTCTCTGTTCCCTTCATCCTCTCACTTGTTGTTGTTTCATACTTAATTGGATTACTCAATCAACCTGATTTTACCCACTGGTCTCCTCTCTGACAGTAGTTCCTTGCCTGTTACCTTCTCTCTCACTCTGTTTTCTACCAAATTTACTACAGACGCTGTCTGTCCTCCCAAATCCCTCTGTCTGCTTTCACTAACCTACCCTCTCACCTTCGGTTCCTCATGGCTGTTAATCTCTCAACTTCACTTTCTCCAACTGCTCCTCCCCCCTCCCATCCCATACCTATCCTGACCACTCGCCCCCGCACCCCCACCCTCCCAATGACCCCCCTCGCTTCTGCAATCCCAAAAACCTTATCCACATAAATACACAACCCACCCCCCCTCTTTCCTGTGCACTATGGAACGCCAGATCCATCTGCAACAAACTCCCTGCCATCCATGACCTATTCATCTCTAGAGCATTCCACCTCCTTGCTATCACCGAGACCTGGCTCTCCACCTCTGATTCTGTCTCTCCAGCTGCTCTCTCCCACGGTGGCCTCTCTTTCTCTCACACTCCCAGGCCTGACGGTCGCCAAGGTGGCGGTGTGGGTTTTCTCCTCTCAGCCTCATGCACCCACAGTGTCATTCACCCTGAACCCTCTCTCCTTTTCTCCTCCTTTGAGTCTCACTCTATCCGTCTATACTACCCCTACCACCTCCGTGTCGCTGTAATCTACCGCCCCCCTGGCCCTATCTCCCAATTTCTTGACAACTTCGCCGCCTGGCTTCCACACTTCCTCTCCTCTGACCTGCCATCTGTCATTCTTGGTGACTTTAACATCCCCTTGGATAACCCCGCTGATCCTGGCACCTCCAAACTCCTCTCTCTCTGCTCCTCTCTTGGCCTATCTCAGTGGACTACCTCTCCCACCCACATCCAAGGACACTCCCTCGATCTCGTCTTCTCTCGCTCTTGTTCCCTTACTGACTACACTATCTCGGCTTTTCCTCTTTCTGACCATCACCTCATCTCATTCTCCCTCACTGCTTCCCCCTCTCCCACCCCCCCTCCCAAGCGCATTGTCTCACGGCATAACGTCAACACACTTGATCTTGCTGCCTTCTCAAACATGCTGTGTCCTCTTCTCGCCCCAATCGCCCTCATGTCCTGCCCGAACCTCGCTGCCTCCCTCTATAATGACACCCTATCTTCGGCATTGGACTCTGCCTGCCCTCCCTCCTCTATCCCCCTTCGATGCTCCAACCCCCAACCGTGGCACTCACCTATCACCCGATTCCTTAAAAAGTGCTCTCGCACTGCTGAGCGCTTCTGGAAGAAATCACGCTCCCTTGCGGATTATCTCCATTTCAAATTCATTCTTTCCTCCTTCAGCTCTGCCCTTGCTCTGGCCAAGGAATCCTACTTTAAGTCTCTCATCCTTTCCCAATCATCCAATCCCCGCAGGCTCTTCGCCACCTTCAACTCCTTGCTCTCCCCCCCTCCTCCAGCTCTTCCGTCCTCCATCGTAGCCGCTGATTTTGCTACCTACTTTTCAACCTAAATCTCCTCTCTCAGGACTGCCATCACTGCTGCCATGACCTCACCCTCTCCCTCCTCCCCTCCTACATCTCCACTCCCCTCCTTCCAACCCCTGTCCTCATTTTACCCCACCACTGCTGCTGAAGTCCACTCTATCCTTCAATCCGCTTCTCCCTCCACCTGCCCGCTTGATCCTATCCCCTCCAATATTATCCGTCGTCTCAGTCCATCAGTCTGCTCTCACCTGGCTCACCTCTTTAATCTTTCCCTATCCTCTGGGATCTTCCCTTCCTCCTTCAAACACGCTCTTGTCTCCCCAATTCTCAAAAAAACAAATCTGGACCCCAACTCTCCATCCAACTACAGGCCCATCTCCCTCCTCCCTTTTGCCTCCAAACTCCTAGAACGTCTGACCTATAATCGTCTCCTAAGCCACCTTACTGCTAACTCCATTCTAGACCCCCTCCAATCCGGGTTCCGCCCTTTACATTTCACTGAAACTGCCCTGACCAAAGTCACTAACGATCTACTATCGGCTAAATCCAAAGGCCTCTTCTCTATCCTCATCCAGCTTGATCTGTCGGCTGCCTTTGACACTGTTGACCACCCTCTCCTGCTCAACACCCTCCGCTCCTTTGGCATCACTGGCACGGTCTTCTCCTGGTTCACCTCATACCTCTCCGATCGCTCCTTCTCCGTCTCCACTCCGAGCTCCTCCTCTCCTACTACCCCTCAGCCAGTCGGTGTTCCCCAAGGGTCAGTCCTTGGCCCTCTCCTCTTCTCCCTCTACACCACCTCTCTGGGCACCCTCATCAGCTCCTATGGTTTTCATTACCACCTTTATGCTGATGATACCCTAATCTATCTCTCCTCCCCCGACTTATCCCCATCACTTCTGTCCAAGGTCTCCGAATGCCTCACGGCCATCTCAGCCTGGATGACCCAACGCTTCCTGAAACTAAACATGGCTAAAACTGAACTTCTAATCTTCCATCCCCCGAACATCCCCTCTTCTCCCACTATCTCCATCAGCATTGGTGAAACCGAGATCACGTCCACCGACCAAACGCGCTGCCTCGGTGTCATCATTGACTCCTCCCTCTCTTTCACCCCCCACATTCGTGCTCTCTCACAGTCTTGCCGCTTTCACCTACGCAACATCTCACGCATCAGACCATTCCTCTCCACTGACGCGACCAAAATTCTCATTCACTCTCTTGTCATCTCCTGCCTTGACTACTGCAACATCCTTCTCTCTGGGCTACCTCTCACCCGCCTCGCACCTCTCCAATCCATTCTTAACACTGCTGCTAGGCTCATCTTCCTCTCCCGCCGCTCTACCTCCGCCTCCCCCCTCTGTTTATCTCTTCACTGGCTCCCCATTCCTTTCCGAGTTCTCTTTAAACTCCTCACCACCACCTACAAGGCTCTCTCCTCCTCCACAGCTCCCTACCTCTCTTCACTGATCTCTATCCACACTCCCTCCCGTCCTCTTCGCTCCATCGCTGACCGCCGACTGACCTCTCACCTAATCACCTCCTCCCACTCCCGTGTCCAAGATTTCTCTCGCGCTGCCCCCCTGCACTGGAACAACCTCCCGCCACCCATCAGGCTATCTGATTCCCTTACCTCCTTCAAGCGCTCCCTCAAAACCCACTTTTTTCGACTAGCCTATCCCTCCTCCTAACCTCTTTTGATCCTCCTATCCTGCCTCCGTTCCCCTCCGTTCCTACTTATCCTATTGTATTTCGTTCGTCCACCCACCTATTTTTAGTATGTTAACTCTTATGAGCAGGGCCCTCCTTCCTCACGTACTCACCCTACCTCATTACCTCACCTGTGCTCCTGTCCTGTTCTTCCCTTCCTCTACTTCATCTTCGGTCTCCTTGACTATTTTGACACCTACTTCTGAACTGATGCTGATTTTAGTTCTACCAGCTATACCCCTATTTATACTGTATCTTTCTACACACCCTGTACGTTACCTTGTAATTTTTTTTTTTTTTTTTGTTTGCTATGTACGGCGCTGCGGACACTTTGTGGCGCCTTATAAATAAACGTACTACTACTACTTGAATCTGAGATCTGCTAAGTATGGCAGACTTGTAGATCAAGTCCTTTATTCACTTCACCAGTATCAATAGGTCATCAATATATGCCAGTTCCCAGGCAGCTCTGCTAATGTTGGCTATCTCAATGACCGAAAATGTGTCTTATTCAAAATGCTATGTGAATAAGAATATACTGTATGTGGAATGCCTATATTCTGTGTGTGACTCTAGCTGTATCTGCAAATGAAGTGCTCCATTACATTGTTTTCAAGAAAATGACTGTGATGTAGCATTTCATATGCAGATTCAGCTGCAGTCACACACAGGTCATTTTATTCAGTAGAAGCTGCCTGTGCATCCTATTTGCATAAGGGTGGTAAGATGCATGTTAATTGAAAAAGTCACCTGAAAAGACACATAGCACAACTAGAAGGATTGTTTAACGTGACTGTAGCAAGGATTTATGAGGCCCTATCTGAAAGTTTAAATCGTATGTCATGTTTTTCTTTTCAACTGACCCAGATCTCCAGAGCTCCTGGTAAGCAACTTGGCAGCTTAAAGTATAAATGACATGATGATGTCTCCTTCAGTTTCTCTGGCTTCTGCTGCCGCCATGAAAAAACTCAGCTTTCCCAAGAAACACAGTAGTAATGCAGAGGATAACATTTTGACATCTAGTCAGGCCTTAAATAATTCCCAAAAATGTGGGACACTGTAATGCCATCTGTTACAGCACATCCAGCAACCTTATCAGTGATATAAATACAATGCTACAAAATGTGGAAAAGATGATTTTCAGTAAAAAGTGTAAATGATGATGTATACACTGTTAAAGATGAGGAATCAGATTAAGAGAATTAATTCTTTATCTGTAGAGATAATAACAATACTGTTAACTGCCTTAGCAGTTTGTTTTGAGGGGGCTTGTTTTGAGGGGGCCCAAAAAAACCAAGTACTTAAGCCACAACAGTAACATTATAGTGCCTGTGCTTGGTTTGTAAAAATATGGGGCAGTACGGCTGGTGTAATGGTTAGCATTACTGCCTCACAGCACTGAGCTCATGGGTTTGATTCCTACCATGGCTCTCACTGTGCAGAGTTTGTATATTCTCCCCATACTTGCGTGGGTTTCCCCCAACCACTCTAGTTTCCTCCCACAATCCAAAAATATACTGTTAGGCTAATTGGCTCCCAACAAAGTAACCCTAGAATGTGTGTGTGTGTGTGTGTTTGTGTACATGTGGTAGGGGATATAGATTGTAAGCTCCAATAGGGCAGAGACTGATGTGAGTGTTCTAAATATTCTCTGTAAAGCGCTGCAGAATATGAATATGAAACTGTTAATAAATAAAATAAAAATGGCTGTCTTTTTAACACCAAGATAAGGGTGGATTTTCCTAAACACAATTCTATCGTGCACCACTTTTCTTTTCTGTCACTGCTGTGTGGCAATGTTTCAAAGATGTTTTGTAAATTTCAACATTTGTTGGTGACATTACCCTATTACTTAGCAGCCAGCAAGGCATAAATTGGATGAAAACAATATTGAGTGCTGTTAGGTAGTAAAAATTGACTGAAAATGACTGGAAATTAAATTAATGTTATCGAGGTTGCTAATACTGCAGAAACAAAAAGTCCCACATTTTGTGATTTCAGCAGTTTTTATAAATTTTTGAAAAACACAAATCGGAGACCAAAACACATGAGGACGGTTTTGATAAAACCAAAGCCAAAACATGAAGTAAATGCAGATTAAAAACCAAAACACAGGAGTCGGCGCACATTTCCACGTATATGTAAACTAGCATTGAACTTAATATTAGTTTATTTAACTATGACGTACTGTAGGAACATAGTACAAATTATTATTATTGCTGCAGTTTATAAATATGCAGTAAAATAAAATAAAAAATTCAGTATACTGTAAAATGATGTTATCATTAAATGTTAGTCGTTTAAATAAAGTCACTAAGAACTCATTACGGATAATTCAGCACGTTTCTTGGGTAATAAAATAACAATAACATATCTTAAATAGATTATTGATTTAAAATGCATGACTAAGATGACTTATATAAAAAAAAAAATCATATAGACATCCGGAAGGTTTAAAATAATGTAAAGGATAATTAAATTTAATGAAGACAGGACTTCCGCTTCCGGTTTCATGGGAACGGCTGCCTGAGACCGCAGCTCCGGGCTGATCCCACAAACCGAGTATATAGGGGGACAGCCATACTCCCCCGACCACCATTGCCGGACGACGCAACACCCCCTGAACAGATAGATCACACGGGGAACGGAGAATCTTCTCCCTCGTGCCGCAGCAGAGGAACGAGCGCCCGGTGACGTCATCGTCCTCCCCGGCACCTCCGCACCACGCTACAAGCTACAGCCGACCTAAGCCTCCCCCTGAACGGCGAGAAAAAAAAAAAAAAAAAAAAAAAAGAGCTTCCACCCCCCACACCAGACTCCAGACCGTGAGAGCAGAAGACGGAACGGGGAACAACTACCTATCTCCTCCCAAGCAGCGGAGTCACGCGCCCAACACTCACCTGGCGCCATTTTGGGTTCAACACACGCTGGGCTCCAACCTGCAGTACCAGCAGACAAACTCAGGTACCAATTGAGCTCAGTCATAGGTACAACCCCACTGCTCTCACACAGTGAGAAAAAGCCTGTGCAGGGGAGCAGAAGATCTCATTCCTCTCACCTCCCCTAAGATCATATATTTACAAAGGGTAACACTTATCGCAGGGGATAACCCTTATCCCTGTCCCTACAGAAAGGACTCTACCCCCCCTCCCCCCTCAGCCTCATATTGAGACACAATTCTGAGCTGAGCTTTCAGGCTGAATACATAGGCTTGAGCCTAAATATAAGGGGCTTATTCACAATCGTATACTCCACTCCCAGATGGATCACTCAATCCCCATGGGGAAACAAACTAAACATACCCCAACTAGAAATGAAAAACGCAGAGCAGAACACACTATGGCCCCAGAAGAGGAGGATGACATCACCCCACTCTCACCTGCGTCCAAGAAATCTACAGGGAACACAGGAAACTCTGATTCATCACAGATCTCTAGAGACCCTGACACCCCGGTCACTTATAGAGACATTGTAGACGCTATAAAATCCACCATGGCCCCCTTGCTAACCAACGCAGTGCAAGAAATATCCCTGCAGTTGCAACAACTAACCACTAGAGTCTCCTCAAATGAGAATACGATTGGAGTGATTTCTCATGATATGCACATAGTTCAAAACGACATAATCAGACTTCAGAAGGATAACTACCACCTCTGGAATAAGATAGATGAGATGGAAAATCGGTCAAGGAGGAATAATGTGAGAGTAGTTGGCCTCCCAGAAAGTGTTAAAGGCCCAGCCCTATCAGACTTTGTCACCAAAACACTGCCTGAGCTACTAGGAATATCTGAGGAATGCAAAGATTTAGTGGTTGAGAGGGTCCACCGGCTAGGATACATACCCAAGCACAATGACCCGAGACCCAGACCTATTCTGTTCCGATGCTTAAACTATCTTCATAAAGTAGCGATATGGAGGGCATCACGCAAGATCCAAAACCTTATGTGGGAGGGAAAACGTTTGCGATTATTCCAGGATTTCTCCGTTGAACTATCGAAGCAGAGGAAAGCCTTCTCACCTGTCTGTACCCAATTAGTGGAAAGAAAACTCAAATTCGCTCTAATGTACCCAGCCCGACTGAGGATCTTTTGGGAAGACACCCAATACGACTTCTCTGACCCTGAAGATGCCAAAGGATTCCTTCGAGAAAAACTCCCCTCAACAGCAGAGGACATTTCGGATACATGATGCGACTGCAATATAAAGCACTCTTGACGCCCAGAAGATTTATAATTTACTGAGACTCCGCACATTGGCTCACTAGAATTGTGGTTGATTATAATCCCTCTACAAAATCTTATAAAATCTTACTTACTCTTACTCTCTTCCTTCTCCCCCCCACCCTCTCCTTACCCCCCCCCTCCCCTTTCCCCCCCCCCCCCCTCCCCCCCCTCCACTGTCCTCTGTCTTCTCTCACAGAGGAAAATCTTATTCAGGTCGTAAAAGATTTATCTAAATATTATTAGTAGTTTAATGGCAAAAAAAAAAAAAAAAAAAATATGGGAGAATGCCCGGTTATCATATCCCCATGTCTCGTACTCATATAAATACCAGGAACCTTGATATAAGGTTCACTAAACAGTTTACTAAATTTAATTGTTTTCTGCGGAATGTCCATATATTAGATGGATCATTGAGTGCGTTGATCGCACTAGTTTGTTTTTTTTATGTGTTCTCTCCCCTGTCTTGTGCATCTATGTCTCCCTCCCCTTGTCCTCCCTCAATGTTTTTACAGAATCCCAGAAGAACAGATGAGAAGATAAGAAATCACATTGGTCGGAGGTCCTTCATCACAGCTCACTCCGACTCCCATGACTTAAATCAAAATAGGCTCCCTCAATGTGGGCGGCTTCCATTCGCCGGCTAAACGCCGTAAGGTACTGGTTTATTTACAGAAACAGGCCCTGGATATAGTATGTCTCCAGGAGACCCATTTATTACCCCCAGAAGTCCTAAAACTTCAAATGATGAAATGGAGAGTATTGGCCTCAGCCCCTTATAACTCTAAATCAAGAGGTATTGTGATCCTTGCCTCTAAATCCCTTCCGGTTGAGGTCACCTCAGTGCAAGCAGATGTGGAAGGTAGATATTTAATAGTAGAAACCAAAATCAACGATAAACCACATGTCATATGCTCAATTTATGCCCCCAACACGTATTCCAAAGACTTCTTCAAAAAAATTATAGCTTTACTTACTCCACATATGATTTCACCATTAATTGTTTGTGGAGACTTCAATCTCACAGCTCACCCCACCCTAGATCGTTCTAATCCCAATGCCAAAACAAGACACCCTCCAAGAATAGGTATACCATTTCTATTAAACAGCCTCCAGCTTACAGATGTGTGGAGAGTCCTTCACCCAACACACAGAGAATACTCATGTCTGTCGGCGGCGCACCACACATTTTCGCGTATTGATTATATTTTTGTCTCTACCAGCCTTTTCCCCCTCATTACTAAAGCGAAAATCCACCCCATCATCATATCAGACCATGCATTGTTACATATCTCC
Organism: Crinia signifera; assembly: GCF_055691185.1. Lineage (NCBI taxonomy): Eukaryota > Metazoa > Chordata > Amphibia > Anura > Myobatrachidae > Crinia > Crinia signifera. Next base: position 103,339,812 of record NC_139225.1, on the reverse strand, counting down.
ATACAGACATCCAAAGAAACTTCACCGTACAGATTTTGGAAATTTCCCTCTCACCTCTCTAAATCTCTCATCTTTCGAGAGTACCTAACATTAGCATGGAAGGAGTACCACACCAATCACAAAGATTGCCTAGCTACCAACCCCTCGCTCTATTGGATGGCGGCTAAATCTGTCCTGCGTGTCTCAATCATGAGCTTTGAGAAAGAACATAAAAAAAAATTATCACAATCATACAAGACAGCCCAGAAGGAATTAGAAGAATCATATTCCACCTATCTTATAAACCCCTCACATACGCACAAGTCTAAGTACTTACAAGCTAAATCATCACTGGATAATATACTTCAAACTATGACAGACAAAAGTCAATTTAATGCCAATTACAAATATCACAAATTAGGGAATAAAACGGGTAAACTACTCTCCACAATTTTAAACTCTACCCGACCGCCGATGGTAGTCCATCACCTAAAAAATCTTAATGGAGAACTCACTACAACCAATGCCCAAATAACCCAGGTTATGTCTGACTTCTATAAAAACATATATTCTCCCCTCCCAGACACCACCTCCCTCGCCTCAAACTTAGCAAGCCAAGACATCTCAGACCCTCAGAACACCGCCCTATGGGAAAATCTGAGCTTCCCGCAAATACCAGAAGAATCAGCTCAAACCCTAATTAATCCCATCTCAGAAGCAGAAGTCCTCAAAGCAATACAATCCTTGAAACCAGCCAAATCCCCGGGACCGGACGGTTTCTCTGGAGATTTTTACAAAATGCATACAGATAAAATAGCTCCCATCCTTGCCTCAGTTTTTAACTACATTCTGGCCAATAACAGTATCCCCCATCACTTTAATTCGGCCATCATTAAATTGATTCCCAAACCAGGAAGAGATCTGACCCTCCCAGGATCCTACCGCCCGATATCCCTCCTGAATTGCGACTATAAGTTGCTAACAAAGATACTAGCAAATAGGTTGAACCCTATCCTTCCCCAGATAATTCACAGTGACCAGACCGGGTTCATATCGGGACGCCATTCAGTTAGGAATGTTAGAAAAGTTCTAGCTGCTACACAACATCTAACCTCCCAAAACACTCTGGACTCTCCCAAACTGATACTGGCGGTTGATGCTGAGAAAGCATTTGACATGGTGGGGTGGACACACCTCTACCACACCATGTCAAAGTTTGGCTTCCCGCCTCAATTCATTTCATTTCTTCAAACCCTATACATTGACCCCACATCCCAAGTTGCTTGTAACGGCTTTTTGTCCCCCCCTTTCAAAATCCAGAGAGGTACGAGACAGGGGTGTCCTCTATCCCCACTCCTTTTTGCACTTTCCATTGAGCCTCTCACTATCGCACTAAGATCCTCACAAGTATACACTGGCATAAATATCCGTAATGAAGAGCTGAAGCTCGCATTATTTGCAGATGATCTATTACTATTCGTTTCCCAACCACTGACATCTATCCCCGAGATAATGTCCCTAATAGACTCCTTTGGTCCCGTCTCAGGATACAAAATAAATGTAGACAAAACAGAAATCTTACCACTTACCCCACTTTCTCCAGAGTTAGCTGCACACCCAACCATAGCACAATTTAAAATTCAGAGTGACAACATCAAATACCTAGGCATAACTATAACGAGAAGTCCATACTCCATGTATAAAGCAAATATAACTCCACTGATCAATAAAATAACCTCCCAGCTGGAGATATGGACAAAACTCCCGATTTTACTCCTAGGCAGAGCTGCAGTCCTTAAGAGCATTATCTTCCCCAAAATATTTTACCAACTACAAATGATCCCCTGCATCATCCCGCCCACAGACTTACGACTACTTGAAAAGATAATGTCTAAATTTCTATGGGAAGGGAAGAAACCCAGGATGTCCCTTCATAAATTAATGCGCCCTAAACCACAAGGAGGATTAAAAATCCCTAATTTCCTATACTATTCCTACTCTATACACTTTAGATATATATCGGATTGGATGTACAATAAATCTATTTATACGGATCTCAGACTAGATGAAAACATTTTTCATCCTTTTTCCCCTAGCGCATTACTTCATTCCCCAATTTCAAAAATACCTCAAGACATCCAAAGTCATATACTCTTTAAGGGCACATACAACGCATGGTCTATGATTAACAAAAAACTCAAAAGAAACCCTTCAATTTCACCTTTCATCCCGCTTTGGGGAAACCCAAATTTCCCACCTTCATTGACCAACTCCCAATATAAGGAGTGGAAACTCAAAGGCTTAGATTTAGCCACCAAACTTTTTGATCCAGGTGGAACCCTCTTCACTTTCCAGTCACTACAGGCAAATTATAATCTAAAAAAAACACAATTCTATATGTATTTACAAACCCGCCATTATGTGAATTCAATATCGACACACATCTTATCTACCACGCACCCAGATCCTCTAGAACAAACATTCATGAAACTCTACCATTCCAGATTCAAAACATCTTTCATTTATGATATGCTGATCGACAAACTCCCAGATAAATCGCTTGAAGCTTTAAGCACTGCTTGGAATAAAGATATACCTGAGGTGACCTCACCGGAAGCACTGTTCAACCCCTATCCTAAATCCTTACAGGTGTTACAATCCTCATATCTACAAGAGGTGCATTTTAAAACTATACATCGCCTCTATATTGCCCCGGCCCAAAGTAAATACATGGCCCCTGAGGCCACAGGTGAATGCCACAAGTGCAAAATGAGTAACGCGAAATTCATGCATTGCATGTGGGAGTGTAGCAAAATACTGAAGTTTTGGCGAAAAACTCTCCATTTCATAAACTCAATCCTAGGACTCAATCTGATCCCAGATAAACTTGCGTGTTTATGTCTAAATTTCCAAAACTGGAGAATACTCCCCCCAGCTTCAAAACATATTTCACTTATAATTATAATTCTAACAGTAGCAAAGAAAAATATCCTTACGCATTGGATAGCACCCACTACCCCAACCTTAAGCGAACTTAAAAGCAAACTATATCAGATCCTGTTATATGACAAGAGATCGCTAATGCTTAACTTATACGAACCAAAAACCTCATTCCTTGGTAAATGGAAGCCGTTCATAGATTCCCTGACTACTACCCAACGCACCCAAGTCATGTCATTTATAGAACAAGAAGACTAATATGAGAAAAAGACCGCCCGTAACACCTCCCTATCTTCCTTAATAGAAAAATATAGGAAAAAGAATCAGAAGAAAAATAATACATTTCTCCCATGATGCTCCCTCCCCCTCCTCTCTCCTCCCCCTTCTTGTCTTGTCTTGTCTGGTATTTGTGTTATTGGCTATAATAGATATTTCACATAAGTGTTCACTGTTCTCTTTCATAGTAGGACTACGTTATTCACAGTTATAAAATACAAGTAAAGAGTAAGGTATGAAAATTAATACTATGTTAATGATATATACTCTCTACCAGTACACTCAGTTGACCAAAAATTACTAAAGGAGATGTATGGTAGGATATCTATAGCTAAAGACATAGAAAATGTGATGTTTAGTCTAAGAAATATCAGTCTGGAGACCTCAAAGGTCGCGAAACGTACATGTTATCTTGAATTTTGCATACTTGTACAACGGACTAAAATGTCCAAATATGTTTAATGATGTTTTCAATTGTGAAAAATAATAAAAATCTTAAATACTAAAAATTTAATGAAGACATATAATACTGCCTCAAAAAAAATATTTAAGTATGGAACTGTAGGACATATTATTTTAAGCATCATCCTTTCCCAATTCTGTGGGTTATACTAACAACATAATTACAGTAACAGATTTCTCTGAGCCAAAATATATTTTAGGTCAAGCCAAATGGTAGTCTACTGTAAATTTAAATTAGTTTGGCTTAACGGAAATAAGGTGGTACAACTGATTGCAAGTAGATTACTTTAGCCTTCAAACTAAAAAATAAAAATAAAAAAATAGATAGATAACATAAAAAACTAAATTCAAGTTCGCTATTAAGCTAGCAGAACCTAGAGGTGTTCTATTTTTTTGTTGTTGTGGTTAAATATGTAGGTATTTATGTAGCAGTAATAATTCCTTTCCTTTACATTTTTTAGCTAGAGAAAAAAAGTTTTCATTACGTCTTCAAATTTAAGGAGAGATAAGTCGCTATTTCTCCTTCAGTATCTCTCTTTTTACCACTTGCTTCTTTTCCCATAAAAATATATACCCAAATAGGCTGCATTGAAGTCAAATCTCTGTGTAAAATGTCCTGGTTCAATGGTGGTCACCGCCTAAGCATGCAGATATTGCTAGAACACTGAGCCAGAAGCATTATGCTATAGGTTATGGGTAGAAATCCTCTGCTTGGGGATTCATTGCTCCTGCTATTATCAACTAATTGGGGAAGCTAGGAGCAGTGAATTAGTCAGGGTAGCTCCCACTTACAGTATCAGAGATATGTGGTCCTGGACATCGGCAGCTGCAAGCACCAGAACAACGGAGAGTCAAAAGCTGAGGAGGGTGACAATACTGTATGCTGCAGTGCAAATGCATCATGGCAGCATTATGATACGCTGACCAAATTAGAAATGGCTACATGCACGGTGCCGCAGCATGCACAGCCTAATGCAGCTCCTCCTGCATCTCTCCCCTCCCAATAGGACGGTGCCGCAGGGGGAACCAGCACTGCCGGTGTAAGTGGGCACATTGAGAATAACTGACTGACCTTTGCCACTGCACATATCATGCATGTCGCACTGTATGGCAATGATGCTGGCAGCATGACAGTAAGCAGCATCACCATCCATCCTTTCTTCCCTCCCCTGTCTAAGTAAAACACAAAAATGTTCAGCACCGCTATTCCCCTCCCTTTCCTCTTAGAGACAATGCTTGCTCATTGAGAGGGAAGCTTGCAGACTAAAGTGAAGCTTGATTACTTAAGTGACTTGTGAGTTGGAAACTGAAGCAGGTGAGTTAGAATACTAAAAAGGTGAGTTTGAACACAGTCTAAATTTTCATATTCTATTTTATTGTAATATATTCATCTTCTTTCTATCCTATTGTAACCTGTTGCTCAATTTTGACATTTAATTTATTTTTTCTATATTTTTTCCAACATTGTATTTCATTTTACTCATTCACTATTATATTCTCTTATCTTTGCCACACATTTATTGCACTCTGTTTCCCTATTCACGCCTGCTCACATTTGCCTCACTTCTGACCTTCTCTGTTCCCTTCATCCTCTCACTTGTTGTTGTTTCATACTTAATTGGATTACTCAATCAACCTGATTTTACCCACTTGTCTCCTCTTTGACAGTAGTTCCTTGCCTGTTACCTTCTCTCTCACTCTGTTTTCTACCACATCCTCGCAAATCTACTACAGACGCTGTCTGTCCTCCCAAATCCCTCTGTCTGCTTTCACTAACCTACCCTCTCACCTTCGGTTCCTCATGGCTGTTAATCTTTCAATTTCACTTTCTCCAACTGCTCCTCCCCCCTCCCATCCCATACCTATCCTGACCACTCGCCCCCGCAGCCCCACCCTCCCAACGACCCCCCCTCGCTTCTGCAATCCCAAAAACCTTATCCACATAAATACACAACCCACCCCCCCTCTTTCCTGTGCACTATGGAACGCCAGATCCATCTGCAACAAACTCCCTGCCATCCATGACCTATTAATCTCTAGAGCATTCCACCTCCTTGCTATCACCGAGACCTGGCTCTCCACCTCTGATTCTGTCTCTCCAGCTGCTCTCTCCCACGGTGGCCTCTCTTTCTCTCACATTCCCAGGCCTGACGGTCGCCAAGGTGGCGGTGTGGGTTTTCTCCTCTCAGCCTCATGCACCCACAGTGTCATTCACCCTGAACCCTCTCTCCTTTTCTCCTCCTTTGAGTCTCACTCTATACGTCTATACTACCCCTACCACCTCTGTGTCGCTGCAATCTACCGCCCCCTTGGCCCTATCTCCCAATTTCTTGACAACTTTGCCGCCTGGCTTCCACACTTTCTCTCCTCTGACCTGCCATCTGTCATTCTTGGTGACTTTAACATCCCCTTGGATAACCTCGCTGATCCTGGCACCTCCAAACTCCTCTCACTCTGCTCCTCTCTTGGGCTATCTCAGTGGACTACCTCTCCCACCCACATCCAAGGACACTCCCTCGATCTCGTCTTCTCTCACTCTTGTTCCCTTACTGACTACACTATCTCGGCTTTTCCTCTTTCTGACCATCACCTCATCTCCTTCTCCCTCACTCCTTCCCCCTCTCCCACCCCCCCTCCCAAGCGCATTGTGTCACGGCATAACGTCAACGCACTTGATCTTGCTGCCTTCTCAAACACGCTGTGTCCTCTTCTCGCTCCAATCGCCCTCATGTCCTGCCCAAACCTCGCTGCCTCCCTCTATAATGACACCCTATCTTCGGCATTGGACTCTGCCTGCCCTCCCTCCTCTATCCCCCTTCGATGCTCCAACCCCCAACCGTGGCACTCGCCTATCACCCGATTCCTTAAAAAGTGCTCTCGCACTGCTGAGCGCTTCTGGAAGAAATCACGCTCCCTTGCGGATTATCTCCATTTCAAATTAATTCTTTCCTCCTTCAGCTCTGCCCTTGCTCTGGCAAAGGAATCCTACTTTAAGTCCCTCATCCTTTCCCAATCATCCAATCCCCGCAGGCTCTTCGCCACCTTCAACTCCTTGCTCTCCCCCCCTCCTCCAGCTCTTCCGTCCTCCATCGTAGCCGCTAATTTTACTACCTACTTTTCAACCAAAATCTCCTCTCTCAGGACTGCCATCACTGCTGCCATGACCTCACCCTCTCCCTCCTCCCATCCTACATCTCCACTCCCCTCCTTCCAACCCCTGTCCTCATTTTACCCCACCACTGCTGCTGAAGTCCACTCTATCCTTCAATCCGCTTCTCCCTCCACCTGCCCGCTCGATCCTATCCCCTCCAATATTATCTGTCGTCTCAGTCCGTCAGTCTGCTCTCACCTGGCTCACCTATTTAATCTTTCCCTATCCTCTGGGATCTTCCCTTCCTCCTTCAAACACACTCTTGTCTCCCCAATTCTCAAAAAAACAAATCTGAACCCCAACTCTCCATCCAACTACAGGCCCATCTCCCTCCTCCCTTTAGCCTCCAAGCTCCTAGAACGTCTGACCTATAATCTTCTCCTAAGCAACCTTACTGCTAACTCCATTCTAGACCCCCTCCAATCCGGGTTCCGCCCTTTACATTCCACTGAAACTGCCCGGACCAAAGTCACTAACGATCTACTATCGGCTAAATCCAAAGGCCTCTTCTCTATCCTCATCCAGCTTGATCTGTCGGCTGCCTTTGACACTGTTGACCATCCTCTCCTGCTCAACACCCTCCGCTCCTTTGGCATCACTGGCACGGTCTTCTCCTGGTTCACCTCATACCTCTCCGATCGCTCCTTCTCCGTCTCCACTCCGAGCTCCTCCTCTCCTACTACCCCGCAGCCAGTCGGTGTTCCCCAAGGGTCAGTCCTTGGCCCTCTCCTCTTCTCCCTCTACACCACCTCTCTGGGCACCCTCATCATCTTCTATGGTTTTCATTACTACCTTTATGCTGATGATACCCTAATCTATCTCTCCTCCCCCGACTTATCCCCATCACTCCTGTCCAAGGTCTCCGAATGCCTCACGGCCATCTCAGCCTGGATGACCCAACGCTTCCTGAAACTAAACATGGCTAAAACTGAACTTCTAATCTTCCATCCCCCGAACATCCCCTCTTCTCCCACTATCTCCATCAGCATTGGTGAAACCGAGATCACGTCCACCGATCAAACGCGCTGCTCGGTGTCATCATTGACTCCTCCCTCTCTTTCACCCCCCACATTCGTGCTCTCTCACAGTCTTGCCGCTTTCACATCTCACGCATCAGACCATTCCTCTCCACTGACGCGACCAAAATTTTCATTCACTCTCTTGTCATCTCCCGCCTTGACTACTGCAACATCCTTCTCTCTAGGCTACCTCTCACCCGCCTCGCACCTCTCCAATCCATTCTTAACACTGCTGCTAGGCTCATCTTCCTCTCCGGCCACTCTACCTCCTCTTCCCCCCTCTGTCTATCTCTTCACTGGCTCCCCATTCCTTTCCGAGTTCTCTTTAAACTCCTCACCACCACCACCTACAAGGCTCTCTCCTCCTCCACCGCTCCTTACCTCTCTTCACTGATCTCTATCCACACTCCCTCCCGTCCTCTTCGCTCCATCGCTGACCGCCGACTGACCTCTCACCTAATCACCTCCTCCCACTCCCGTGTCCAAGACTTCTCTCGTGCTGCCCCCCTGCACTGGAACAATCTCCCGCCACCCATCAGGCTTTCTGATTCCCTTACCTCCTTCAAGCGCTCCCTCAAAACCCACTTTTTTTGACTAGCCTATCCCTCCTCCTAACCTCTTTTGATCCTCCTATCCTGACTCCGTTCCCCTCCGTTCCTACTTATCCTATTGTTTTTCGTTCGTCCACCCACCTATTTTTAGTATGTTAACTCTTATGAGTAGGGTCCTCCTTCCTCACGTACTCACCCTACCTCATTACCTCACCTGTGCTCCTGTCCTGTTCTTCCCTTCCTCTACTTCATCTTCAGTCTCCTCGACAATTTTGACACCTACTTCTGAACTGATGCTGATTTTAGTTCTTTTTTTTTTCACTTTGAATTTATTTTATTTTTACAAACTTACAAATATACATTTACAATACATAGACATTTCATTGCTTTGAATGCTCTGAACATATTTTTTTTTTTCCCGCTGTCTTCTTACAGCACTTAGTGCATGGTAAATTTATCAAAGCATATTATTATGATCTCTTAACATATTACACACTACATTTACATATAACACAACATACAATACAATACACACTCTACATATATTTTTATGCAATTTGCTCTTTTAGACAATAAAACACAATCTATTTTGTCTTAATCGTGGTGTTTAATACCGAATTGTCTTATCTATTTTCTGTAATCCAGCTATAAGGGGGGACTAATTGGAAGAGGGGAGGGAAGGGGAGGGGTGGGAAGGGTGTTTTTCAAATCGTTCTTCAGTTTTTACTGAGGTGGGTCAAGTTGGGACTTTAGGTGATCTAAGTTCGAGTCTCTTTCACCTTGCTATTCTGGTGGCAAATTGTGGTATATTAACCATGGGGACCATGTTTCTTTGAAAACGTCTACCTTGTCTTCTACCATACTGGAAAGATGTTCCATATGGAAGAGGTGCCATATCATTTCTTTTATTGCCATTTCGGTGGGTGCCCTCTCCATTTTCCAGTTAACCGCTATTTTTATTTTTACCGCACTCAACACATACCATATAAATTTCTGAATGGGGTATCTTACCCCTGGGATATTCATAGGAAGTAACATGAACTCTGGAGCCTTTGGGAGTCTAATTCCTACTACCTGATAGATCAACTCTGAAGCGAATCTCCAGGTTTCCCGGATTCGGGGGCATTCCCAAAAGATGTGAATTAGGTTACCGCTGTGTCCACACATCCTCCAACAGCAATCTGTTGTCCCTGGGTATATGCGCTTTAGTCTATTTGGGGTCAGGTACCACCGGGAGTATATTTTAAAAGAATTTTCCCTGAATCTGATGGATTGTGAAACGGATATCAGGTTTTTTCTAATTTTGACCCAGGTCTCTGGATCTAATTGCTTCCCCAGGTCCGTCTCCCAAGATAACTCATGTGGCTCCCGAGTTTGCTTCCCATGATATAACAGAAGTTGATACATTATTGTAATCAATCCCTTAGAGGTTGTCCTCTTCTGGCATAAATCTTCAGTTTTTGTTTTTGACTGTATTCTTTGTTTTTGTTGAGTGCGGGAAAAATAACTTTTTATCTGTAGGTATTGATAGAACCCCAGCTCTGGGGCCTCATATTTTGATCGTATCTCGGCTAGTGACAGAAAGTTACCTGCTATTTCTAATTCATTTATAAATAGAATATCTACTTTTGCCCAGATCTTTTTGAAAAAATTTTCCCTACTAAGAGGGAGTTGGGGGTTGTTTCGTAGGGGGGACAGTATAGCAGGGGTAGATGTTAATTTATAATCTTTATTTAGTTTATCCCACAGAGATAGGGAGAACTCGACCACGGGATTTTTCTTTACAGCTAGAGGCCTCAAGCTCTTTGGAACCCACGGTAATGATGCTATTAAGAACACTTTTAATAGCTCTGATTCCAGTTGAACCCATCTGCGGGTTTCTCTATTGGAGTGCCATAAGATTATTTGTGAGATGTGTGCTGCGCTATGGTAATATCTCAAATTTGGGACCCCCAATCCGCCTTCCTTAGTACCTCTTTGTAGGGTTTTCAAGCGGACCCGAGGTCTTTTACCCTGCCATAAGAAGCGAGAGATCAAATTCTGCCAATTTTTTAAAGTTGATGCCGGGATCCTTATAGCTAGGGATTGGAATAAGTAGAGCATACGTGGTAGTATGTTCATTTTCAGGACGTTTGCTCTACCTGTCCATGATAGGTGTATATTAGTCCAGTCCTTAAGATTGTTTGTAATTTTAGTTATTAAGCTGGGGTAGTTCGCATTAAATAGTTGATGATAATTTTTTGTTATATTTATTCCCAAGTATTTAATTTGATTTTTTTTCCACTTAAATGTGTAAGCTGCTTCAATGCTCTCTTTCACATTCGAAGGAAGCTGAAGATCCAGCACTTCTGTTTTTTCAGTATTTATCTTGAAATTTGAGATTGTACTAAACTCCTGTATTATCTCAAATAGTTTATTTAAGGACTCTACCGGCTCAGCTATCGTCAGGAGTACATCATCGGCGTATAATGCCGACTTGTATTCCTCCGCTCCTATTTTGATCCCTTTTATTTCCTTCTCATTCCTTATTATAGCTGCCAGGGGTTCGATCATGAGGGCGAATATCATAGGGGACAAGGGGCACCCCTGTCTTGTTCCGTTCCTTATTACAAATGAAGGGGATTTCAATCCATTAATCGTTACATTCGCCACAGGGTTCTCATATAAGGCCTGAATTCCTATCAGGAACCTTCCTCCAATTCCAAATTTCGGAAGGAGGCTGTTCATGTATGGACAGGAGACCCTGTCAAAGGCTTTTTTCGCGTCTAAACTCATAACAAGGGACGGAATTTTTGACTCATTAATAAACGCAATCGTATCTATTACTCTTCTAATATTCTCAAAAGCCTGTCTATTTGGGATGAATCCCACTTGGTCTGGGTGTATTAACAAATTAATTACTCTCGATAGTCGATTTGCCATAATTTTTGCGAACAGTTTAAGATCTGAGTTTAACAATGATATCGGTCTAAAATTGCTACATAAGGTGTGGTCTCGGTCGGGCTTAGGTATTACTATTATTTCTGCTGATGTAGTTGCTAAGTCCAATGGACGTCCTTCCAGGACTGACTCAAATAATATCTTCAGCTGGGGGGCAAGGGTCTTGGTAAATGTTTTATAATATATGGCCGAGAAGCCGTCCGGTCCAGGTGCCGCGGCATTTTTTAATGTTTTAATGGTTTGTTCAATTTCTATCTGCGTGATGGGAGCTTCTAGTGTAGCCGCCTGAGTTTCAGTCAGGGTCGGTAATTTACCCAGTGCTATCAGCCTCTCAAACCTACTCTCAAATTACTCATTATTTATTACATTTGGAATGTTATAAAGTTTATAATAAAAATCCCTAAAACATTGGGCAGTGGCCTGGGGATCTTGAACCAAGTTGTTTCTGGCATCCCTTATTGCAAAAACGCGGTCTCTTTGCCTGCGCTTCCGAATACGGTGAGCCAGAAGGGAGTCGGCTTTATCCCCTTTTGAATAGTATTTATATTGTAACCATTTCATTGTTTTTGCTGTTTTTTCTGAGTGTAATTGATATAGTTGGTTTTTTAGCGATAATAATTTACTGAATAGGCTATGATTGGGGGTATTTCGGTGTCTAATTGTCAATTTGCCAATTTGTTGTTCTAGTCCCTAATTAATTTTTCTTCTTTTATTTTTTTGTATCTTAGTGAGTTTCATTATTTGGCCCCTTATCACCGCTTTATGCGCTTCCCAAATTATTGTAGGTGACATACCTATTGTGTTATTCATTTCAAAAAATTCTACTAGGGATTTTTCTATCTCCTCTCTATATGCTTGCTTAGCGAGTATTGCCGAATTAAGTCTCCATTTGAACCCCGTTGTCTCCATGACCCCCAGCTGAATAGATAGTGAGACTGCCATGTGGTCGGACCATACCACATTTTACCCTTTGCTATTTTATTAAATTGTTTAAAAAAGTCAGCATAGAAACTCTTTTGCTCTGCGTTGGGAACATAAACTGACGCTACTGTTAATAAATTGTTTATAACTGAAAGAACTATTATGTTAAACCGGCCCTTAGGGTCCGAGTACGATTGTTCTACTTTGTAAAGTAGAGATTTATGTAGCAATATAGCTGTACCTTTTTTTTTTTCAAAAGTAGCATAGTAACCCTCTGGAAACATTTGTGACGTCACTACTGGATGTTCTTTTTAAAATGTGTTTCCTGTAGTAACAAGATCTTTATTAGCTGCTTTTAGTTCTACCAGCTATACCCCTGTTTATACTGTATTTTTCAACACACCCTGTACGTTACCTTGTAATTTGTTTTTTTGTTTGCTATGTACGGCGCTGCAGACACTTTGCGGTGCCTTATAAATAAACGTACTACTACTACTACTACTAGAGACAGCCTGGCAGCTATTCTTCCTGTTCTCTGCTGAGCATACTGCACACAAGTCTGTGTGCACTGGAGGAGCCTGTGGGCAAGGGAGCAGCCTGTATTACTAGCAAGCCACACCTGCACAGGTCTCAGGTATGTGATTTGTGCTGGGGAGGGAGGAAGTGACATGCTAATTAACCAGGGGGTTAATAATGTCATGTTAATGTGTGCTGCGGGGGAGAGACATTTTAGTGTGTTCTGAGGGGAATGACATTTCAATGAGTGCTGGGGGGGTGACATGTTAATGTGTGCTGGGGACTTACATGTTAATGTGTGCTGGGGTGGTGACATGTTAATGTGTGTGCTGGGGGATAAACATGTTAATGTGTGCTAGGAATGACATTTTAATGTGTGCTGGGGGTGATATGTTAATGTGTGCTGGGGGGTGATTTGTTAATGTGTGCTGGGGGGAGTGACATGTTAATGTGTTCTGGAGGGGTGATATGTAAATGTGTGTTGGGGGTGATATGTTAATGTATGCTGGGGGAGTGACATGTTAATATGTGCTGGGTGGTGACATGTTAATTAGTGCTGGGGGTGATATGTTAAAGTGTGCTGGAGGGTGATATGTTAATTTGTGTTGGGGGAATGACATGTTAATGTGAGTGCTGGGGGAATACCATGTTAATGTGTGCTGTGAAATGACATGTTAATGTGTTCTGGAGGGTTACATTTTAATGTGTGCTGGGGGGTGATATGTTAATGTGTGCTGGGAGGGATATGTTAATGTGTGCTTGGGGGTGAAATGTAAATTTGTGTGTGTGTGTGGTCACAGCAATAGAGTAATGGCCTCTATAAAATACAGCTCCAGTTATCTCAGCAATATACAAAGCAAACGGCTGCACTCAGGCCATGTAAATAAATTCAAAGCAGCATATGTTCATCAATGTTTCACCGTAAAATCGTTGATGGAAAAAGACCCTGCTTTGAATTTACTTATTTATTTATTTACAGTTTCTTATATAGCGCAGCACATCCCGTTGCGCTTTACAATTGGAAACAACAGTGAATAAAAAAAACTGGGTAGATACAAACTGACATGAAAGTAGGAGGACCCTACTCGCAAGCTTACAGGGCAAAATGTAATAGGGGTTGATTTTTTAGACATGTGCGAATTTTGGTAAAAAACGGCCGAAATCGCACGTTTTCCAAAAATTGCAAATGTAATAGGGTGCGATTCGCGGTACAAAAAACCCCACATTTTTTGCCACAAAATCGCACATTTTGAAGTGGCAATTTTTAGTCACACTTCAATTCGCATCCAGATGTTTTCCCATTGGAAAGCTTCTAACTCGCACATGTTATACATGTAAAGTAATATGCGTCCGCACGCCACACTTTGGGCTCGGTGGCTCGCTGCGCTCGCCACACTATATAAAATCACCTCCACGTGATAGTGGGGGTATGAAAAGGTCGGAGGACGCGTACCGCCGCCCCTCGCGGCCTCGCTGCTCTTGCCACGCTTCGGTTTGGCATTCATAGTGGGGGTGGCTTAGGGGTGCATTTACCATTGTAAGCCCCCATTGCTTAAACAAATTAAACATCGTATAGGGGGCTTATACAATTTAAAATTGCATCGCATCGCAGTGCATCGGGTGTATGCCATGCAATGACATGCGATGCGATTATATGTTGTGCGACCTAATATCGGATGCGCCTGTGCTACAGTAGTACACAAGTACCAAAAATACTCACCAGCCATCTTCAGTGCTTCTCCGGGAGCCCTGCACCTCTCTAACCATGCTCCGGTCTTCTGTTTACATCTGGGGCTCCGCCCACTGACCAGGAATTAGGCCCGCCCACCAGCCAATCATGGTCCAGCATGGGGGTTTTCCTGGACCATGATTGGCTGGTGGGTGGGCGGGCCTAAGTCCCAGGGCTGGTTATGCTCAGGAGGGGGGACCCCACGTCTTTTTAGTTTTTTTACACAAAATCACATGTCTTAAAATGCGCACATTTTCAAGTCTAAAAATTGCACTAAATCGCACCATATCGCACTTTTTGTCGCAAAATCGCATCTCATTACATATGCGAATTTGCAGCAAAAATGCGATTTTTACACATGCGATTTTTTTGCGATTTTTAAACATTTCCAAAAATCGCACCCTATTACATTTTGCCCACAATCTTGGTTTGTTATTACTCAGTTTGTTTTATCACTGTTTCCAATTGATTGTAAAGTGCAACAGAATATGCTGCGCTATTTAAGAAACTGTAAATAAATACCTTACCTTAGCTGGTAGTTATAATTGGTGACCCTTACCTCCAACGATGCTTCTGGTTCCTCCAGAGAAGGCCAGCAGAATGATAACTAACTGAGCCTGATCTATACTTATAGGCAGAGGCGTAGGGAGGGTGGAGCACGAGCTCCAGGCGCTGAGACATCAAAGGGCGCTGGAGCCGTGCAGCCCGCTCCCTCGCTCCCTGCTCTGCCCGGCTTCACTGAGCCCTGTCTGCTGCTATTATCTCTACTGCTGGATCGCTAGCCAATAGGCTCTTGCGATCCAGCAGCCAATCAGAAACAGAATTGATGGCTGCTGGACCGCAAGCTCCTATTAGCTAGCAGTCGAGCGGCAGACTTAAGTGAAAATAGCTGCGGACAGGACGGGCAGCTCAGCCGGGCAGAGCAGGGAGTGGGCGGGGAGGGAGTCCCCCTTGGCAACGAGCAAGATTAGTTCCCCTTGGCAACACCCAAGATTAGTCCCCCTTGGAAACGCCCAAGATTAGTTTCCCTTGGCAATGAGCAAGATTAGTCCCCCTTGGCAACGAGCAATATTAGTCCCCCTTTGCAACAAGCAATATTAGTCCCCCTTGGCAATGATCAATAGTAGTCCCCCTTGGCAACGAGCAATAATAGTCCCCCTTGGCAACGAGCAAGATTAGTCCCTCTTGGCAATGAGAAAGATTAGTCCCCCTTGGCAACAAGCAAGATTATTCCCCCTTGGCAACGAGCAATATTAGTCCCCTTTGGCAACGAGAAAGATTAGTCACCCTTGGCAACTAGCAATATTAGTCCCCCTTTGCAACGAGCAATATTAGTCCCCCTTTGCAACAAGCAATATTAGTCCCCCTTTGCAATGAGCAATAATAGTCCCCCTTGGCAACGAGCAATAATAGTCCCCCTTGGCAACGAGCAATAATAGTTCCCCTTGGCAACGAGCAATAATAGTCCCCCTTGGCAACGAGCAAGATTAGTCCCCCTTGGCAACGAGCAAGATTAGTCCCCTTGGCATCGAGCATGAAGCCCCTTGGCATTGATCATGAAGCCCCTGGCATCGAGCATGAAGTTCCTAGCAAAGAGCATGTAGGTAAGTAGTACTTTATGTTTCAGATGTGTAATGGGCATTATGGTTTGTTATATAGTATGTAATGGGCATTATGGTTTGTTATATAGTATGTAATGGGCATTGTGTGGCCTTATGTGTAATTAGTATTACAGCATGTGGCTTTATGTGTAATGGGTATTACAAAGTTCACTAAAATGTGTAATGGGAATTACAGTGTGTGGTAAAATGTTAGGATGCACCCCCTTTTCGCTGCGCAAGAACCGCACCTACTACAAATCAGGGGGTGTCGCGCAAAACATGCCCTTGCTCCGGGCACCGTGGCATCTAGCTACACCACTGCTTATAGGGGGTGAGGAATGACCTCACTTCCTCCTTTACTCCTATTGGTTTTCTCCAGCTACTTACTTTTCTAATAGTTTTAACTAGGGATACTCAGTGAATTTAGGGCCTTATTCTGCTCGATACGGTGGGACCGTATACGGGCGGATCAGGTTTTTTTCAACTACGCATGCGTAGCTTTCGCAATGCGCAGGTGCGGCGACCTCACACCGCTCACGGACGGGTCTCTCCGTGCGAAAAAACCTGTCCGCAAGAGTACGGTCATTGTGGGCGGCATGGGGGCGTTTTTAGGGGATCGGCCGGAATAATGAGGAAAACTGGGCATAATCATGGGCGTACACGGGGGTGTGCACCAAAAATGTACGGTGCTTCAACCGCTCGATCGGCGAACGCACCGTGCATTTTGGGCCAAAAACAGGCGGATGCCAAAGATAGCTCCAGACCACCCCTAGAGATACCGCATGAGAGCGGACGCCTGGGTCTGCTAATTAACGCTGATTACTACACCTGAATGTTGCTCTATTAGGGTGTTTATTAAGGTACACAATTGAGTTTGAATAACAGTTAGAATAATTAATTAATTGTCTTAATTATAGTTCAAAGGCAAGATTTTCAGTGCCATATATGTGAAGAGTATGCCACCGTGCACAGACGTATGCTCACTCTCACGATCGGTGACACACGCTGTGTTTTCCATTGAAAAAAGGTGAGACCCGTCCATGCACTGTGGCATACACTCAGATATACGGAAGATGTCGGTGTGAAAACGGACAAGACCCGACTGTATACGGTGGCGTACACTCTGTTGTACGCCAGTTAACGGTGTCTAAGAGGAGACCCTTTATGTATACGGTGGCGTACGCTCAAGTGTACGCCACTCCCCATTGTCGGTATTTGTGACCGTCCGTATGCGGATGTTTTGTGGGCAGACTTACGCTCACTGTCCGCGTACGGGGAACGTACGGTGAAACGGACCGTACGTACGTTGCATCGACCGAACCAGAAAAAGGCCCTTAATTCTTATAACCGATTATTTATTGGGCTTAAAAAGTGGCTTATTAAATTAATTCCGGGTTTACCATAATTCAATGGGTTTACCCTTGATGCATCATGCTTCTCCATCTAACTATTTAGTATACATTCTGTGGTATTTTAGAAAATTGTTTATCCTCATTATATCCATTTAATTCGTTGGTGGTAGTGGAGCATGCAATATATGATTGTACACAGGGCCGGCGCCACCACTAGGCAGGACTAGGCATTTGCCTAGGGCGCCGGCCACTGGAGGGCAGTACTGAGCCGCCGAGGTACCATACAGAGGTACCTGAAAGCAGGGAGCGGGAAACAGGTGAGTATGTAATCCTCCTCCCTCTCCCCTCCCTGACCCCCATCCTGCCCGTTAATTAGCGCTGCCCCCCCGCGCCACCCGCTCCCCGCTGGGGGGATTTCAGTGCGGCAGTAACGCCCCCACACACACCCCCGTGCCGCATCGCAAACACCCCCGCCCCCCGCAGTATCATCCGCACCCTCCCCCCCGGCGGGCGGCGCGGGGGGTTTTACTGGGGCGGGCGGGGGGCTTGCACTATCCCTGATTGTACATATTTGTTCTAGTAGTTACACATTCTTTCAACACGTAGGTATGAGACACAAGAGTATATAACAACATCAGTATACAATGATGATAAATTATAAATAAATTAGTTCATACATAAAACATTTTCATGAATGAAATAGAATTTGTTGTTTTTCCAATAAGTAGGGAGAGAGTCGCCATGGGCGAGGGGGGGGTGTTTACAAATTGATTGGCGCGTAATATCCCACCGGAAGCTAATCGGGGCATGATCTGACCATATGATAGGGAGGACATCACTGGTTTTAGATAATTGAAGGGTCCATTTATCTAAGCAGATATAATCAATGTGGGAGTACGTGTTATGGACAGGTGAGTGGTAGGTGTATTCTCGACTAGAAGGGTTATGAACTCGCAAAACATCATACAGGTCATATTCTCCCAAAAGTGTCCGTAATGCTAGGGAATTGGAGTTGAGGGATGAAGCTGAGGAAGAAGAGGTATAGTGGACTTATCGAGTTTAGGGTCCAGGACTAGGTTAAAGTCCCCATAAGGAGAAGTGAGCCCTTACGTACTTTCTGAATTTCTAAACATAAAATACGTAGAAATGGTATTTGATTTGAATTGGGGGCGTATAGGGAAACTAAAGTAACTAGTTTATTGTCCAGGGATCCTATTAAAATAAGTTAAAGTCCGTTCTTGTCTGCCACCTGGGTGTGTAAAGTAAAGGAGAGAGAACTTTTATACAATATGGATACTCTATTTCTTTTGAAGGGGCCATTGGCAAAATAACTATTAGCATAATGATGATCCTTAAGAACCGGAGGTCAAAGGGATGAAAAATGGGTCTCCTGAAGTGCTACAATATCAGCTTTTTGTTTAGCAAAGTATCCTAAAGCTAATCTGCATTTGTTGGGGGAGTTCAACCCGTTAACATTGAGGGAGAGTAATTGAATCATGAGGAGGGTTGAAAGGAACTATAGAGGTAATGTGGCTCGTAAAACCTGCGGGTAGTAGCTTTTTCCATAGTGTTCTCTGTGTAAAAAAATAGATAAAAATATACATTTTAAAAGACCCAACGTGCGGTTGCCCCACACAGCAATTACCAGCCCCGGACTCAATGAGCTGGTCCTGGTTGCAGAAATACAGAGGGAAAAAGGACTGGGGTCTTCTGTATTTCTATACCCAGCACCAGCCTCATAGCCTGGTCTTGGTTCCCAAAATATGGGTTACAAAATAAGTAGGGGACCCCCGTATGTTGTAAATCAGCACCAGGCTTAAATAGCCAGCAGGCTAATGCCACAGCCCGGGGACAATTTTTTTACAAGGTCACCCTCACAAAACATCACCCTCACAATCTGTGGCTGGACAGCCCAGGCCAGGACCCTGGGGGAGTGGGGACCCCCTAATAAAGGGTTCCTCCCTCCTGCAGGGCACTCCCAGCCTGGGCTGAAGCCCAGGACTGTCCCCAGTGTTCCTGGGTGGTGTGTACTGGGATGATGCACTATGCTTTGTTCAAGGTGCCTCATTTTTCTAACACTGCACTTGGCAGACTTTACCATTCCCAATTCATAGTCCATTAGGATGGTAAAGTATGAAGAATGAAAAATTGTAAAAATGTTAAAAAATTGATAAAGTCATGTTGACCTTAAATATGCTGTCTCGACCAATTTCACATCAACACATAGTATTGGCAATATCAACCACTCGTGGTCGACCTATTGACTGTTGACCTAATAACTTTCAACCTAAAGTCCGGATACTTGGTGAGAGTAGGGTGTAATGTACACAGCGTTATTAGAATAGGGGTTTGCTACTTCAAAAGTTCTTGTTTTGCCTGTGCTTTTTTTTTCTTATTTTTGTTGTCCCTTTTGCAAAACTGCTTAGTGAACATGTGGTTATCAACTGCACAGTATAAAGCTAAGTTGTATTTTTCCATTTGTCAGAAATAAAAGCTGCAAAGAGGACCATGTGGAAAGAAATAAAATAAAGGTAGTAGGGGCATATTTATCACAAATAACATTTTTTATGGATATCATTTCTTACATTTTGTCTCTTGTGATGCTACAGGTTCTGATAAGAGCAAAGTGTAGTATTGCCACAATACCCTCCTCTGTCTCATATGCCTTTTCCATATGGGTCTAGACTGCACTTACTCAGAAAAGCAGCATCAAGGCCTAGGGAGAAAACACTGTCATTGATAAGCCACACCCTCACAAATTTTGCTACAGGTATATGTTCTATGTAAAGCAGTGAGAGGGCAACAATTTACTCTTTAGCATACTTGTTCAGTAAATTTGCAATAATACTGTACAATGTATTTTACTACAAAACTTTATGTATCACAGTTGATTTTTCCCCCTTTAATTAGAGTTACATGCGGTGAATTATGGCAATTACTACAGAACACAACCATAAGGGCAGAACAGCAAATATTGTTCAGACATGAAAGTAAGATTAAACTTCTGTAGGTGCATTATTGCTTTTTTCATTTCTTAATGCTTAAAATAAAAACATGACCTTTAGCTTGATAATGCAGAGTAGTTTTAGCACTAATCCAAAGTTATTGTACAGCTCCAAAGTCAACTGAACATGTACTTTACAAAACCAGATTGACAGTTTAAATCAAAATTATGATTCGGAAGAATCTGCTGGAAAGCACTTTTGTAGGTCTCATAAATTTTAGTAAGAATCGATTTGTTACATCAAAAATGGATGTGTTTTCAAATCATAGACTTGCATATAATTAATTCCCAACTGCTACAGTAAGACCAATGTAATATATGCTCCTATACTGCAGATTAGTTTCTTCTGACAGGTGTACTGAAGGCAACTAGTAAATCATTGCAAAAGAGATTCGTGTTTGTAGAAATAGAATAATTTGCTCTTGTTTTGGCCAAAGAGGCCATATTATACTTTGACAGCCAAGTGTGCATTCATAAAGCACTTTTAGAAACTTTGGAACTGGAGCAGGCTGAAATGTTACACGTTGTTAAGCCTGTAATGTGTTGTTTTAATAAAATTGGATTTTCTTAAAATGTTTTTATTAATCGATTTTTATTATAACATTGAAGTGTGCACAACGCTCAAGAAAAAAAAACAAAAGCATTTTTGGAATGTTTCGTCAAGTGCAAAATTCACTTATACGGCCTACACACATGCCGATATTAAGGCATTTTCTAAGCGATTTTGCTTAGTTTGGCAAAGTTGCTTAGCAAATGCCCTCACATCGGTGTATGTGTGGGGGCTATATCGGCATCCGTGCGCGTCCCCGCGCGTCTTTATCGCTGGCCGAGATTGATGGACAGTGTCCATCAATCTCGGCATCGGCAGTGTTCTCCCACCGGAGAACACTGGCGCTGTCTGCTCGCTTAGCACACAGAGCTGACAGCTTGCTCTGTGTGTGGGCTGTCAGCTCTGTGTGCTAGGCGATAACGGCGCAGCACAGCCCGACCTAGCATAGCTAGGTAGCCCTGCACACATCGCAATGTGTGTAGGGCCCATTACTGTGATCCCTAATATTTTTGTCAAATGGATTATTACTTTAAAAGTATCTTACAGTGGATCACACATTTCAGAAAGTAGATAGAATAGTCCTGTCAGGTGATGACTACTACCATGAAATTCACCGGGTCGGGAACTGTGTCAAACCTGTATCTTGCAGTGTATAGTGTGGTCACACAATTAACTCTCCTGGATATCAGAGCTCTGCAAAATGTTATTTTATTTTTAATTCTATTTGCAATTCTCATATTGTTTCGAATTGCTGAAATGGGGTGCACATTTGTGTGAGATGCTTGTGTGCTCCATTTGCAGCAATAGACAGTGCTAATGTCTCATATGCAAGCACCTTCCTGCCATAAAGAAACTATGAGGAAAAAAGATCAACTATGTCCATAACCACATAATTGATGACAATTAAGCACAATTTTCTTATTTTAGGATTTTTGCTATCACAAGAAAAAACTTTTGGCTTAGCGTTAAGGTGAAAAATGTGAAGTCTAGACCACAGTTCTTTGGGAACCACTTCATTAAAACAAAGTATAGGTAACCATACTGGTGTACATTTTGCTGAAGCCAAAGTTTATTAAATATAGGCAATCCCTTACAATTATGTTTATTTTTATTTATTTTTTTCAAAACCACCCTTAAGTGTTTTGGATCAGATACGATTTTGGATTTCTTAAAAAGTACTGCAATAAAACTTCTAAACTCATGTAATTTGGATCTACAGTATCATTAACCTTAATAACATACATTTCCAGTCAGTTTTAATCACCTTAAAGCTCACACTTTTGTTCCCTGATATTGGACAAAGAATATCTAGCTAACCAAAGTGACTGAGCAGTGGCACAAACACATGACAGTTACTTAAAAATACAGGACATGTATGAAACATTGCAGCACAGCAGTGGGAGAGAGAATGTCAGTTAATTGAACTATATGACCCCTTAAAAAGAATATGTTCATTAATTAAGGTGAAGCCTCAAGGCAAAACACAAATATATTAGTGGAGTACGTAGTTGCAAGCAGATAAAGCATTGATTGATTTATTGATTAATTCATTTAAATTACTTTATTACTAATTTAAAGAAGAATTCAATGTTGATAACCAAGGATTCCCGACAACAAGTATTCAATAGGATGCCAAGAAAATGAATAGTTGCTCTGTAGTGCTGCAAACTCCAAAGAAGCTTAGATTATATAATAGTAAATAATACAATTCCAAAACATGAGATCCAACACTGGGAATATAATGATTTTTTGCATTCTAAATGTGGCTGGAAGACCTCAGACCCAAACCAGGAAACATTTAGATTGTCTAAATTCTGGAGTGTTTTAATTGTGTTAAATCAGAACAATCTCTTGTTTCTAGAAGAAAGTTTTACAATTTAGATTTTTTTTATTTCTTTTAGTTTGGTTAAGATATAACTTTTAGACGTGCTAATTTTACTATATCTTATTAACCCCTTACCGCCGCAGCCTGTTTTTGCCTTCCTGACAGAGCCCTTTTTTTCAAATCTGACATGTATCACTTTATGTGGGGATAACTTTTTTTTGCTTTTACTTATCCCAGTGATTTTTAGATTGTTTTCTCGTGACACATTGTACTTCAAGTTAGTGGTAAATTTTGGTCGATACAGTCTGTGTTTTTTTGTGAAAAATACCAAAATGTCGTAAAAAAATTGAAAATTTTGCAATTTGCAAAATGTTAAATTTTCTGCTTGTGAGACAAATAATCATACCACTCAAAATAGTTAATAACTAACAAAGACCATATGTCTACTTTATGTTGCCATCATTATTTCAACCTCCTTTTATTTTTTTGGACACTAGGAGGCTTAAAATATGAATAGCAAATTCTCAAATTTTCAAGAAAATTTCAAACACTGATTTTTTTAGGGACCAGTTCAGTTCTGATGTGACTTTGAGGGACTTGTATGTGAGACACCCCCATAAATGATGCCATTTCAAAAACTGCACCCCTCACAGTATTCAAAACAGCATTTTGGAAGTTTGTTAACCCTTTAGGTGTTTCACAGGAATTAAAACAAAGTGTAGGTGAAATTTCAAAATTTCTTTTTTTTTTGCAGATTTTCAATTTTAATACATTTTTCTAAGGAACACAGTAGATTTTACTAGAGAAATGTGACTAAAAATTGATTCCCCCAATTCTTTTGTGTTCATAAATATCCTATATGTGGCCCTAGTGTGCACGTTGACCAAACCACAGGCTTCATAATAGAAGGAGCACCTACTTGATTTTGGAGCCTCCTTTTTATGAGATAATTTTTTAGGCACCATGTAGGTTTCTAGGCACCATAAGATGCTAAAAGTTAGAAACCCCCCCCCACAAGTGACCCCATTTTGCAAACTACACCCCTCAGGGAATTCATCTAGGGGTATAGTGTACATTTCAAACCCCCAGGGGTTTCACAAATTTTGGTACAACTGGGCTGTGAAAATGAAAAATTACATTTTTTTACACAAAAATGCAGTTCTGGCTCAAAATTTTTCATTTTCACAAGGAATGAAGGAGACAAAGCACCCCAAAATCTGTGCCGCAATTTCTCCCGAGTACGGCAATGCCTCATATGTGACCAAAAAATATCATTTGGGTGCATGGCAGGACTCAGAAGGGAAGGAGTGATATTTGGATTTTGCAGCACACATTCTGGTGGAATGAATGGTGGGTGCTATGTCGCATTAGCAAGACCCCCGAAGCACCAATACAGTGGAACCCCCCCACAAGTGACCCCATTTTGCAAACTACACCCCTCAGGGAATTCATCTAGGGGTATAGTGTACATTTCAAACCCCCAGGGGTTTCACCAATTGTGGTACAACTGGGCTGTGAAAATGAAAAATAAAATTTTTTTACACAAAAATGCAGTTCTGGCTCAAAATTTTTCATTTTCACAAGGAATGAAGGAGACAAAGCACCCCAAAACTGTGCCGCAATTTCTCCCGAGTACGGCAATGCCTCATATGTGACCAAAAAATGGCAGGACTCAGTAGGGAAGGAGTGATATTTGGATTTTGCAGCACAGATTCTGGTGGAATGAATGGTGGGTGCTATGTCGCATTAGCAAGACCACCGAAGCACCAATACAGTGGAACCCCCCACAAGTGACCCCATTTTGCAAACTACACCCCTCAGGGAATTCATCTAGGGGTATAGTGTACATTTCAAACCCCCAGGGGTTTCACCAATTGTGGTACAACTGGGCTGTGAAAATGAAAAATTACATTTTTTTACACAAAAATGCAGTTCTGGCTCAAAATTTTTCATTTTCACAAGGAATGAAGGAGACAAAGCACCCCAAAATCTGTGCCGCAATTTCTCCCAAGTACGGTAATGCCTCATATGTGACCAAAAAATACCATTTGGGTGCATGGCAGGACTCAGAAGGGAAGGAGTGATATTTGGATTTTGCAGCACAGATTCTGGTGGAATGAATGGTGGGTGCTATGTCGCATTAGCAAGACCCCCGAAGCACGGTGAAATGATGAACCTAATAATCCATAGATGTGTGGTATATTTTAAAGCACTCCTTCATACATAGGCCGGGTTTGTCGGGGCAAGTTTCACAGTGGAAAATAGTTTGCTTTCTTATTCCCTTTTTATAGCAAACTTTGCACCTTTTTTGTGTCCTGCCCTTTTTTCCAGTGGAGGGGATTTCGTTAGGAAAATGCTGCCCTGATACAATACGGGGGCCAGTACTAGAAGTACTGGGGCCAGTGCTAGAAGTACTGGGGCCCTCTGCCTGCTGGTTCCCAAATATTAGGCCCTTTATGACTTCCTCTTGAAAGTGCATAAATGTCCCCGTCTGGCTGGTAGAACGGAATAGCACGTAAGCGTTATACAGTGCCATCTGGATGATATACACGGCCAGCTTCTTATACCATATTTTTGTTTTCCGCAGGGCACTGTACGGCTTCAGTACCTGATCTGAAAGATCCACTCCGCCCATGTACTTATTGTAATCTAGGATACAAATAGGTTTTGAGGTGTGGGTACTGGTACCTCGTACAGGGACGGAGGTGGTACTGTCTCCGTGAATTGTTGTCAGTATAAGGACATCCCTCTTGTCCTTATATTTGACCAACAACATATTTTCGGTGCATATTGCCCTGCTTTCACCCTTTCTCAGTAATTGGGCAACGTGCGTTTTTGGGAGGCCTCTTTGGTTCTTGCGCACAGTACCGCAAGCTGCTGTACCTCTTGAACCAAGGGCCTTAAACAGGGGGATGCTGGTGTAAAAGTTATCCACATAGAGGTGATAACCCTTATCCAGGAAGGGGTGCACTAAATCCCAGACAATCTTTCCACTAACACCTACGAGGGAGGGGGGGCATTCTGGCGGTTCAATTCTTGTGTCCTTCCCTTCATACACCCTAAACCTGTGGGTGTACCCTGAGGTACTTTCGCACAGCTTATACATTTTTATGCCATACCTTGCCCTCTTATTGGGAAGGTACTGGCGGTATTTAACCCTTCCTTTAAAATGTATAAGTGACTCGTCTACACAAATACATTTTTCGGGGATGTACATCTCAGCAAATTTGGCGCTGAAATGATCAATAACCGGCCTGACTTTGAATAGCCGGTCAAAGGTGGGATCATCTCTGGGTGGGCATTGTGCATTATCGTTGTAATGCAAAAATTTAAGGATCGTCTCAAAACGAGTCCGGGTCATGGCCATACGATGAAGTGGGGTGCTGTACAGAACATCTGTACTCCAATATTGTCTAATTTCTGGCTTTTTAACTATGCCCATATGTAACCCCAGACCCCAAAACGTCATCATCTCTACTGCATCTACAGGGGTCCACCTAGCAAATGATGACGTGGGGTTTTGAGCAATAAACTGCTGGGCATATAAATTACTTTGGTCCACCATTAAATTTATAAAATCATCAGAGAAAAAGACTTTGAAAAAGTCAATTTCTTTGAGGCCTGTAGTATCAAATTGGATTCCTGGGTTGGCCAAAAACTCAGGAACCTGGGGCTCAAAATTGTCTGGTGGTGGGGTCCATACGAGATCAATCATTGGGGGGGGTCTCAGCTGCTCTACGGGGGCGTCTTTGAGGGGGTCCCTCATCACTAGAGGAGGAAGAGGAGCTTAAGGCGAATGCAAATTCATCGCTTGCATTACTGGCTGTGTCAGTGTCAGAGGCAATAAGGGCAAATGCTTCTCCGCTGAAAACAGTCTTTGCGATGATTGGGACATTTTTATTATTTTTAAGTGTAGTGTTTCAACACGTGTATAGTGTAGGGGGGGGGTACAAACTTTATTTCAACACGGGGGGTATGTAGTGTGTATGTAGTGCTTTAACACGTGTAAGTTAAAAGAAAAGAAAAAAAGCTCCTGCGCCAAAAATTGAGCACAGATGTTGGTCAGTAACGTCTGTCACTGATCAGCACTCAGCGGGCACAGGACACCCACAAAAGCACCGTGGGTGTAAAAAAAATTAAAAAAAAAAAAACCCCACAGCACCCTCCAAAAAAATAAAATAAAAAAAAAACTGCTGATGAGTCAAACGCAACAGGAATTTGATCCCAAAAAAAAAATTAGATCAACCCTGCGCCAAAAATGCTGATCAGTGATGTACGTCACTGATCAGCGCTCAGCGGCCACAGGACACCCACAAAAGCACCGTGGGTGTAAAAAAAAATAAAAAAAAAAACCCCACAGCACCCTCCAAAAAAAACAAATAAAAAAAAACTGCTGATGAGTCAAACGCAACAGGAATTTGATCCCAAAAAAAAAAATTAGATCAACCGTGTGCCAAAAATGCTGATCAGTGATGTACGTCACTGATCAGCGCTCAGCGGCCACAGGACACCCACAAAATCACCATGGGTGTAAAAAAAAAAAATAAAAAAACCCACAGCACCCTCAAAAAATAAAAAAAACTGCTTATCAGTGATGCAACACTGATTAGCAGTGAGGGGCAGCAGGCACACAACTTTTGGTGCAACCTGACAGGGTATATTTAAAAAAAAAAAAACCTGCACCCCAAAAAAACTTGCTGATCAGTTAATTTATACTGATCAGCACAAAAGGGAGGAAGCAGGGGGCAGCAGAGACAAAATTATATCACACAATATTATTCTCTGACACAATGACGCTGCACCAGCAGCAGCAGCAGCAGCTCAAGCACCAGGAAGTAACAGCAACCAGGAAGCACCAGCAGCTGGCAGCACGGATGCCACCAACGCTGATCAGGTCAGTATAAGGGCACAGATGGGCACGGAGACCGCTCTGCACACTGTTCCTGACCGGAATGGCGGCTGCAGGGCTGTCTCCGGTATTTTCTATGTGGTGTATTGGCTGTGATTGGTCCGTCGGTCCGACGAACCAATCACAGCCTTTGGGGGCAGGTGGGGTGAGGTGGGGTGACCACCAGTGACACCCTTACACCCGGTGGTGATTGGTGCTGTACTTAACAGCACCAATCACCACCGATCCCTGTGTCACCGAGCGACGTTATTCGCCGGTACACAGAAAACGCTGTAATTGGCTGTTCACATTTGAACAGCCAATCACAGCGATCGCCGATGGGGGGGGGCATCGATGCCCCCCCTGGGCAATGAGGGAAGATGTCTGCTGTCAGGGACAGCAGACATCGTCCCTCTGTCACCGCGTCTATACCGAAGTACATCCCGACCATGACGTAAATGTACGTCAAATGTCGGGAAGGGGTTAAATGTTTGAATTCTGAAAAATAAACACAGATTTTATGCATATGTTTAACTCGAAATTTGCAATTCTAAAAATAAACAACTAAACTGACAAATTAAGTGGCATAAATAACCGAGATGAAAAAAAAAAAATTGTACAGTATAAATCGCAAATGTTAGGTTTATTAAATATAAATAGTAAAGCTAATAATTAAGCAAAACAGATATGTGCACAGATGAATTACAAACACTTTAAGATTCTAATACTATCATAAAAAAGCCTGCAAGAGCCTCTTCATCAAGTCAGACACAGAAGTCACAGATGCAGGAATATGTTTGAACTATCTTGCTTAAAATAAGAAGAAACAAGATATACTCAAATAAACAAGAAATACTCAAATAAATATTCTCCCCGCCCTTACATTCCCTAACAGCCAAACATACTTAGCATCAGCTCAGTCTTTGGGATTGGGTTTTGTAGAGATTACTAGTCCCATGGTCTCTGCCTGACAACTTTGAGAATAAAGCTATTAAAATATAATACATGCACAAGTGAAGAGTGGCATCCTGTACTAAAGTTATAGGAGAATTTAAAGTTTTATTATATATATATATATATATAATAAGCTATTTTTGCTACAATACACATTATTTCTAAAATTCCCAGAGTGCCGCGTTTGTTTTCTCCTATCAACACCTGTATATTGCTGATCCAGAGGGCACCTGGGTCCTTTACATTGCTGGAGGAGTGCCAGGCCTATCTCTACGCTTATATATATATATATATATATATATATATATATATATATATATATATATATATATATATAGTAGTTTGAAAATAGAGAAAAGTTGCAAACATGGACATAATTGTGTGCCACTGTTGTTAGCCCTTACAAGTGCAACATCTAGTCAGCCCTAGGGCTAGTAGCAGATCCAATAGTGAGATACTTTAAAATAAGAACATTAACATAATTTAATGTTCAATGTAGACCATTTTTTTATTTAAAAAAATTACAATTAAATAAAAAATGTAAACCAGACTGTTTGAATGGCAAAAAAAAATTGAACTGCAAAAAGGTTAATATACTGTACACTGTTCTTGTAATAGTTTTAGCTTTACACATATGACACTGCTACAATACAGTCCATACAGTATGTGTTCTCCATAACTAATACTTTTGTATATTTTACATACAAATCTTTCAGTGTAAAATTTCCATTGGCAGATTATTGAATGTGTTACAAAAAACATCTATTTGTTTACCACCCATTCATGACCTTACTGTATATTGCTTACAATCATGATTGTACAGACTGTTAGAACTGGAGAGTAATTCTAAATACTGGTTTCACAAGTATTTCCTGAACAGTGGGGATTCCAGGTATTGGACATCCTTGCATTTGTAAAAATCCCTGGTATTTTCAATATTTGCAGGATGATGACAATGATGATGATGATATGGCAACACAATATTCCACAGTGCCATACCATTTGGAAATATGTATTATGGTGAAGCAGCAAGCAACATACTGGAAAAATATAAAGAATATAGTATCACGGAGCATGCAAGAAGAACATAAAATAATTAATTTGTAGGTTAGATGTGAAGGTTCCAGAAGACAAGAAGAAAGCATGTCAAAGTTGTTTGTGCTCACAAGCAAATACAATTGGAAGCCAAAGTCTAATGTGTTCATAAATCTACTGTAGGTTGCTGCTAAGACACACAGTAACTTTTTTTAATGGAAGGACAAGTTTGTATAATGCAATACACTGTGTTTCTGTTTACTTGATTGTAACTGGCTGAGTTTCAGGAATCTGAACTATGCATGCCAAATAGAGAATTTTGCTGACCTAAAATTGATTAGTGTTTACTACTTCAACTTTGACTTATAGAAGAAGTTTGCCTTTTCAAAAGCATTTCTTTTGCAACAGTACTGTATATCACATATTGATATGATGTTAATAATTAATAACAATAATGGATCAACAAATGGATCAAAAAATGGTTTGTTCCATTACTTCATTTAAATAATGATATATCAGATTGTAGGTAGCTTAAATGCAGAAGATGGAGTTCTAAACAGATTTATTATTCTAGCTATATATTCACAGGCATGACACTTTAAAATTATATAATGCTGTATTAGTCAGAGTATTTCTAAGATGATGGAAGATGCATACTGTAAATCTGTGAACTATTGCATCTGGAGAGTGGACTACCAACTGGATATCCATCCTGTAAAAATTCAAAGTTTTCAAAATTTCTGAGGATGAAATCTTAGAAATTGTTGACGATAACATATTTATATACTGTAGTACGTACTATATTTTTAGGAAAAAAATAAGAATTTCTATTTGTTTGACAATTCTAAAAACATAGACCACAAGTTGACATTTGTAAAAGCACATGGGTGCATATCCGTTCTTTTGTGTATCTTTATAAAGACCGCCTACAGACATCTTATGTAAATCTAATTAAACAGAAACTGCTGAAAAATATAATTAGTGACTGAAATAAACAAATATAAAGAATAAAATTAATAATTTCAAATATAAAGCATTATAGAGAAGGTGGTGCAAAATTGTTGGTACGGTGAATAGATTAAATAGATACAATATTGTTGGAGTTTACAAAGAAAAAATAATTCTTATTAAACAAAGCACAATACTGTATAATACATATTTTCACGTCAGAAAAAAAAGATGCATGAGTGTCAGTGGTGTGCAAATTAATTGAGACAATGCTTTTTTTACTTTTGTCTTTATAATAAAAAATAGGCCTAATTCAGACCCGATTGCAATGACCAGCAATCAGGCAAACACCACACCGCCAGAGTGAAATCTCACCTTGCGTATAGATGTGCATGGCTTGCAAATCTATTCACAGCCATGCAAAAATGTCCAAATCCTCTCTGAAGCTGATCACTATTGGTACTTGTGTAGTTTCACGGCGGCAGGGAAATCGCATCGCATGCGATCACGTGCGATGCGATGGTACTTTTGTAGTTTTCAGTTTCCCCTGTCGGCAGATCGCATCACACTCAAATCGCATGTGACTTGGATAGTGGGGGTATGAACAAGTTGGGAGGATGCATACCGCGTCAGCTCGCCACACTTAGGGGTGGCGTGGATAGTGGGGGTGTGTTAAATGTGCAAAATTGCATGACATCACATGCAATTTGAGTGCAATGCGATCCGCGGGCAGGGGAGACTTGAAACTACAAAAGTACCATTGCATCGCATCACACGTGATTGCATGCGATGCAATGCGATTTACATGCCCAGTGAAACTACACAAGCACCAATGATTTTTTCCAGTGTGCAGGCCATAAGTAGTCCTGAACTTACTCGACGGCTGCGATGGAAACAAGCTGAAGGAGTCGCACACACGCATTGTCGCTCAGATGTATGTGCAGTCTATGATTAATCACCTGCTGTGCAAAGTTGCACAGCAGCGATCAGGTTTTAATCGGACCCAAAGTTGCTTCTAATTAAACTGTTGCACATATAAAATATAACATGTACAGTACTTTTACAAGAGTTATCCATTCCCTGTCAATCAACATAGTCAAACATGTGCCAATTATATTTAATAAAGGAACATATGCAGTGCTATACAGTAGAACTATATTTACAGTAACTATGCAACATTTTGTAAGGATGTCACAAATGAAACTACTAGGCTGTGCCAAAATACAGTTAGGAAAAAGCATTACAAATTGAATGCGCGTCCCTTTTTATGTTTTTTGCATGGTCATTTTAAAAATAAGGGATGGAGTTTTGTTGCTGACTTGCTGGTTTCCAATAGTGATTCCCACTTGGGAGGCCTCTCCTTTCTTTGTAAGTTTTAACTCCTTCCAATACACACACTTTTTGAGATTGCTGGCTTTATTGTTCTGTAGGACAATAACAGTAGGTGTATGAATTTAATTCTGTAGGTGCTTTCCCCATGCAAATATACAAACTACAGGTAGCAAAACTGCAGGTTCTGTTGGGCCTCCTTGTGTGTCATTGGCAGGGGAATTTGGATACACTTAGTTGTGGCAATAGGATGGCAGTTTTTCCCATCTACGACTTAAGTATAAACTTACCTCAGCTATACAAATTACCCCCTTTTCCTTTCTTTCATCTTCTGAGATAGACATCAAACTTAATCGCCTCCTTCTCGGACTGAGGCAACGTGAAGATATCCAATGATGCTATATATGATATCCATATCAATATTAAATACCAATTTAATAGCGTATATTAATACAACAGCAGGAGCTCTGAGTGATGAGTCCAGTAGTCACAGAAAATCACCTCAGAGTAATTTCTGACAGAATCCAACAGGGGGCGGAAATATCAGGGAACGGTACTGAAATCACATTGCACTATAACGTGGCATGCGATGCGATATCTGTACGGTACCGTACGCTGAAAATGTGGGTGCTGTGCTAGGAAACAAGTACCTAGAAAAAAATCACAAGCTCTAAACTCCTTCCTACTATAAGTTTTATTGGTACTTGTGGACAATCACGGCTCCCATGATGTGCATCGTATAGCAGAAAATCGCATCGCATGCGATTTGATCGCATGCGATCGCATGCGGTTTT
This sequence comes from Crinia signifera, assembly GCF_055691185.1. Lineage (NCBI taxonomy): Eukaryota > Metazoa > Chordata > Amphibia > Anura > Myobatrachidae > Crinia > Crinia signifera. The sequence goes on along the minus strand of NC_139225.1, from coordinate 103,307,048 downwards.
TTTAACAGAAAAGCATCCAAATGCATTGAAATTAGTATCAAACATGTTCAATGGCCCCCAAATGTCATTTTTGAGGCTGTACCACCCCCACTATCAACGCGAACTCGAAGCGTGGCGAGCGCAGCGAGCCCGCGAGGGGCGGCGGTACGCGTCCTACAACCTTTTCATACCCCCACTATCCACGTCGGCATGGAGTAGAGAATAGAAAGTGTGGCGAGCGCAGCGAGGCGAGTGGACATAAATACCTTCACAGATATACGCGTCCCCTCGCGGGCTTCACTGGTGTCCATGTCTGCTCGCCACGCTTTGGGCTCGGTGGCTCGCTGCGCTCGCCACACTTTCTATTCTCAACTCCATGCCGACGTGGATAGTGGGGGTATGAAAAGGTCGTAGGACGCGTACCGCTGCCCCTCGCGGGCTCGCTGCGCTCGCCACGCTTCGAGTTCGCGTTGATAGTGGGGGGTGGTACAGCCTCAAAAATGACATTTGGGGGCCATTGAACATGTTTGATACTAATTTCGGTACTTGTGAGTTATCCGGGCGTCCGATTTTTAAATCGGGTCGGATCGGGACATCGCATCGCATGCGACCATCGGATGCGATGCGATGCGATGCGATGACCCGATTTTTCCATAGGAATCAATGTTAAAATGGACTGAGTCCATTTTAACATGGAATTCAATGGGAAAAAGGGTCCTTTTCATACCCCTACTATCCAAGTGGGCATGGAGTTGGATATAAACCTGTGGCGAGCGTAGCGAGCCACCGAGCCCGAAGCGTGGCGAGCGTAGCGAGCCCCGCGAGGGGACACGGAATACCGTCCCCTCGCGGGGCTCGCTTCGCTCGCCACGCTTCGGGCTCGGTGGCTCGCTACGCTCGCCACAGGTTTATATCCAACTCCATGCCCACTTGGATAGTAGGGGTATGAAAAGGACCCCTTTTTCCATAGGAATCATTTTAATATTGATTCCTATGGAAAAATCGGGTCATCGCATCCGATGGTCGCATGCGATGCGATGCGATGCGATATCGCATCGCATCGCATCTGATTGTATGCCTTAACTTAAGGCATACAATCAAAAAATCGGACGCCCGGATAACTCACAAGTACCCTAATTTCAATGCATTTGGATGCTTTTCTGTTAAGAAACCCTTTCGATTGCATGCGATGCGATCGCATGCGATGCGATCACATGCGATTTTGAAAAAAAATTGGTAAAAACTGCAAAATCGTATCCAATCGCATGCCACTATATATGGCATGCGGTGGCATGCGGTGGCATGCGATGGGAGCCGTGATACTCCACAAGTACCGTTTTATTTATTGTTTATTAACAGTTTCTTATATAATGCATACATATTCTGCAGTGCTTTACAGTGAATATTAGAACATTCATATCAGCCCCTGTCCCAGTGGAGCTTACAATCTATATTACCTATCACATGTACACGCACACACAGACATTCTAGGGTTTATTTGTTGGGAGCCAATTAGCCTACCAGTATATTTTTGGATTGTGGGAGGAAACCGGAGGTCCCAGAGGAAACCCACACAACTATGGGGAGAATATACAAACTCCGTACAGTTAGAGCCATGGTGGGAATCAAACACATGATCTCAGCGCTGTGAGGCAGTAATGCTAACCATTACACCATCTGTCCTGCCCCAAGATTTGATTAACCCCTTCCCGACATTTGACGTACATTTACGTCATGGTCGGGATGTACTTCCCGACGCATGGCATAAATGTACGTCATGCATTTAAAGTGTCACCGCGTCTATAGACGCGGTGACAGAGGGGAGATAGCTGCTGTCCCTGACAGCAAACATTTTCCCTCATTGCCCAGGGGGGGCAGCGATGCCCCCCCCATCGGCGATCGCTGCGATTGGCTGTTCAAATGTGAACAGCCAATTGCAGCGTTTTCTGTGCAGAACATGCACAGCCGGGACCAGAGCGGAGAGGACAACTTCGCCTGTGACTTCATGGTGAGAGCTGCTCGGTCCAGGCAGCGGGGCGCAGAATTTGGCCTGTCATGCCTCTCTCTCTGTCTGACTGTAGGGAAGCACTACTGTATGTGTGATCTACCGCTATCATGAGGCGTGGTGCTATATATTATATCCCCTTAACCTTAATATATTTGGGAAACCCTTCTGCCTGTAATGTTGAGCTATTTCAGACTAGGACGCCTCCTCTCCTTCCTTTGCCTCCCTCTCTCCCCCTCCTTCCTTTCTGATCACTTCATGGATTACTGCCTGAAGCTGTATGGGGAGGGTGTATTTCATCAGAGCTTCCTGCACATTTTTCCTCCAGTCTGACCTCTCTATTATTGCTCCTAGTGGTAGAATAGCAGGAAGTGTATTTGATTGCTTGGGGGTAGTGGTTTGTGCCCCTTGTTTGTTTGCACAGCCCAGTTGTATCAAATCTATTTAAATCTATTAAAATTGGAAATCTGCTAAAAAAATGAAATTTTGAAATTTCACCTACACTTTTTTTTTAATTCCTGTGAAACACCTAAAGGGTTAACAAACTTCCAAAATGCTGTTTTGAATACTGTGAGGGGTGCAGTTTTTGAAATGGCATCATTTATGGGGATGTCTCACATACAAGTCCCTCAAAGTCACATCAGAACTGAACTGGCCCCTAAAAAATAAGTGTTTGAAATTTTCTTGAAAATTTGAGAATTTGCTATTCATACAGTATTTTAAGCCTCCTAGTGTCCAAAAAAATTAAAAGGAGGTTGAAATAATGATGGCAACATAAAGTAGACATATGGGCCGATATGTAATAGGGTGCGATTTTTAGACTTTTGCGATTTTTTGTCAAAATTGACCAAAATCGCATTTTTTCTAAAAATCGCACATGTAATAGGATGCGAGTCGCGGTAAAAAATCGCATTTTTTACCGCGAAATCGCACATTTTAAAGATGCGATTTTCAGGCACACTGAAAATCGCATCCAGATGTTTTCCCAGAGTAAACTATAGAACTCGCATATGTAATAGGATGCGAGTTCTAAAGTCGCATATGGGAGCTTAAAAAAAATCGCAAAAAAAATAGACCAGCTTCTGACTGGCGATTTAGGCAGAAACATGCACAGATCATTGAGATCTGTGCATGCTTCTGCTGTAAAAAAAATAGTTAAAAAAGAAATTTAAATAAAAAACTGGCGTGCGGTCCCCCTCCTAAGCATTACCAGCCCCGGGCTCAAAAAGCCGGTGCTGGTATCATAAAATCAGAGGGACAAACAAATAGGGGTCCCCTTGATTTAATGAAACCAGCACCAGGCTCAAGGTCCGGCGCTGGTTCCCAAAATACAGGGGACAAAATGACTAGGGGTCACCCGTATTTAAAGAACCAGCACTGGACCCAAACAGCCAGCAGGGTAATGCCATAGCCGGGGGGAGACTTTTTATACAAGTCCCCCCGGCCAAAGCATTCAGCCCTGTGGCTGGTCAGCATGGGCAGGGGTCCTGGGGAAGTGGGGACCCCCCCAAAGAAGGGTTCCCCCCCTCCAGAACTTACCTGCCCATGCTGAAGCCCGGGGCTGTCCTCCATGCCCCTGGGCTGTGGGCATGGAGCTGATTTTGTGTAAAATCAAGTTAAATCTATTGTTTTTAACAGTGGTACTACAAGTGCCAGCAAGCCTCCCCTGCAAGATGGGACTTGGAGAACCACAAGTCCCAGCCTGCAGGGCATTAAAGGGCCTGCTGTAACTTGTAGTTCTACTGTGAAAAAAATAGTACACAAAACACACACTGACACACATTTTAAATAAAAGTTTAATACACACATCACACACACACTCATACTTACCTATCTTTATCCCGTCGGTAGGTCGCTGGCTCCGGTGTCGCTGGCTCCGGTGTCGGCGGCTCCGTGACGGCGGCTCCGGCGTCGGCGTCCTGTCTGACGATAATCCATGTTGGACCTGTGGAAGTAAATCCTACTCACCAGGTCCACCATGGATGGTCTTCTGTCTTCTCTTCTCTCTTCTTCTTTATCTTCAAGCTCTTGCGGCTCCGGCAGCTCCATTCGGCAATATGATGAAAGGCGCTGCCTTAAAAATAAAATCGGGGGAACCCCAACTTGTTGGTTCCCTTGATTTTATTAAACCAGCACCGGCTCTTTGAGCCCGGGGCTGGTTATGATCGGGAGGGGGACCTCACGCCTTTTTTTTTTTTTATATTGCACATTTGAAAATGCGCACATTTTCATGACTGAAAATGCGCACATTTTCATTACTACAACTCGCCCGAAATCGCAACACATCGCACTTTTTTCCCGTGAATTCGCATCTCATTACATATGCGAATTTGCGGCAAAAAATGCGATTTGGAAAGGTGCGATTTTGTGCGATATGGTGCGATGTTTGGACTAGTCCAAAAATCGCACCCTATTACATATCGCCCATGGTCTTTGTTAGTTATTAACTATTTTGAGTGGTATGATTATTTGTCTCACAAGCAGAAAATTTTACATTTTGCAAATCGCAAAATTTTCCATTTTTTTACGACATTTTGGTATTTTTCACAAATAAACACAAACTGTATCGACCAAAATTTACCACTAACTTAAAGTACAATGTGTCACGAGAAAACAATCTCAAAATCACTGGGATAAGTAAAAGCAATAAAAAGTTATCCCCACATAAAGTGATACATGTCAGATTTGAAAAAAAGGGCTCTGTCAGGAAGGCAAAAACAGGCTGCGGGGGTAAGGGGTTAAAGCATATCATCAAATCTACTGTAACAAAATGCTTCAAATACAGTACAGTATGCAACGGAAAAATATAATTTGGATATACTGTAGTGTCAAGATTTTCAATTACACATGCGATGCTTGTTCATGTTATTCATCTAGATCAGGGCTGGGCAACACCAGCCCTCCAGATGTTAATGAACTACACATCCCAGGATGCTTTGCATTAGTTTTGCTATGTGGCCATGCTGAAACTGATGCAAGGCATGCTGGGATGTGTAGTTCATCAACATCTGGAGGGCCGGTGTTGCCCAGCCCTGATCTAGATCATCACTTGAATAGAAGGGGATTTGCTAGCAAGATATACTGTAGAAACAGAGGAGGCATCACAACCCAGTCATAATAAATTACAGTACTGTACATTTGTATTGTCTTTTCTTAGTTCTTGTATACTAACACGCTTATCATTTTACTCTTTCCTGACTGTAGACATTTTTCTCTTCTAGATATAATTTACAGTAGAGCACATAATATTTATTATTACTTCCTAACAACATATTCTCACTCATTAGTACTTCTTATGCGCACTGCATTAGTACAGTTAACTTTTGTACACACTATTGATTCTGGTTATATATTCTGTAGTTCAATTCCTTTTAATGTGCTAAAACCACCAGTAACAAACTCTGCAATATAATTAAGTTATTGTATTAATGTCTCTAGTGTCACATTCTCAGCATAGCTCATCTTAGTATATTAACACCTTGGTATTACTATCTACAATGCAATCGACTTTATATATTATTATCTCTAGCGGCAAACATTCTGAAGTAGGATAGTTTTTCTTAGTGCATTAACACCTCTGCAATACAATCTCTGCAATCTCTGCCTAATCTCTGCAACACAATCAACCTATTATATTAATGTCTCTAGTGGCATACTCTCTAGACAGCTGTTTTATAGATGTACTTAGTGGTTCTGCACTGGTTCTCTCCATTTTAGGCCAGAAGAAATTCTTTTAAATTCAGTGGGAATAGATTGGCCCTGAAGAGAGGAAGTTAATAACAACTGTTAATGTGCCAAGGCTTTCAATGCAACCTTTATGTATAATTTATTCAGTCATTGAATACTTTTGTAGATAGGAAAGGAACATATACTGTAAGATAAGTAAACAACTGGATTGTAGAATAAAAAAAGTTTAATACTACTGTACACATACTGTATTACATGCAAGTTATGTGTGTAATACATTATATTCAATTTACTTTAACTTCAGAGACACATTTTAAATCAGAAAATCAGAAGAGGTTACGTAGTGCTGACAACAGTCATTGGGCCAGATGCACTAAGCACCAAAACTGATAAAATGGAGAGTGATAAACCACCAGCCAATCAGCTCCTAGCTGCCAAGTCACAGACTGTGTTTGAAAAGTGTCAGGCAGGAGCTGATTGGCTGGTTGTTTCTCACTCTCCATTTTTTCACTTTTGAAGCTGAGGGGGTTATTCAGTTTGGTACGGTGGGACCGTATACGGGCGGATCGGGTTTTTTTTTCATATGCGTATCTTTTGCAATGCGCATGTGCGGCGACCGCACACCGCTCACGGACCGGTCTCTCCGTGCGAAAAAAACTGTCCGCAAGAACACGTCATTGTGGGCGGCATGTGGGCGTTTTTATAATGAGGAAAACTGGGCGTAAACATGGGCGTACACGGGGTTTGCACACAAAATGCACGGTGCCACAACTGCCTCGATTGGCGAATGCACCGTGCATTTTGGACCAAAAACAGGCGGACGCCAAAGATAGCTCCAGACCACCACTAGAGATACCGTATGAGAGCGGACGCCTGGGTCTGCTAATTAACGCTGATTACTACACCTGAATGTAATAAGCAATGCTGCAGGCTATTAAGTCAAAACCATTATTTCACTACCTGCAAGCCACACACAGCCCTCAAACACATTGGAACCTTATCTTTCTACACTTCTCAACATGTAAAGGTTGGTTTAATTTTAGGTAATATTCATTCTAAGACCTGCTTATATATGCCAAGGTAGTTATTTTATAACCATCTACACCAAATCAGAAAGTGTTTTTGTATACTTTAAAAAGCAGGACACTCAATTCACAGAAGTCGACATGTGTCAACTTTTTCACTGTAACACAAACATACCAGTTTTTTCTTAGGAAAAATACACATAAATCACTTCTAAGAGCAACAATGATGTTTTTGGACTCAATTTCTACTTGCACTGTGGCGTACGCTCATATATACGGAAGGTGTCGGTGTGAAAACGGACGAGATCCGTCCGTGCACTTTGGCGTACGCTCTGATGTATGCCAGGTATCGCTGGCTAAGAGGGAGATCCGTCCATACACGGTGGCGTATGCTCAAGTGTATGCCACTCCCCATTGTCGGTGTCTGCGACCGTCCGTGTGCGTCTGTTCTGTGGGTGGACTTTCACTCACCGCGAGCGTACAGGAAACGAACGGTGAGACGGACCGTACGTACGTTTCACCGACCTAACAAGAATAAGGCCCTTAGTGCATCTGGCCCATTATCTGTGTGTTTTAACAGTTTAATACAGGCTAGGCTCGTGCATGATCTCCAGGTGGTATTGCCTAATGTCCATTGGGCACTGAAAGGTAAATTTGCAAAGATGGGAGTTCTATTGAAGATGGAATGTTGCCTATACAGGTGGAGCCACGCTTATTCAAATTGCCATCATGCCAGAGCATTTCATCTCAGTGTGCCATCCACTGAGAATGGGATGCGCATGTGTGTGACACACAGGTGAGAGGGCGCCAAGACGGAATGCTCTGGTGAGCCAGCAGGTCGAATAAGTGCGGCTCCTTTTGTAGCTACAAATCAGATTTTACTTCTTATTTATTTATCACCTTCTTAAAAGACATCCAATCCTCAATAGAACTCCCATCTTAATAAATTTACCACTGAGAGACTCAAATTATCCTTTACTTGTTTTCATGTTTTGTTATTTAGATAATATTTTACAAATTGTGTTGTCATTGGTGTTTTCGGTCTGCGGTACTGACAACACCGCTTTCCCCACTTTTTACTATACTGAGTGGATCCCCCAGTCTTTTAGAATAATTTTGTGTATACAGATATATATATATATAGTTTTCCCTATAAAGATTTATTCACCAAGCCCGCTGAGTGCCGCCTCTGACTACAGTCGACACCTATCCATCCCCCGGGAAGGCACCAACGGCAGCTGCGTCAAGACCCTTATTTATAAACACTGTCCCATGTGAACTTAATACGTGCATACTTGTCGCTATCAAAGTCCAAACCAAATATTTTTAATGCTCCAACGTTTCGGGGCTCCAAACTGCCCCTTTGTCAAGGTTTGTACACCTTGACAAAGGGGCAGTTTGGAGCCCCGAAACGTTGGAGCATTAAAAACCACTTTTTGACTTTTTCAAACCCTGATGAGTGCCGCTGCTTGCTTGCTATAGCGTCCTATATATATATATATATATATATATATATATAGTATGAAGAAAGACAGCATCACTCCTGGGGTCTTTCTAAATAGAGTTGCTTTATGACACAAACAAAAGGTTATACCACATGCTGGTCAACATTTCAATGTAATGGATACATTTTTATCAAGACGAAGGGTAACCCTCCACAAGAAAGAACAACCCGCTATGCCAGAAGCATTTAAGTACTTACTGATGCACGCTGATCCGTCCGCCGGTCGAGTGTGAGCAGAAACCGCCCCCGGATGTGAGCGTGTGTCTGTCAGCTTCCTCCTGTTCCCAGTTGCTAAGGAATGCATCGGGTAGAGGATGCCGTCCCCAGCCGCCAGACCAATCACCAATGGACTGCAAAAAACACAATATGGAACACAGAAATATAGTTGCTAATACAGACATACTGCATAACATGGACATAAATCACTCCATTTGGTTTGACCGTATTATGCCGGTAAATACACCTGGTTTAAATTTTTTATAATAGGCCATCCGTGTCACCTCCTCTACGCAGAGGGGGGACATTGTCAATAAGGATAAATTTAATATCACAAAGCTTATGAAACGTTTCTAGAAAATGCCGGGCCACCGGCTGATCAGCTTTTTTGGTACGTAGTGCGTTCCCAATGGCGGACCGATGTAGCGCCATCAGTCAGTGTGGACGACTTGATCTTTAATATTGTGGCCGCGATTGTAGCAGGCCATGGGTTGCATGGAATGTAAACAGGAGTGATGTATCTGTCTTGATAATGGGTCACAGTGCCCTAGTGGCACGCTGGACCACTGGGCTGGATGTGGAGAACTGTTGTTTTCAAGGTATAGTATCCTGGATACTACGTTCTTTAGGTTTTAACAACTCATGCCAGGGAGTTGTTAATACTTCATAATGAATCTGTTTAAGGGACCGTAGATCACAGCCTCCACTAGGAAATTTATTGACCACTTTGTTGGTGCTATCCACTGCTGCTTGCTGGTACTGGAAATACGAGCCACACACATGAGTTGAGACTTGAGTAAGCCCTTTTTAAGGGGCTTAGGGTGGTGACTCGACACTAATAACAGGGTGTTGCGGTCAGTCTGTTTGGAGAACACCTCTGTTTGGATCTTTCCATTCTCTAAAATGATCAACACATTCATAAAATTGCTGGCTTCTCGTTGAATGTTCACTGTATATTTAATAGGGCTATCACTAGAATTAATAGAAGCAATGTGGTCGTGCAAGACAGAGACAGGACCAGTCCACAGGCAAAATAGGTAATCTATAATGCGTCCATTTGCTAATATGAATTTGGGAATTTTTCCTTTTCTTCCGCAAACTCAAAAATATTTGCAAAGCTGGGGGCCACCGGCCTCACCATAGCACACCCGCTGGTCTGCTGGAAATAGGCCCCATTATAAAGAAAATAGTTACGTTTCAACGTCAAAGATAGAAGTTGTAGGAATAACCCGTTATCTAACTCACTGATGTTGTGATCACAAATTAATGCAGCCACTGCGGGATGGACGAGTACAAGCTACTGACATCCATGGTGACTAGCACCATGCTGGAGGGGATGGACTCAATTTGTTAGAGTCGTAGCAAAAACGTGTCCTTTATGAAGGTAGGTTGACTTTGGACATACGGTTGTAAAATAATGTTCAATAGCTTGGCCACAGGTTGGTAAAGTGAGGGGGGCTTGGTGATGGGGGGCTTGGTGATGGATTTATGGATTTTTGGTACCAGGATGGGGTTGTACTAATGATTTGGCTAGTGTAGTGTCCACAATGCCTTGTTGGATGGCATTGTGTTATAGGGCATCTAATTCTTGTTTATATATTAAAGTGGGGTCCGCATCCAGTTTGACATACCTGTTGATGTCATTAAGTTGATGTTCCAGCTCATTTTTGTAATGCTTCAGGTCCTGAACCAGGAACAGGAGGAAGCTGTCAGTGACGGACACACGCTCACATCCGGGGGCGGTTCTTGCTAGCACCTGGCTGACAGACAGATCGGCGTGGATCAGTAAGTACTAAAATGCTTCCCCACGGCATAGCGGGTTTTTCTTTCTTGTGGAGGGTTACCCTTCGTCTTGATAAAAATGTATCCATTACATTGAAACGTTGACCAGCATATGGTATACCCTCTTGTTTGTGTCATAAAGTAACTCTATTTAAAAAGACCCCAGGAGTGATGCTGTATTTCTTCAAACTGAACATCTCTTCAAGAGGCACCCGGGGCACTTCTCTCTATCACTTGAGAGTGCCGAATCGCTTTGCTCGCTCTCTCTCTCTCTCTCTGTGGCTAATACACTGTGCAAGTTACACACACATACCAAAACAGCTGTGTGCATTGGGGATAGAGTTTGTCACAATTTAGAACCATTACCTACAAAATGTAATAAAAAGTTGCAGTGACATGTAAATGGAAGCTTTGGGACTGCAACTTCTCACCTTTCACATTGTAAATCATCTTATGTACTGTAGCTAATATATGCCCACAGATATTCTTTTACAATATTAGCCCACTGAGAAAAATAGGAATGATTTTATTTACTGTCAACCTAGACATAGAATCTACAGTACATGAAATATGTGATTACTTGGTATTTATATTTGAATTGAGCTCTGCTTCAACTTTATTTTGGTATTTTTCTCCCTCCAAACTTGAATAATTGTTTGGATATATTTTTGCTGTGCTTTGGTAAATTTTTACATCATCAAAGATTTCACATGTTAAAAACAGGAACAGACTTTTGATTGTTGTGTTAAAGTGGCAGCAAATGGGGGTTAAAACAATGGTGGTGACCCCTTCACCACAAACACGCAATGACTGCTTGGTGGAGGGATTGCTGATTTATGACTCTGGCTGACAGTCTACAGAATGCTGATAAGTAGATGCTCCCTCTGGTTGTTTTAATCTGAATTGCACTTTTAAATGTCATAATAAACTTGTATCTTTTTAAATGATGTTGCTGGCTTTCTAATACATTTAGTATTATAATATTTTTGATGCTCCATCACACCCATTGATTGTTAGTTTCTTAACCCTGGTTATATCTGGGAAATCCTCATTGTGAACAGCACTTGAAGTTGGATCATCATATTTTATTGTCTTCTGGATTGTAAAATTATTTTGAACTGTAAATCTATATACAAATGTGTTGAATAAAATACTACCTTTTAAAAATCTGCTTTAATATAGAGGTGAAAAAACTACTTAGGGCGCAAATCTATTCTTTTTTTCTTTCCATATTTATCTCTTGTGCCTCTAGTAACAGCTAGGCATTATTTAAGTGCTGCCCCACCATTAGCGCAGTAAAAGGCCACATCTCTTTCCCTTTTTATACACATTTATATACAGGTTGAGTATCCCGTATCCGAATATCCGTTATCCGAATTATTCCGAAAACCATACATTTCAGAAAGTGAACAAAAAAATTTTTTTTTGCTAAAAACTTACTGGGGACATCTGTAACAGCACTACTGAGGAAATTATATGTAACTGGCACTATATATGTGCAAGACAATGATTGCTTGGCATTTTAATTCAGTGCCTGAGATTGTACACAAACTTTGTTTCATGTTTTGAAACCTTGTTTTATGCACAAATAAAATATATTTGTGTTTATTTCATGTGTTTGATGTATATGTACATCATAAATGCAAGATACCTCAAAATACATCATTGAAATATAAAAATATTCCGAAATACGGAATAATCCGTTATCCAAAATTCTCCTGGTCCCGAGCATTTTGGATAAGGGATACTCAACCTGTATATCTTTTTTTTTGCAGCAGCAGTAGAATTTGTATATAGTGTGACTTTTGCAGAGTCCAAGGTGTGCAAAATTGTGTTAACACGGCAAATAAAACAATAAAATCAAGAAGTACAGTATGTGGACACTTCTGTATACACACACACATCAGATATTATATACAGATATTATATATTATGTGTTCATAAATGCTCCATGTGGTGCCTTCCTAGTTGTCCCACAACATAGACCCAACACAAAAAAAGGTACTTGTGTATTATCACAGCACCCAAGTTTCTTACGTACGGCACCGTAGGAAAATCGCATCGTATGGGCCATTTTAGCGGCCGTGCGATGTGATCCGATTTTCCTATGTAATTTATTCACGGCTCTCTGAGCACCGGGGGATCGCATTGCACCTCCCGCATATATAGGGTGTACAATGCCATTCCATTACCTATACAATTATATCATTGTATGACATACAATGAGGTTTAAGGCACCCCCCCACTATCCATGCCACCCTGAAGCCTGCTTAGCGGCAGCGGAATGCGTCCTCCGACCTTTTCATATCCCTACTATCCACATCGGCGTGGAGTTGATATTATACAGTGTGGCGAGCTCTGCAATCCACCGAGGCCGAAGCGTGCCGAGCGGACGTGGATTACTTTACATGTACTCCGCGACCCCTTGCGGGTCTCCAGGTTCGGTGGCTCGCTGTGCTCACCACACTATATAACATCAACTCCACGCCGATGTGGATAGTAGGGGTATGAAAAGGTCAGAGGACGCGTTCTGGCGCCACCTGCCACGCTCCGGGGTGGCGTGGATAGTGGGGGGGTGCCTAAAACCTCACTGTATGTCATTATTGTATACCTAATGCCATTGTACACCCAATACAATATAAATAAAAGAGCACTGAATACATTACATAGAAAAATCGCATCACAAGGCCCTTACAATGGCCCATGCGATGTGATTTCCCTACGCAGAATAGCCCACTAAGCAAATAGCTTAGTGGGCGCCGTGAAAATACACAAGTATCCAAAAATACAATATCAGTGGCACTCAATAATGTGAACATAAAACACCATTAAAGCAATGGAATATTATGATCCAGCAGTCATAACACTATCTTATCATAACAAAAGCTATATTTTACTATTAAACCTTATATCAACGTATATATTATTACTGCAAACCTATACTCATAATTTCTAGTGTAATCTAATGTAATTTAATCAGGTACTTGTGTAGTTTGCGCCATGCTACTTCCGGGTTCTACGCTCGCCACAACTATCTAAAATAAACTAACTTAACTCCATGCCAACATGGATAGTTCATACCCCCACTATCCATGTTGGCATGGAGTTGATTTTAGATAGTGTAGCGAGCATAGCGAGCCACCGAGCCCTGTGGTCTGGTCCTGTGTCGTCTTCTGGCTCCATGTCGACCGTCGCTGTCGCCGTTGCCGTCCGGATCCGACGAAATCCATGGAGGAAGCTGTGGAAGGAAACCATACTTACCTGTCCCAGCGCGACGTAGTCCAGGTAAGTGTCTTGGCAAAAAAACAAACCGAACACCCGAAACCAGCCGGACAGGGAGACGCACGGTACTCTGTGTACATCGTGCGGCTCCGCCTCCCGAATGCCGCTATTGGCCAATAGTGGCATTCGGGAGGCGGAGCCGCACGATGTACACACAGTACCGTGCGTCTCTCAGTCCGGTCTGGATTCGGGCTGTCGGTTTGTTTTTTTGCCAAGACCCTTACCTGGACTACTTCGCGCTGGGACAGGTGAGTATGGTTTCCTTCCACAGGTTCCACATGGATTTCGTCGGATCCGGACGGCGACGGTCGATATGGAGGCAGAAGACGACACAGGACCAGAAGACAACGACACAGGACCAGGACATCAGGGCTACCTACGGAAAGAAGATAGGTAAGTATCAGTATGTGTGGGCTTTGTATGTATTAAAGTTTTATTTTAAAAGTGTGTCAGTGTGTTTTGTGTACTATTTTTTTAACTGTGGAACAACAAGTGCCAGCGGGCCCTTTAATGCCCAGCAGGCTGGGACTTGTGGTTCTCCAAGTCCCAGCTTGCTGGGGAGGCTTGCTGGCACTTGTAGTGCCACAGTAAAAAACAATAGTTTAATCTATTTTTTTACACCATAATCAGCCCGATGCCCACCGCCCAGGGGCATCGGGGACAGTACCAGGCTTCAGCCTGGTCAGGTAAGTCCTGGAGGGGGGGGGACCCCTTCATTGGGGGGGTCCCCACTCCCCCAGGGCCCCTGGCCAGGCTGACTGGTCGGTAGGGTTAATGTTTTGGCCGCAGGGCCTTATATCATTAGTGTCCCCCGGCTGTGACATTACCCTGCTGGCTGGTTGTGCCTGGGACTGGTTCTTAAAATACGGGGGACCCCTAGTCATTTTGTCCCCCGTATTTTGGGAACCAGCCCCGGACCTGGAGCCTGGGGCTGGTTGTTAAAAATCGGGGAACCCCTATTTGTCGGGTTCCCTGATTTTTAATTACCGGCCCCGGCTCCTTCAGCCTGGTGCTGGTTACAGCTGTGGGGGGGGACCACACGCCGTTTTTTTTTTTAATATTTATTTATTTTTTCTATTTTTTTACACCGCAGCCTGCATGGATCTGACTGATCCGTGCAGGCTAAAACGCAAATAGAAAAGGAAAATGGTGTTCTATTTTCCTGTCATATTTGCGTGGGTGTTTCACACCACTTAGCAGCCGTATTATCAGTACGGTTGCTTAGTACATCAGGAACCACCATTCTTTTGAATGGTGATTTCTGTCGTATCCTATCGATGGTGTAGGACATTCGTATTTGTAAATACAAATACGAATGTTCCATCTTTAGGACTACGAATTGTTGTATTTTTGGGATTGTAAATCCCGAAAATACAAATTCGTAAAAAAAAGGTGTATTTCTGCCTACGAATACACCTTTTTTCTACGAATCCATTTTGGTAAATGTCCCCCAAAATAGCAATACTAAAGTACATTATTATTATTATTCATTACAATTCCAGTGAAACTATAAATCGCAAGATTAGTTTACCCAGCAAGCCAGTTCTTTAATTGCTAAAAATCCACAGCTGGTCTGCCTGTGCTCTTTCATTAGGCTTCTCCTATCACAAATCGCAAATCTCATATCCATTCCACAGGTAATAGTGGGTGAGATTTAATAGGATGAGAGATTCAGAAAGTGAGAGATTTTGTGAGAAATCTCCAGTTTTTTTTTTAAAGCAGCAATCCTTTATACGGCAAAATCCCATTGCAGACCCCTGCGGCCGCCTTAACGGACCGGACAAGGTTAGCCCCCCAAAGGGGTCATCCTTTCTCCAGCCTGATGGTTATTACTCTGCAATCCCTCCTGGTTACAGCTATTAGGGTTGTCAGCACAACCTTCCCGGATTCTTCCAATCATCCAATCATCCAATCATCCAACCATCCAATCATCCAACCATCCAATCATCCAACCATCCAATCGTTCAATCATCCAATCATCCAATCTTTCATTCAATCATTTAATTTGGCAATCCAATCATCCAATTCTTCAAGTTTTCATTTATTTCTTTAAACCTTCAAGTCAAGTCATATCTTCATCCCAATCACCTGCAAGCTCTACAATAAGTATTGGATATCATTGACTTTGTTTACTCAATATCTACCGGAAACGTGACAGGTATGTGTTTTGTGGTTGGAGGGGTGATTTTCCAGTTTTGGAAATTGAGACATAGACAAGCTAATGGATCAGGGAAAAGAACAAGACCTATGAGTGAACTGATGAAGTGGAGGATCTTGCGCCAGAATTGCAAAATCTTAATGCAGGACCACATACAATGCAGAAATTTTGCACTGCTCATTTTGCATTTGCAGCATTCGCCAGTGGCCTCTGGGGCCATACTGTATGTTTGCTTTGGGCCAGAGAAATATAGAGACGGTGTACGGTTTTGAAATGTACCTCCTTGAGATACGAGGAGTGAAGTATTTTGAGAGATTTAGAGTATGATTTGAGTAGTATTTCAGAAGAAGTCACATCAGGAATGTCTAATATCCATCTATGGCATAAAGCTTGAAGGGGGTGGTCTGGGAGTGCGGCTAAGAGCACGTCATATATAAAAGAAGTTTTATATATGGAGTGATATAGTTTCATAAAAGTTTGTTCTAGGGGGTCTGGTTGTGAAGTAGTTATGATAAGAGGGGTAAGTGATTGCACATAATGAGGCGCCTGAAGAAACATATAAAATTGCGATTTTTGTAGGTCGTAATTAGTCTGCAAGATTTGAAAGGAAAAGAGGGTTCCTCCTGGGTCAAAAAGTTTGGTGGCTAAATTCAGTCCTTTACGACTCCATTCTTTGTAGTGAGAATTTTCGAGAGAGGGTGGGAAGTTGGGGTTTCCCCAAAGTGAGAGATAAGAGGGTTTCTGTGAAGTGCTTTATTGATCAGATTCCAGGCATTATATGTGCCTTTGAAAAGAATATGGTTTTGGATATATTGGGGTATTTTTGATAGAGGGGAGTGTAACAGTGCACTAGGGGAGAAAGGATGAAAACTATTTTCATCCAAACCTAGATCCACATATGTGGATTTATCATACATCCAATCAGAAATGTATCGAAAATGAATAAAGCTAGAGTACCATAAGAAACTAGGAATTTTGAGGCCTCCTTGTGGTTTGGGACGCATAAGTCTGGGAAGGGACATTCTAGGTATTTTTCCTGCCCAAAGAAATCTAGACATTAACTTTTCAAGGGATCATTTGTAAGTGATAAAATAATTTCGGGAAATAATTCTTTTAAGGACTGCTGCTCAACCTAAAAGTGATTTCGGGAGTTTAGTCCATGAGTCCAATTGTGCAGTTATTTTGTTTATTAGTGGTGTGAAGTTTACTTTGTATATGGAGTGCGGGCTCTTAGTAATGGATATGCCTAAGTACTTAACACTGTCAGATTGAATGTTAAATTGGGTGAGGGTGGGGTGTGATGCTAGATACGGAGGGAATGGGGTAAGAGGTAGGATTTCTGTTTTATTGATATTTATCTTATAGCCTGATATAGGACCAAAGGAATCTATCAAGTTCATTATAGCTGGGATGGATGTTAGGGGGTTAGAGACAAACAATAGTAAGTCGTCAGCAAATAGGGCTAACTTTAGTTCTTCGTTACGGATATGTATTCCTGTATATAAGTGGGAGGATCTTAGAGCAATGGTAAGTGGTTATATGGCCAATGCAAAGAGAAGGGGGGACAGGGGACATCCCTGTCCCCCCTTCTCTTTGCATTGGCCATATAACCACTTATCATTGCTCTAAGATCCTCCCACTTATATACAGGAATACATATCCATAACGAAGAACTAAAGTTAGCCCTATTTGCTCTGGATGCTAAATGGGGGAGATATAAAGCCGTTGCATGCAATCTGGGATGTGGGAGTAGTGTATAAAGTTTGGAGGAAATTTATGAATTGCTGGGGTATGCCAAACTTTGACATGGTGTGGAAAAGATGTGACCATTTCACCATATCAAAAGCTTTCTCAGCATCAATCGCTAATATCAGTTTAGGGGTGGGAAAGTGTGTTTGAGAAATCGAGTATTGTGTAACCGCTAGAACTTTCCTAACATTTCTAACAGAGTGGCGTCCAGGTATAAAACCAGTCTTGTCTTGGTGGACAATATTCGGGAGAATTGGATTTAACCTTTCAGCCAGGATCTTGGTTAGCAATTTATAGTCACAATTCAGCAACTAGATCTGGCGGTACGAGCCTGGGAGTGCCAGGTCTCGTCCTGGTTTGGGAATCAGTTTTATAACTGTGGAATTGAAATAGGGGGGCATAGAGTTATTATCTAAGATATAGTTAAAATCTGATGTGAGAATGGGGGCGATTTTATCTGGGTACATTTTGTAGAAATCTCCTGAGAACCCATTTGGGCCAGGGGCTTTTGCTGTCTTCAGTGATTTTATAGCTTTAATGACTTCTGGGGTTGTAATAGGGTTTATTAAAGTTTTGGCCAGGTCTGTTGATACTTGTGGGAAGTGTAGGTTATCCCATATTTCTGAAATGTGGGAGGGTGCTTGACTTTGGCCTTCAGGATAAGGGGAGTGTAAATGGGTTTGTTGATGAGAGTAGATACCCATGTTGTAATCTGACATGACTTGTGTTATTTGGGCATTAGAAGTGGTGAGTTCTCCATTAGAGGATTTTAAGTGATGTACAAGCATCGGAGAACGAGTGGAGTGTAGGATAGAGGAGAGCAGCTCCCTGTCTTATTACCTAGTTTATGATATTTATAATTTGAAATAAACTGGCTTTTGTCAGACATTGATTGTAGTATGTCCTCTAGGATCATTTTAGCCTGTAAGTATCTGACTTTATGAGTATGTTTGGGGTTCCTTAGAAAGGTGGCATATGCCTCTTCCAGGGACTTCTGAGCTGAAACATAGGATTTAGAAAGACATTTTTTCTGTACTTTTTCATAACTCATGATCACTCCTCGTAGCACTGATTTGGCTGTCATCCAATACAGAGATGGATTAGATGCTAAACAATCTGCATGGTTAGAGTGAAAATCATCCCATGTCTTTGTCAGATGATCCCTAAAAGGGAGTGAGGTAGTGAGGTGGGAAGGAAATTTCCATAACCTATGTGGGGATAATTCCTTGGAAGACTGGAGAGTAATGTGGACCAAGGTGTGGTCAGAAATAATAATGGGGTGAATTTTCGCTAATTTCATCTGGGGGATAAGGTTAGTAGAAATACAGATAAAGTCTATACAGGATAGGGTGTGATGGGCCGCTGAGAGGCAAGTGTTTTCTCTCTGAGTCGGATGGAGGGCTCTCCATACATCTGTAAGACTTAAACTTTTTAGTAAAAAAAAGGCAGTTTATTCTGGGGGAATTACTGTTTTTTTTTGGGATGGTGGACCTATCAAGGGTAGGGTGGGCGGTGAGATCAAAGTCTCCACATAGGATTAGCGGAGAGTAGGTATGTGGAGTGAGAAGTGTAATAAATTTCTTAAAGAAGGTTTTAGAATATGTATTGGGTCCGTAGATAGAACATATGACATATGGGATGCTAGCAATTTTAACTGAAACCAAGAGATATCTGCCCTCAACATTGGCTTGGATTGATGTGACCCCAACAGAAAGGGATCTAGAAACAAGAATTACAATGCCTCTTGATTTAGAATTATACGGAGCAGAGGCTAGGATCCTCCACTTCATCATTTGTAGCTTTAGGACTTCTGGTGGTAGTAAGTGTGTCTTTTGAAGACATACTATATCTAGTGACTGTTTTTGCAAATAGACTAATACCTTACTGCGTTTAGCCGGTGAGTGGAAACCTCCGACATTTTGATTTCAGTCATAAGTATCAGGGTGGAAGTAGTGGGTGCTCAGCAATCTGACATGATGGTTCGACTTCTGACCTCTTATTCGAATTACCTGTTGACACATTAGGAGAGAAACAAAGAGGGGAAACAAAAATAGAGAGAAGGGGGTTTTGGTTGTCAGTCGCACAAGACAGAAAATGAAGAACAATAGGACCCCTAAGGTGTGTAGTCAATAGTTCATTTATGAGACAGGGGTGTGCTACCTATGGACATAGATTTGAGAACAGTAACTGGAAAGAAAAGAAATGTCCTTGATAAGGTGCACCTTAAGAAAATGCAATAAAATTTAACTTTTATTCATATATCATTTAAAAGGCTGCGAAAATTTAAAAAACATTTGACATACAACATAAATGGGGTTAACACAGTTTAAAACTAAGGTGGCAGGCAGACACTGCTGTTCAAATGATAAATTTTATTTATATTTAATGCATGTATGTCCTTTGCAATATGGTGTGGACCTCCTTATATTGGTAAGTCCGCACTCAGATTGTACAGTGTGTAGACACCCAAATGCGGTGCAACTAACGCAGGTCCACTGGACTTTCTGCGGAATTGCCACACGCTCAAATCGGGTGTTCCATAATAGGAGTGGGTAAATACCTCTAGTGACTCCTATTGGAAATCTATAGCCCTGTGGCTAGTGTCGACACTTGGCCCGTCGACTAAATCCTTATATAAGTGTCAATAAAGGTAAGTGTTGAAGACTCGCGCTAAGTGGAAGTATAATACATCTCTCTATAAGTAATTCCGAATAATCCTCATGAGTTATATCTGGATACCCTCTTGATACGCATAAATTGTGAGGGAATGATTTACCAGAGGGGATTATTACTCAGCTCAGGTACCACACCCATACACTGCGCTTATTGCGCTAATCTGGTCCCTAGTAGTTTAACCTGGATACCCCTTCATGTGCTGTAGCTGTGGGGAAATAAATAACCAGGGGGCACCAGATGCGCTTTGTAAATAAATTGCGCTGATCTGGACCTCACTAGTATAGCCTGGATACCCCTAAATACATACAGCTGTGGGGGAACAAATTACCAGAAGGTATCAAATGCGCTTTTGTAAATGAGTTGCGCTCTGGTCCTCACTATAATAGACTGGATATCCCTAGATGTAAACAGATTATGGGGTAATGAATAACCAGGGGGGACCAGTGCTGAGGTGTATAATATAAACACTCTCAGACTGTTGTGGTAACGCTGGAACCTATGGCTCAGGGTGCACAGAGAGAGATTGGGAGAAGATAGACACTCTCCCAATGTGGTTGTCGCGCAAGGCACACGGGCACAAGTCTCAATCACAGCTCAGGACCGGAAACATATAGTAGGACATACACATAAATCAAAATGCATTTGTATGAAAAATAATAAACAGCTGTCTGCCTGCGCACCTCTAGCCGGCACGCGCTTCGCAGTACAGCTTCCTCAGGGCCAACTGAAACAAAAATAGACAAGACAGGGGAAACATCAACAAAGCATGAGATGGTAGTGCGATCCACACACTATTTAGGCATTTTTGGACCTGGACATTCCGCAAACAAAAACAAAAAACATCTTCTGTATAAGAAACCAAACTATTAGGTTTCTGCTAGAAATGCGGACGTGGAGCATGGGTAAGATAGTTGGGGGTTCCCCCTTTTTTTTTACTTTTTTGCCAATTCTTATGAGGAAAAAAAAAAAAGAATATGAAAAATAAAAATTCAACTTATACTCTAAATGGTATGTGCACACATTTAGTCTGGGGATGATGGAGGGGGGGTGGGGAGAAGTGGTGGGGAGGTGAGGGGGGATTGGAGAAGGAGTATCAATCAAAACCACACATGAGAACAGCTTAATACGGATCTCTAGGAGTCATCCTGGAGTAAAAGACCTATATAAAGGGAGGTCCTTATAACATGTGTTGAGATCATTTATCAGTTATATCCGATGGTGCTGTAGAGAGTTTCTCATCGGCATCCTCTGAAACTGAAAAGTCATAATGATTATCATCGGTGAAGATTCTTAAACGGGCTGGGTACATCAGAGCGAATTTCAATTTGTTATGAACCAGTTGGGTGCATATAGGAGAGAACGCTTTCCTTTGTTTAGACAATTATGCGGAAAAGTCTTGGAAAATTTGTAGGCGTTTTCCTTCCCAGAGAAGTGTTTGGGTTTTTGGGAGGCCTTCCAGAAGGCTACCTTGTAGAGATAATTTAGGCATCTAAAAAGAACAGGTCTTGGTCTAGGGTCGTTTTGTTTGGGGTAATATCCTATCCTATAAACCCTCTCGACTATGAGATCTTTGCATTCAGGGGTTATGCCTAGGAGATTGGGTAGTTTCTTAGTGACAAAGTCCATGAGAGCGGGACCTTTGACGTCTTCAGGGAGGCCCACTTATCTGATATTGTTCCTTCTGGAATGGTTTTCCATCTCATCGATTTTATTCCAGAGGTGATTATTATCATTCTGGAGTCTAATAATATCCTTTTGGACTGTATGCATATCATGAGAGAGTGCACCCAGTCTATTCTCGTTGTCGGAAACCCTTGTAGTAAGTTGCTGAAGTTGTTGGGAAATCTATTGAACAACATTGGTTAACAGAGGTGCCAAGGTGGATTTTATAGCATCAACGATATCTCTGTAGGTAACAGGGGAATCAGGGTCTTTACGGACCTGCGTGATATCAGAATCTCCTTGGGCAGCTGCAGATTTCTTAGAGGCAGGGGAGAGGGGTGTAATTTCATCCTCCTCTTCTGGCGTCATATTATATTCTGCCCTGCGTTATTCGTTTCTTACTGGGTTTGTTTTTGGAAGACCTCGAAAGAAAGGGAGTTCTTCATTAATGCAAATTTCTATATGTGTCTCTCCAGGTGTGAATATAACTGGGCTGAGTCAATGATGGAGCTATTTGGAAAAAGAAGGGAAAGACTCTCTTTTTGTCGGGGCACTCTTATACAATAATTTGTACAGTTGTAAGAAAAATTTATAGAAAATAAGTTTCGAGGTGACTAAATAGGTTAATAAATTATGCATAAGCCCTTTAAATTAGTGGTACACTATTGATGTGTTCAGGGAATTTACCCTGATGTAAATTATGTTTTTAAAATTTAACTTTTAATTAGGATTTATTTAAAATAAGCACTAGACATGGACACACAAACAAATAACATGAATGGATACATATAGCCCACAAATTAGAGGTATTCATGGGACAGGCTCCCACTGACAGACATTCAGGGGATAAGTTTCCTCTGACAGATATGAGTCTTGTATTTCTACACGCTTGGAACAATCAAAACAAAACAAAAAGTGATGTATATTGAAGACTAAAAAGAGAAATGCTGGTGTTATAGTATATTATGCTAAAAGCTGCATCTTTTATACCAAAGGGTTGCAGTGTCTGCAGTACAGCTTGGAAACATTAAATACTCAGTCGTTTTAAAAATAACAGTGTTGCACTCTCCCAATTGTAGGGTCAAATTATGTATCTGTTTAACTGTATGCAGTAATCTTACTAGAGGCAGTAACAGATAACATGTGCGTGTTCAATCTACTCATCCAATCTACTCAAAATTGATGAATATTAGAGAAAAAATCCTATAGCAATGTACCACATAATATTATCACAGATAATCAGTTCTATAAAGCTTAGCGAAAATATGAGTAGGTATTTTGATGTAAATAATATTGCCTAGAAGGCAAAATTGTTCTCCTCCCTCAATATGAAAGAGAAAAAGGCAAACAAAAGGTTAAGAGCAGATAACCAAACAAATCTCCTAGGTGACAATTCACCGACTTTATATACCTAGAGTATGGAAAAGAAGACGATTTTTTTGTGGGAAGTCAACCTGTGTTCCCTGTTGGTCCCCTTGAGGTGGCTGCTGCCCAGCTTTGTAGACCTATGACAATGTTTGGGGGTCAATAGTTTCCTGCAGTGGGGTCACCCCCTCTTTGTACTTAAAATGCAAAGAATTTGTCAGCTTCCGTCAGAATATAATTATGCTGAGGGGCTTCTAGGTATTGCGGGTGAGCAAACCCAAATGGCCTGGGGGTCTGGGAGGGAAGGAGAGGGGGTGGCTGCTGCCCAGCTGTATATACCTTTGACAGTATTATGGGGATCATAAATTTCCTGCAGAGGGGTCACCCCCTCTGTGTACTCAAATGGCCCAAATTCCTGTCAGCTTCCGTCAGTGTCAAATAACACTGAGGGGCCTTGAGGTATTGCGGGTGAGTGGACCCCACAAATTGTTGGTATAGAAATTGAAGAAAGAGTGGTTCAGTAAGAACCTATAGTGGAGAAGCAGCTGTGTGGGGGTTAAAGATATGTGCGATTGTATCACCCCTTTTGCAAACTGTATAGGTAGGGTCTAGTCGATAACCAAGTAGTGTTTCCCCAGCTGTGAAGACAGAAAAAGTAAAAAAGTGTAGAAGAGAGTGGTAGTGTAGGGAGAAATAAAGTGAGGAGAGGACAGGAGCAGAAAGGAGGAGACCGTGATTACCTCACTGTTCACCCCGGGGATCAGATCTATGCACCTCGCCCGGGTATGCCACTGTAGTGTTGATGTAAATCACAGCGTCTGACCTTGGTGCGCCGGCTGCTGGGGCAGGTGTGTGTCTCTGGGGGCCAGCATGTCGGCTTCTGCGAGAGCTGCACTGAGTAAGTCTTGGCAGTGTGTCTCCGACACACTGCCGTCAGGGTTCTCAGGTGCGTGCTGTGGAGCAGTGTAAGCGGCGTTGGTGAAATAGGAGGTAATAAGCGGGACACCCTCGGTAATCCAAATGTCCCAGCACGCTACCGTCAGCATGTCTAAGTAACCACAAACAATCATTTCGCCCTAAGGCTTTTTCAATGTGTGGAGCTCTAAGGTTGCTATGCTCCTTTTCTGTCAGTATAGTGGATGTGGAGATAGCAGTAAATTGCTAATTACAGCAGAGAGTATGGCAGGAGGCTAGAGGCTTGTGCAGCGTGACAAAGAGAAAACAAACAACGTGGATGGGAGGGTGTAGGGGGAAATCAGTGTCAGAGGAGTGGTGAGAGAGGCACTTTATGTGTGCCCCGTACCTCTCAAAGATCCCTGGTCCACAGGCCCCCACCAGAAGTGGCGCGTGGATCTGGAGCTGCTGGTCGGGTGAGGCGTCTGGGGAGGAGGATGTCACCAGGTGCGCACCGGAGCTGTGGAGCACCAAGTGTCTTCAGGTGCAGGGGCAGTAACTCTGATGCGTCCCGCACTTCCAGGCAGTGTGCGCGGTAAGAGTTTTCTCCATCGCCGGGCGGGGATGACATCACCGGATTGTTGGCGGACCCGTTCGGTGCCGGGAGGGAGTCCACGGGGCCGGGGAAGAAGCAGCCTGGTCAGGGAGCAGTGGGGAGGAAGGCTGTGGTGTTCAAGGGCAGGCAAGTGCCCTCTTTTTAGCCGGTATGTGGAATCCGCCCGGAGCTGCGGTCTCAAGCATCTTCCCCCATGCAGCCGGAAGCGGAAGTCCGAATCCATAAAATTTTAATAAGCAAACATTTAACATTTTAAATACACTATGGGCCTGATTCTGGTTCAATTGCAAAAGCAAATTCTCTCTCTAATGGACAAAACCATGTGCACTGCAGGGAGGCAGATGTAACATGTGCAGAGAGTGTTACATTTTGGTGTAATTTTGTTTCTGTGCAGAGTAAATACTGGCTGCTTTATTTTTACACTGCAATATAGATATCAGTTTTAAGTACAAACCCCACCCAAATCTACCTCCATCTGCACATGTTACATCTACCCCCCCCCCCTGCAGTGCACATGGTTTTGTCCATTAGAGAGAGAGAATTTGCCTTTGCAAGTGAACCAGTATCAGGCCCTTTGTACCAATATAGGTGGTGATCCACTGTAAGTATAACAACTCAAGTTTACCAATAGTGGCAAAAACAGCATAAAGCAGTGCCCAGCAGAATGATTATTTTTCTCAGTGTCCCACAATGCCAGGCTACATTTCTAAAATTCCTACGCGTTTTGTCACATAGACTTCATCAGGGGTCTGGCCTATCAGCCTTAAATATAAATAGGGATTATCCACTCATTGAATACTTCCATTTAACTCAATAATGTCTAATGAATAATGTATTACATATTTTATAACAATACTATAATAAGTTAGTGACATAACGAGCAGATTCAATGAAAAGTACTTCATTCGGATTCCAATGGATTTATTAACATTGTGTGTTTCCATTACAAACACCACCTGTTACAATGTTTAGATAACAGAGGAAACAAATAATTAAATAAACATGGTTTCTAAAACAGGACAGAGAAAATTTATTCTAAAAAAAAGAGTTATTTCAAACCCCTCATTTAACACAACGGGATAGTGGGAATTTAAAGTAATTATCCAATGTTTCTCATTTGAAAAGAAGGATTAATTTATCCCCCCTCTCCATACATGTTCAATCCACATCAACCTCACCATACAGTACTTGGATCAATCCCTTGACCCTGTCTCAGGTGATATTGTCCATTGCAACCAATCAGACTCTGTCTATCATTTTCTAAGGTGCAATAGGAAAATGGTAGACATAATCTGATTAGTTGCTATAGGCAACATCACCTGTTTTCATTTTTAGAAACTATAGTAAATGTACCCCTATCATTTTCAGCTATGTCTCTAACATTTTTATTATGCTCATATATTCTAATATTTAAAGGTCTCTTTGTTTTTCCTTCAAATCTTTTCCCACATCTATGTACCAATGTATATATTAGATTATTCCGATCTTCCCCTTCATCCCGATTAAAGCTCCATACACACTGGCTGATTTTGCATAAACACTGAGCATTTGTTCCCGTTTTATAGTTTTTCCCTGGGGTGGATAACTTTCCATAGTTGGATGCTATGGAAAGCAGTTCACTCCTCCATTCATCTGCTGGTAATACCAGCAGATGAGCAGCCGGGCCAGTGATGACACGGGAGCGTGCATCAGCGTTCCCCGCTCATCATCGCTGCCCTGTATACACTGGGAGGCTTTCAAGCTTAAAGTAGCTCAGAGAGAAAACTGAGCTGCTTTCAGCTCAGTCACCCAGTGTGTATGGGCTTTAACTCATGACTTTAGAACCCTATTGTCTAATCCATATATATTGCTGGTCCCTGGGCTAGGAACTCAATAGACCAGGCATTCCCAACCACGGTCCTCAAGGCACACCAACAGTACAGGTTTTAGTGAATACCAGGCTTGAGCACAGGTGACTTAATTAGTACCTGAGTGATTCTGATTAATCCATCTGTGCTGAAGCCTGGATATCACTAAAACCTGCACTGTTGGTGTGCCTTGAGGACCGTGGTTGGGAATGCCTGCAGAAGACTGTGCCCAAACCTTGAATACAGTCCCTGGTCCAGGAAGGTGCTGCGAATGAAGATGGTAATGGTTACTCTTTGTTTTCGTGTGGTTATATTACAGCTGATTGTATTTACTTTGTTTTCCCTTGGTTAGTATTATATGATTGTATCTGAAATGTATATTCTATAAAATTGTACTATTTTATTACCCCCTGTGTGTCTGCTAGGCACTAATTACATATGGTTAGGGGTTTGGACCCTTGATCTAAAGATATCTAACAGTCTTGTCTAAATTATTACTGAGAGCTGACGGAGCATCGGAGATGCATATATATATATATATATATATATAAGTGGTGTGGAAGCCTGGCACTCCTATGCCAACAGGGGGTGGCTGTGGTATTTGGCCCAGGTGCCAGCCTGGGGAGTGTTAGTCCCCTAAGTATATACCGATAGGAAGGAAGGCGTCACTCCAGTGTCCTGAAGACGGGAGCATTCCCGAAACGGCGTAGGCACGCTACATTAAATTATATCTATATATATATAGATATGTATCTATATATGTATATCTATATATAGATATATATATCTATATATATATATATATATATATATATATATCAGACAGAACCAGTGACCAGAGCACAACTACTGAAGGTGAGAATCACCTCTAGAATAATCCCTGATTCTGTACTGAATTTATCGCTTTTTAATTCAATTAAGCTGGATCCACCAGGAATTTAGCATGGGTTCTTATATATAACACATTGGGTCTTTCCAGACCAATTGGTGATATCGTCATCATTTTGACCTTTTATAGGTATACCCACTTAAAAGAGATCTTACCTGCAAATTTGCCGGCAGAAAGAATAATCTTTAGCGACATTGTCTGGAGGAAGATCATTCTCCGTTCAGCCGATCTACTAACATAGATAATAAAAGAATAAAAGAATAGATACTTCATGTATGCAAGGACCCATTAACCATCCTGTTACGAATTGTTCCTTCTTGTGAAGAGTACCTTTAACCTATTCTTGTGATCCGTTAACCCCCGATGAAGTCATGTTAAGTGGCAAACCTTCTGCTGTTTCCAAGTGTCTGAGATGTCTCAATTAAATTTATAAAGATCCGGAATAACTGCTACCACTTTGTGGAAAAAGACTGGTGATCAAAAATAGGGGCGACAACTCACAACTCACAATTGTACTCCATATATATATATATATATATATATATATATATATATATATATATATATATATATATATATATATATATATATACAATATTCTGTGGGAAACGCACACTTTCCAATGTAATTCAGGCAGGGGTTCAAGGTCTGAACAAATAGATATAGTAAGCCAGCCAGAGAGACCCTCAGTCTCCTGGAACGACAGGACCAGCACACCCTTATATTAGATGCAAAAAGTGTATTTATTGAAGCATCGTGTCAGTCATCATCAAAGAGATAAAAATTCATCATACTTAGCAGTGACTGGCCAAGGACTGAAGACAGCAGCATACAATCATGCACAAGTGCCCTGACGGGCCGTTTCGGTAAGTACCTTTCTCAAAGGGCATCCCACGGCAACGCCTCCAGCCGGAGACGCGTTACCATGACGCCGGCGCAGCGTGTCTACGTCACCTCGTCTGCATTGTATACAGGGAACGTCTCGGTAATCCGAACGGTGTGAATTAAAAACATAAAAACCCCAATAACATGGCAATCAAGAGGGATCTGAGTGGAAGACATTACATTCAAGGTGATCTTAGTGTAATAACAATAATGATATGCATATATAATACCGTAGATAACACGGAACACATCAATACATAATATACAGTTATACATGGCAAAAATACATAAAAAAGACATAGAAAAAATGGTCAAAAAATTACCAGAAAGCATTGGCCTATCCTGGGTACTGATCGTGATTTGGGCTTATCTAAGACCCGTTTGATGCCTTGCTACACCAGGGGAAGGAACATTAGGGATTGGGTCGTGAGGACGGATATTTCCAGTTCTCCTGACCCGTCCTTGGTGTCTAATTTCCTTGGTAGATGCAATGGATGCTTTAGATGCCTCAACTGCATCACCTGCAGGAGCTTGAAGATTGGTGACAGTTTTTTTCATCCTTTTAGTGGGAAAATGTACAAAATCAGGCATAGGGTCACATGTACGACTAAGTACATTGTGTACCTTATTTCCTGTCCCTGTGGCCTTCATTATGTGGGTAAAACCCAATGCACCCTGAGGGAAAGAATGGCCAATCATAGAATGGCCATCCGAGCTGCATTGTCCACAGGTACTAGTGACCAGCCTGTTGCACGGCATTTTGCACAGGCTGGTCACAACATGGCCAATCTCCAATACATTATTATTGATCACATACCCCCGCGGTTACGCAGTGGTAATCGTCCTTTGGCCCTCATACAGTGTGAATCACATTGGATTCACCGATTGAGGACTATGCAACCGTATGGTCTTAATGACCATTTGGGATTGCATGCTTTTCTCTGAATTGTGTTATTATGCATCATGCCTTGTGTAATTTTTTGACCATTTTTTCTATGTCTTTTTTATGTATTTTTGCCATGTATAACTGTATATTATGTATTGATGTGTTCCGTGTTATCTACGGTATTATATATGCATATCATTATTGTTATTACACTAAGATCACCTTGAATGTAATGTCTTCCACTCAGATCCCTCTTGATTGCCATGTTATTGGGGTTTTTATGTTTTTAATTCACACCGTTCGGATTACCGAGACGTTCCCTGTATACAATGCAGACGAGGTGACGTAGACACGCTGCGCCGGCGTCATGGTAACGCGTCTCCGGCTGGAGGCGTTGCCGTGGCGACGTGCGCGTGGTCGGCGCGCTCTGATGACGTTGATGCAGGGATCGCGGGAAACGTAACGCTGCGTCTGTCACTTGGATGGGGATATAAGGTCAGTGTTTGTACTTGTATGTTAAGCCTGATGACGATTTGAATAAATCGAAACGTTGCTGTTGACTACCTGCTTCAAGTGACTTCTTTCAGTGTGCTGCTGCGGCTGCTTTGGCAGCGTGAGTATTTGTATTTGGCTGGACACAGCCTACAGCGGGCACCTGACTATCTATGCCATTATTGGGGATGTGCTTTGCCTACAAGGACAGTATATATATATATATATATATATATATATATATATATATATATATATATATATATATATATTACGGATTGTGAGAGTGCATTGATATTACCAAAGATACAGCCATAAGGGTATTACTATAGTGTCACAAATGCTGTGAAGGTCCGCTACGCAGCACTATGCTTAGGTACGCCGTAGTTAGGAATAAAGGGTAACAGATTTGCGTAGCATTACGTAAACAACTGACTTATTGTCTATCGATTTATTCATGATATTTAACAACAGGGAGGGGTAAAAAATAAACAACTAAGAAAAAAAAGGATATTCCGAAAAAAGTTTTTCATAATATTTTGGTTTTCGGATATTTTGGTTTTCGGTTTTGGTTTGGATATTTTGGTTTTCAGATATACGGAAGAGGGATACTCAGCCTTTAAACATTGTCTAAATGCTACTGTCTACTACCAAAGGTAACAAACGAGGCTATACGTATCTTTTCAATGTACTAGTTTATCTTCTTTGGAATATGGGTTGACAGAATAGGGTTCAAAAAAATTCCACTGTTTATTCGGAATCCTTCGTAATTCTTCACTCGAAGAATTATACTGGTTGAAATATAGACAACTAAACTTCCTTACAGAAGTTTCAACATTCATTGGGGACCTCATTTGTCTAAATTCTTAGTTGCTATTAATGCATTATTACATAAAGCTTGGGGGTAACCAGGGGAGTATTGGCTATATGGCACTTCTGACAACTTCTGGATAGTCCGATAGGGTGCTCTGATCAGCTGGCATGTTGTGACTGGGGATTACAGCAGTCACTTAATGTTCCTTTTTCCACCTAGGCTTGTGGGCACAGTAAATTCTATGGTTGATGTTTGATCCAAGTCCACCCCTGGGGTTAACCTTTCCCTGAACTTCTATTCAGATTTCCCTAGGAATCTGATCTGACCTTGGGCTATTTTTTCGGTCTATTCACATCAAATATATCTGAACAGGAGCTCAGATTTGGCCCTTTTTCTTCAGATTGATCTGTCAAATGAATCTGAATCTTATGAAAATAGGCTAAATCTGACTAGTGAAGTCTCATTCGTTGTGGGAAAGGTAAGTTCTGTTTCTACTTACTATAATGAAAGCTCAGTTGTGGCCTGCGAGTGGGGGAGTCTACGAAGATAAATCCTACTTCTGGACATTGCTGTATTTTGTTTTGAAAACAATTGGTACATTTGAGCTGTTATACTTTTGGTGGTTCACTGCCACTCTTGGTATGCAGTGCATTTTAAGATTTGAAACATTTGCTTATTAAAATGTTATGTATTCATGTACTACAGGCTTGCGCTCCCCGTGGCGACGGAGCTCCCCATGTCCGCCACCTCACCCGCCGACAGAGACGGTCCCCATTGCCATCCTGACCCCCCTAACCCTGCCCATTTCCCTGAAGTGGAGACAGGCAGGGACCCGCTGCCCAGCTGCCAAGAGACTGGGATGCGCATCCCGGGTTAATGGAGTCCCTATCCGCTGGCGCTGGCCAGAGCTGGCTCCATCTGTATGTGGGTACACCCTTATTTTTTAAAGGTGCAAAACTCCTATTGTATAAACTCCTTTAGAAAGCATCACTTCAATTTATTGAAAAATAATCTGTGCATTATTGTCTTCATCATTTCGGAACTAGCCCTTATTCAGGACACACAGCTGTGCATTAAACAAAACAAAACCCATCTGTTTATTATGCAGTATAAGTTTATTATTGTGAGTGCTGAGCTGTGAGATTTTTATTAATACAATGCAGTCGAATACAATTTTGCATTCCAGGACTTGGATTGGCGATTGCAGTGGATTAATGTTTTAATGTGTGAGAGGCCACACAGTGTTTTCTGCAATTTTTTGACGTGTGTTTCCAAAAAACAAGCCTAATTTTCATAATTTTGTGCCAGTCCCACATATGACAAAGGTAAACGTGTTGGAAACATGTGTGCATTTTTATTGTTTTAGCAGAGTTACAGTACACACTAGCAGGATGTGATAGACCCAAAAGAAAGGTCCACTTGGGATACATTTGGATGAGGGGCAGTCAGCATGCCAGCAGTCAGAATACCGGTGCCGTCATGCTAATGGAGAGAATACTGACTGGGTTCACATAAGTATACTGGAACAGCAGTCAATGCAGGTAATAGTGTTGCACATCACAAGAGCTAAGGGAGATATGTCCATCTCCATCTATGTGTCTCATTTGAATGCAGCTGCAAGGCTGATCTTCCTGGCTAGATGTTCATCGTCTGCTGATCCACTCTGTCAGTCCCTACGTTGCCTGTATATTACCGCATTCAATATAAAATACTTCTACTTACATACAAAGCCATTACTCTGATTACACCAACTTATATCTCTTCGCTTATCTCAAAATATATCCCCACCCAACCTCTCCGCTCTGCACAAGATCTGCATTTCTCATCCACACTCATTACTTGCTTCCACTTCCACTTGCAGAATTTTTGTTGGGCAGCACACACCTTATGGACTACCCTTCCACGCACATTAAGACTCTCCTCTAGCCTCCAAACTTTCAAGCGTTCCCTGTAAACTCACCTCTTCAGGCAAGCTTATCATATTCAGGAACATGCACATAACCTCCAGTAGCATTAGTTTTTTATGAGGAGCGCTCCCTTAAAAAAAAAACACCACTGCCTTCCTGGGTCCGGACAGCGCCGCTGCACATGTCATAAGCCGGCGCCGGGGACTTCAATACAAAACCCGGAGGGGAGGGGGGAGGAGGAGGCGGCGTTGCAGAGGGGAGTAAACAGTGGCAATCCCGAGAATTTTCCGGGCTTGCCAGACTGGGCACTGAGGCACAGCACGGAAAATTCTTGGGATTGACACTGAAGGGGTTAATATCTAATTGCATCCTATCAGGACTGTTTTATAATCTGGTGGGACTGCCATGCTATCGAATTCTTTCCTTATGTATCCCTCCTATTATCTCTATAGATCGTAAACTTGCGAGCAGGACCCAAGGTATGTTTCAACCCAGTTTGTTTAATCACTGTTGTTTTCAATTGTAAAGTACAACAGAATATGCTGCGCTATATAAGAAACTGTAAATAAATAAATAATACAGTATATCAAGATGGCGGCACACATTCACAGTAATAGTTCTGATATTCATCTTGGTAAGGGAAAGATGCATCGTTCCTGGAGGAGCCATATTGGAGACTGCAATGTAGTGCTCTACTAACAAAATTGTATACACTAAGATATCCTCATTCCATTAAAATGTGAATTTTTGCAATGCTATATGATTGTATTTTGATACTGATTCAATTTAGAATTTTTCAACTACAAAAAATATAACCTTGTTTATTTGCAGTGGCGTAACTAAGGCTCCGCAGCCCCAGCAGTCGCGGGGGAGCCGGCGCAACAGGGGCGCAGGTGTTGGAGAGGTGCACTCGGCAACCATCTCCATGGCAAGGCAAAACCAGCAGCCTGCATGCTGTTTGCCCCCTGCAGCCACCGTCCCCAGTTATAGGTGGTTCCCAGCACAATCTAGCCGCAGCGTTGTCATGCTGTCGGCGCTGTCATCTCTGAGTGACAGCGCCGTTAGCCCCTCAGTGCGCCCTTACCAGCCAATTTAGCGGTGCTTGCTGTTGTAAGCGCTGGTGTAGCCTCGGGAGTCCAGCGCTATGTGTCTCCGCAGCGCTGTGGGGTGTCCCAGCGCTGCAGTGTGCCTGTCAGCGTTCCTCCTGTAATGAGGAGAGCGGGCTCTGAGGAGACGCTGTGTCAGTGTGCTGGGGAGCTGGCAATCACCGCCCGACGGTGTCTCCTGCATAGCGCCTGCAGCGCTATTTAACTGCCTTCCACATTGAACCCTCCAGCTCCAGTCTGCATGGCTCAAGTCTGCATGGCTGTGAAGATTTCAAGCCAGCAGAGAGACCTCCATAGACATCTGCCTGCTGCAGATAAGTACAAACACTGCACCAATACACATGACGAAGTTTGCCTGTGTACACCTGCCTGTGATTGTGATCCCCCCCCCAGATGCTGAGATGTGTGCCCTGCGCAGCGCTCCCCCCATGACGCTGAGAGGTGCACCCTGCGCTGCGCTCTCCCCACCACTATGCTGAGATGTGCGCCCTGCACTGCTCTCCCCCCACAACAACGCTGAGATGTGCGCTTTGCACTGTGCACCCTAACCATACATACACACACACACCCTGTAGCCTATAACACTAACCATACAACTCCCCGCAGCCTATAACCCTAACCATATGGTGTATAATGTAAGGTACATTATGTTGTGGGGTGTATAGTGTTAGTGGCATTACAGTGTGTATCGTACAGTGTAAGCGACATTAAGCTCTATTGCATGATGTATAAGGGTCAGTACGTGGGGGAGGGGGGGGGGCGCCAAAAATATTTTGGCTTGGGGGAGCAAAAATTTTAGTTACGCCACTGTTTATTTGTATGTATCTTGTTTATGCACTGTGTAATCTGAAATTATTTTGAGAAGGTGCAAGCTGCTTGCTTCTGTGTATGTGCTAACTTTTATAAGACTTATAGTCTATTTAATGAGAATTAAATATTCTTAGGGTGTGTAACACTATTACTGCTCAGATTGTTCTTTGCAGGTAAAAATTACGGTTTCAAGTGGATTCACCTTTTTCTCTCAATCAGGTAAGTATTTTATAACAGGTTAAGATAACAGTTAACATGGTTTATAAAATTACAACAATCCAGTTAGACAATATGTAAATATCACATTTTAACAGTTGGTTTTGCACAACTCTTACAATGGCAAACACGGTTTTATTTCACTACTGTAGTGTAGTCTTCTCATGGTTAATTTACCACGCAAAGCATGTTCTCTAACACAAAACACAACTCAAAAATTATTAAAATAAATAACTAAAATATCAATATTACTATAACATTAAAGTCCAAGTATTTTTCTTTAAATTGCTCAATTAAACTCTAAAAGGGAATAGCTATTATGTGCACATAAACAGATCTTGTATGTGTACTCAGTTATAACCCTGAGTTTAACTTTTAATGTTTCTTGCGCTGACAACTCTGTTTATAGTTCTTTCATCTGCTCTGTCTTGCTGCTATATTATTTCTATGGATAGTGGTAGATGCTCAATTAGTTCAGTAATACCACTCAGGTGCATGCAAGGGAGGGGCAAATACTGAGTAAGTAAAAAAAAAACAATATCCATATATATGTTGTGAGAGACAGAAAGGAGCCTGCATTAGAAGCAGGTCCTGATATGCCACATGGAGTAGTCTGGCGTTGCTCCAAGGTAGGTAGCTCTTAAGCCCCGTACACATGGGGGAGATATATTGCTCAGCCATATATTGCTAGCAATATATGGCTGAGCAATATATTGCTCAGTTTCTCCTTTTCATCAGCGAGCAGAGATGGTCGCTGATGAAAAGGGAACCTCTGCCGGTGGTGCCGCAGAGGTAATCAGCTGGTCGCAGGAGCAAGCTCCTGCGACCAGCGATTAGAACGGGGCTAAAAACGGGAGCGTGCACCCAGCGATTTATCGCCGGGGCACACTCCCATCACTGGCAATATGGTCGCCTGCGACCATATTTCCAGCGATTTCAGCCCCTATCGCCCCCGTATGTACACAGCTTTAGTTTGGAAATATCAAGTAAGGAGCCATTATCATGTGGCTTCTTGCTGGTTAATCGTAGACCCAATTTAGGATAGCGGTGATGTGGGGTGCGGTGCCCATGGGCTGGTTGGGCTGGGTGGCCCTAGTGTGGCACACCCTTGCATTCTATTAACACTTTTTTTATTTTCCTCACTAACACTATTTCTTTACTATTTTATTTCTCATTTTCTCTCTCTCTCTCTCTCTCTCTCTCTCTCTCTCTATCTCTCTCTCTCTCTCTATACATAGCTTCGGCTTCTTATCACTAATATTTATTAACACTATAGTTTTTCACTGGTGTGCCCCTAGCTTATGCTAGTTTTTTGGGGTGCTGTACCCTGCACCTAGATATAGCGCTAGGGACCCTCAATATACAAATAAGCCTTGTCATGGCTTGGGGGCATATCATACACCTGCACAGGTATATGTAACCAATATATCTGAATTCTATTATCATGTAGTGTTCAAGATTGGTTACTAATACCATTCAGTGAGCTAGGGGAAACAATGTATTTTTTTTACTTGCTACAGTATATTATATCTCCTGGTTTAATCAGCTATGAATGTCCTGTGGGAGCCTACAATGAAGCAGCAAAGTCTGCCTCCCTATTTCAAGTCTGTTCTTAAGCCCTGGTGAATACTTTCGGGTCCACCCCTATTGCCTTTCAGGGATTTCCAAGGCTTGACTCGCTGAAATGTCTGCCCTTTTTGTGGAATAGAGGGGCTCTGCATCGCCACCCACCTCTGGCCTCCTTCATCTAGGCCGAGCCTCTGACATAACCTAATTCTGATGCACCTGTATGGGATTCCTGACCAGCAGGATGGCGCTGCTTCCTAATGAGGAGGAACACTATTGGATATCATTAAATCTGGTCTCTAACAGAAGAGCTAGATAGTTTGGTGCCCGGAGAGCATATGTACCTCACCCTGTTTTTAAAATAGGACATAACACACACACAGAGAGAAGAATGTGGCTTTGTGGGAGAGAGGAGTAGCCTGAATGCATCATTTTGGGGGTGCCCTGCATATTCGGAGATAATGGGATTTCCTCAGGCTCTCCTCCACACTAGTTCCTATATACAGCCTGCATACCTCCTGCAGCTACCTATACATTATGAATCCCATACTGTATCTCCAAGTCCTATGCCTTCATATATAGTTTAGCAATGGGTATCATTCCTCTTCCATTTACACATCAATCTAAAGCCCCCTAATATAATATACAACCTGCATGTCCTGCCTGTACCCATATATCACCTGTGCCACCTATGAAGTATTGTTTATTTATTAACAGTTTCTTATATTCTGTTGCAGTTTACAATAGGAAACAGTGATACAACAAACTGGTTAATTACAGGTAGCAAAAATAGGTTTGAGTACAATGGTGTCTTGTGCTCCTTCTTAAGGCAGCCTTCCAATTATCAGTTTAAGGTCTCCCTCAGACCTTGAGCATATAGGAAAAA
Organism: Crinia signifera; assembly: GCF_055691185.1. Classification (NCBI taxonomy): domain Eukaryota; kingdom Metazoa; phylum Chordata; class Amphibia; order Anura; family Myobatrachidae; genus Crinia; species Crinia signifera. The sequence goes on along the minus strand of NC_139225.1, from coordinate 103,270,144 downwards.
ATGGGTAGGTGTGATAATTACCAGGCGCCAAAGAATTTATAAAAAGTGAAAAAAGTGAAATTTATTGAACAAATAACATAAACATGTAGCAAGAAATGATTGGATGAATCCTTACCCCTAAGGGTATTTGGAGCCAGCAAGGGATGGTAAAAGGGCAGGGATGCAGTCCGGAAGTGCACCCTGCTGTGACCCCAAATATTTTAGCACTCGGTAGGATCAACCAGACACAGTCCTTTCAATCACTGCTGTCGAAGCATTTTGAGCATCTAGTGCTCTTCTTCTTGGACGTGTGTGTGGCCGGTATTTATGGTCTGCAATGGCGCCCATTCTATCGCCCATTCTATCCGGGAAAAAAAAAACACTTTTTGACACTAATTTGCACATTCTGTCCTTGAGATTTTTGGCTACACTTCAATTCGCATCCAGATGTTTCCCATTATAAAATATACAACTCCCAAATTTAATGGGATGCGATTTTTGGTAAACACTACTAAAAATATCCAAACAAATAGTCCAGGCTCCGTCTCTCCCGTGCAGCAGCTCACCTTGCACTGACTGCGAGGTGAGCTGGCTGCCCGGAGAATCACGCTGTCAGAGTCGTATGGAAGCTCTCAGCCCTGATTGCCTGTAGGCATCTACATGGAGACACCTACAGCCAATCAGGGCTGAGAACATCTATATCACTGTAACAGCGCGATTCTCTGCTGTGGTTACAGGGAATGCAGCCAGATCACCTCGCAGTCAGTGGGGGGTGAGCTGCTACAGGGGAGAGACAGAGACAAGGCTGGAGCCTGGATAGTATAGGTGTAAAATTAGTGTGTGCATAATAAAGTTTTGCTTTTTTCTGTGTGTTTTTTTAACATTCTTTTTACAGGTGGACTACAAGTACAAGGGGGCCCATTAATGCACTGCGTGCTGGGACTTGTGGTTCACCAAGTTCCAGCATGCAGGGGAGGCATGCTTGGGCTTGTAGTTCAACTGTAAAAAGCAATAGTTTTTTTAGACTTTTACATGTATCAGTCCAGCATCCACAGCCCACAGACCCATGGATAAGCCCTGGATGGGTGAAGCCTGTGGAGGACCCCTTTATTGGGGGTCCCCACTCCCCCAGGTACCCCGTTCAGGGTTGACCAGCCACGGTGAGCATGATACGGCCGGGAGACTTTATGTAAAAAGTGTACCCCAGCTGTGGCATGACACAGTGGGTTGTTGGAGCTCGTGATGGTTCCAAAATATGGGGGACCCCCAGTTTTTTGTCCCCCATATTTTTGGAACCAGGACTGGTCCAAGAGTCCGGGCTGGATTCAGAAATTCGGGGGACCCCTATGCTTTTTGTCCACCATATTTTGGGAATCAGGTCTGGCTGAATGAGCCCGGGGCTGGTTATGCTCAGGAGGGGGGACTCTACGCCTTTTTTTAAATTTCATTTTTTTAACACAAAATCACACATGTCCTCAAAATCGTACATTTTCATGACTAAAAATAGCAGTTTTCCATGGCTAAAAATCGCACCATATCACACTTTTCTGCCACAAATTTGCATCTCATTAAATATGGAAATTCAGGCAAAAACTATTTTAAAAAGTGCGATACAGTGCGATTTTGGAAAATGCGATGAATGTCACCCTGGGAGTTCATGACCATTTAGAAATGTTTTATTCTGTTGAGCATCAGATGACAAACTTCTCTCAATTCAAAAATAATCTCTTTTAAGCAAAATATTTCAAACACTACATTTGTAAATTTGTTTTACTCAGCAAATTATACTACTTTTAAAACAATTTAAGATTAGTTTTTTTTTAAAATGTACCTTTAACTATGTCCCTTTAACTATTATAGACTTATACAGTATATTCATGCACAAGTCCGCATAATAGATACACCTCATTAAAAACAATCTCAATCCGCTGCATAGTTCTTATATAATCACAGAACTGAACCAGAATGGAAAGGTTAGATTTTAATAAGCAATATATGAAGAAAGAGCCTTTCTAACATATTTCTTTTGTATAACTTACACATTCCTTAATATAGCTGGGAAAAAAACAATTTTACATGTAAGTACACATGATAAAATATTCTCACATTAAGGTACTAAACAGAGATGCAAAATGTTGATCAACAATTAAACAAAAAAAATTGTGAGAAAATAAACTACGCTTGAACATAATCCCAGGGGTCGTTTCCAGTCAAGAGTTCATGCACAACCATTTGTTATCTCACTGCTACTGTGTAATTATACCTTTCAAGATGCACATAATCTTGAACTAAATTTAGAACTCCTATGCATTACAAATAGAAGCTGTCTTAACAAACTAGGATGTGTTATTGTGTAAAACAATGGTTTTTTCAGTGTAAAAAAGAAAATTATACATAAGAGATGACACAAATATGCTATTACGAGTACATTAAGACATAGTTTTTGTTTCACAAAAGAAGAATATAAATATGTTGCAATTGCTGGGGTTAAGGAATAAAATTGTATTATTTAGTATTATGTTATTATAATATCATCAGAAAATGTCTTGTGCTTTAGTCTAACCTGAATTCATGTAAAAATAATTGCCTGATGATTGACATTTATCGGGTGATGATTAGGTTGACCATAATTTGTTTGCCTGAATATGGTTGACATGGCATAAATTGACATCGTCAATAGGCTGACAGGGTCATTAGGTATATTAGGAAGGGACGACCAAAGATTACAGGGAGGAATCATAGAGAACATACTGTACTGTATACATGCATGTTATCATGCATTTAATATACTGTATGTGCAAGACTGATTCCCTGGGGACCTCCAGTGCTGCCTGGGAATCTACATAAACTATTACAGTGTTAATTAAACCAGAGGGTATGGTATTCAGCCTTACCATGCTATAAAATACATCTATGACTTAAAGTACATACATTACATTAAAAGTCCTTTATGAGTAATTTGTCTTGTCGAGTTCTTTATCCAAACGGTAAATATTTTACTTGTGTATCATATTAAATGTGGGAAGACAAGAAAAATACTGTATAGTGTAGTATTCTCAATCTGACAGTTCTCTTTAAAATATATATATATATATATATATATATATATATATATATATATATATATATATATATATATATATATATAATGGGATTCCTCTATGGCCTTAGAGCTGTTGTCAATAGCTCCTGTGGATCATCCAGTGTGGAAGGTCTTTATAACAGCGTGTTTACTTTAAATAAATAACTTATATTCCCGTAAAGGTATCTTTACAATTATTTCACCATAGTGGTCGACTCGTGCTCAATGTATAGTTTACGAGTTAACCAGCACTGAAATAATTGCAAAGATACCTTTACGGGAATATATGGTACTTATTTACAGTAAGCTTCAAAGGAAGCACACTATGGATCATAGGAGCTATTGACAACACCTCTACGGTAAAAGAGGGATCCCACTATATACATTTTAAATAGAACTGACAGATTGAGAATACCACACTATTTGGTATTTTTCTTGCCATCCCCACATTTAATACAATATACAACGAGGAAAAGATTCACAGTTTGGATAAAGAACTTGACAACACTAATTACTCATAAAGGACTGTTATTTGTCATAAATGTATTTTAGAGTGCAATAAGGCTGTATACCATACCCCCTGGTTTAATTTGTTGTAATTTTGTGTATGCTGACACAAACTATGGGCAGTATTCAATGAGAATTATGATGATGTGCAGCGAATCCTGTTTAGGATTCGCTGCACATTCGCCACTGCCCGCCGCGTTCCGTAGCCTCGCCGGCTCCAGTATTCAACGAGTCAGGGGCTCACTGCCCCTGACCGGCGAATTTTAACTCCTGCGGGCGGTGGCAGGCAGGGAGATGGAAGTCTCCCTGCCTGCCCCAGAACGTTTGTGGGGGGGAGGTGGGCTCCCCGGGAGCCAGGCAGCACAGGCTGCCCCCCGGGATAGCCAACAGGGGAACGGGTATTCACTACACCCGATCGTGCATATGTAATGATCGGGTGCAGTGAATATATGAATATCTAATGAGCGGCTCGGCTCCCGGCCCCCTGCTGGCTGCTGTGTAAAAAAAAAAATATATATATATTTTTTAATTAAATATATATTCATGTGCTTACAGCACATGAATAAAAATAGCATGCCCCTCCTCAGAATAAAATTCCTGATTTTTTGACACCAAATGTAAAAAACAAAACACTTTATTTTAAAAGTTCACATTCCACTTCACCATAAAAAGATAGCGATTGCTACTCGGTGAATCATGGCGATTAAAACCTTGAAATGTATTCGCCATCTGGTCATTGAATAGGGTGATTCACCGTTTTAGGCAGTTTTAGGCAGCTGTTACAGGTTACAGATAAATTAGCTCATCTGGGGTGAAAGAGAAAGCTATGATCACAGTAACAAAGGTTAATAAAAATTAACCCACATATATACACACATACAGAGTACCACAACACTCGCCATCCCTGCGAATGGGGTGCAAACAGCACTCGCCATTCCCAGGTTGGGGTGAAAGTGGCCTGTGACCACATGCTCTAATAAATACAAATACAGGGACTCAACACTCTCCATAATGAACTAACTCACCTTAGTATACAATCAATCAAATAAATAATTAATAAATAAATAATTTGATTGATTGTATACTAAGGTTATGGATGAGCTAATTTATCTATAACCTGTTACAGCTGCCCCTTTAATTCTAAGTCAGGTGTTGTGTTAGGTGACTGCCTCATCTTTAAAAGCCATAAGGCACTTGGCAGGTGAGCTTTAAACCAGGAAAATACACATGTCCACTTTAGCTATGATGTGTCGGCAGTTGGCAGGCTCTTGAGAAACAAATGCTAGTGTAGGACTTGCAGTGAAATGGGGTCCCTTGGCGATGGGCTGCAAGCTTAAATGCATTGATCAATTCATGAACTAAAACCCCATTATTTATTTGATTGATTGTATACTAAGGTGAGTTAGTTCATTATGGAGAGTGTTGAGTCCCTGTATTTGTATTTATTAGAGCATGTGGTCACAGGCCACTTTCACCCCAACCTGGGAATGGCGAGTGCTGTTTGCACCCCATTCGCAGGGATGGCGAGTGTTGTGGTACTCTGTATGTGTGTATATATATATATATATATATATATATATATATATATATATATATATATATATATATATAAAAATTTTCACACAATTATCTTTTATTGCTACTGTATAAGACACCTAAAGTACCATACACACTAAAGGATATAGTAAAAGATATTGCTCAGTAAGGGCTTTCTGAGCTATATATTTTAAATGGCCAGATTCACATTACACCACACAGAAATGTCCATTATTCACGTTACACAAGACAGTAGATAGACTTGTTGGAGAAATAGGGAGAAAATGGGAGAAACAGAGGATGTCACTCTTTATATAGAGCTAAATAAAACAAATTCAATTCCGACGCATCTATGGTTTCCCATGAAAGTCATTAATAAGGGGAAATATACAGATGACCAGCAGTCAGAATATCAACACCAGCCTTCCAAAGTTAAGAATCAGTATACTTACCCTGCCCCCTCTAAATATTACTGCCCACTCTAACTCATTATTCTAATTGCCTAACTCTATGACTATTTTTTTTGCAGGATTAAAAAGTGTTTTACTATAATTAAAATGTATATTAAAGTAGTTTAACTGAGTGTCAAACTCTTACGAGTATTATTTATTTATTTATTAACTGTTTCTTATATAGCACATACATATTACACGGTGCTTTACAAAGCATAGTTATAAGCAAAAACACATAACAAATTACAGTACAAGACAGTTTAGGACAAGTACACGGTTAATACGGATAGTTCATGAGTATAATGCGGTGTTTAATTAATAAACAGTACAGTTGGGATGTGTATGGGATGATGGTGCTTGGGATGTCAGGGGGTCAAAAGTATGACAGGGTCATCCTGCTGTGCATATGCCTGCTAGGTAAGTATGCTAATCCTTTTAATTTAGCCCCCTAACCTTGCCTACCTGCAGCTTAACCATAACCACCCCTTAATGCCTAACGCTAACCCCCCCCCCTCAGCCTATCCAAACCATATTTCCCTAATGATTGTTTAGTGCCTAACCCAGCCAACCCTAATTTCCTTTATATTGCCTAAACTTAGTCACCACCCAACTCCGACACAATTTCCCTGGAGAAAGCCAAAGAACATTAGACTTCTTAGGAGGCATTGTATAATATGGAACATTATTTACAATGAATGCAAAAATCAGAGTTCAGATTCAAAAGTTGTGATAAAAAAGAGTAGCAAATGAAGAGTACCATAGGTAGGTCATGAAGCCATCAGTAGTAAACATGGGTGGTAGGGAGAAATTTGGCCACAATGTAGCGCAGCATAGAAAGCAAAGAGAAAAAAATATGGTATCAGTAACTGACTTATATAGTCTGGCATAGAATAACCACTCACCCAGGGATTTTTTTTATATGTTTTTTCAGGCCTTCTATGACATTGGGCAATGGCCTTAGCAAACAACGTTGATGGACTTGCATTGTCAATGTCATGACTAGTGGCAGCCAGTGCCATATTTCCCATTGGGCTTAATAGGGAAGATGGCACTGCCCCAAGGAGATGCTGTGGTGGTGGTGGTTGGCAGGCAGTGGGGGCTGCAAATTTAGACTGGGCGGACACTGACTGAGAGAATTCAGCCAATCAGTGTTCGGTCAGTCTTTTCAAAATCAGCAGCGATTCCTACCCTGCTGCCGGGCAAATAGTACTACAAGCTCCCAGCATCAGGGAGTGGAGATCCGGGCAGCAGCGTCTGGGAGCTTGTAGCGCTATTTGCCAGGTGGTGGGGGGGAATGCTGCTGAATTTGAAAACATAGTGAAAAGACTGACTGCACACCGGTTGGCTGAATTCTCTCATCCAATCAGCATCCGGCAAATCTATTTAAAATCAGCAGTGCTTGCTTCCCGTCCTGCCACCCCACAAATATTGCTACAAGCTCCCAGCCCACGCTGTCTGGACACCGCTGTCTGGACGCTACTGCACGTGGGGGTAGGTGTGTGTGTGAGGGGGGGGGCAGTGATTTATATTGCCCAGGGGGCGGGTATTGTCCTCCTCCTTCATTTCTGTATCAACATGCACTTCCACTGCACTTATACATCAGCACAGCACAGCAAACCACCGCTGGACTTATACAGCAATCACAGTAAAGGAGGCAGTCTATTCTAGCCATTTGCTTTTTTCTTTAATTTTAACTTTATCCCCAAAAAATTGTCCACTCCAGCATTAATTCATTTACATTTTCACAGTTTATTGGCAAAAAAAGTTTATACAAGTTAAATAATGTAATTGTCTTTGAGTGGTCTTCTCCTTTCCGTTGGTGTACCGATTTGCTACCATTTCCAAGTCTTGGCAAGGGGGAAAATTTATGCCATAATTGACTCACCACTCTTGACCTCCACCAATGTCAGGCATTTGTACCTGGTGTAAGCGACCAACAAGTCCCATGAAGTGCACAAGCACATGGGACTGTAAATAATATTGATATAAACAGTACATTATTTATTTTCTTCTGCAGAAAACCAATCAGCCTACAGCCTTGTGTTTTGACATTTTTATTATTACACGCAGTCTATAGAGCCCGCATATTCCATTGTTTTTTATATTATCATCTACAGTAACTCCTCAATGACTTCTGCTAACATTCCAAGATATATTCTATACTTGTTAATGTAGACTAGAAATGTATGCCAACATGTTCAGGCCAGAATATACTATTCTTGGCTATGGATGTACTTCATATTTTTCAAATGGAAACCCTGAGATACAGATTGGTCATATGCAATGCCCACACAAATACTGTTATTGTAACTACATTCCTAAAAATGTGGCTCTTCATTTCCTCTCAAGACGTTCTAAGTCTATGTTGCCAATTGGACATGTCAAAACCAGTAGGTTTAATAAGTGGCAAAACCAAGAAAAAATTGGGAATTGTGTAACATTTAAGACATGTTGCATTATTTGTAATGAGAGTCCTCTGTGTCTATGCCTGTGCTTTTGAACACACTGTCCGGTTTCATTTCTCATACTGAATTTAGGTACAATAATAAATATCAGCATGGTTTATGTGAATGCGTAAAACTACCTGTATCTGCTTTCAGTGCATCTTAGCATTTTGGCCATACAGTTTTTAACAGCAAGAGTTCTATTTGGAATTCATTGTAACAGCACACAACACTTCTTGTTTTGCAAATCTGACAGACTTACAGTAATATAAGTTAAATTGTATTCTACACCAGGAAGCCACTGTGATTTCCATTCTGTAAGCTATGACAACAAGAGTATATCTATTTAAAAAGGAAACAGAACATATACAATGTTATTTTTAGTTATATTACAAGTGCAGTTTTACACCATACAAGAAATATCATTAGATAATGTGGGATATTCAATATTTTCAATATTTTCCAGGTGAAAAAACTACAATACTTTGCCGATCCATATTTAATCACAGGCATTTTCACCATTTTTTTAAGTTTGTTTTTGTCCACACCTTTACATTTTTTTTTTATTTGAATCGGCAATGGCGAAAAAGGACCCTAAATCGGATGAAAATATCTGCGAATTTAACAAAATTCAATTATTGGTGGCAAATGGTTTTGGGCCATGCCATATTTTTTACCCAGGCAAAAAATCATTACAGAGATTGAATAGGGTGAATCCAATCTGCCCTTAAAATGAGCAAAAATATTTTGGCGGAAAAATTCAACAATTCAAAAAAAAATCCTCGTTATCATAATATTCAGGGTGATTTGTTCAACAGCATGGTGTTAGTGTGGGTACACATCAGGCCAACATTGGCACAATTTGCCATATCAGATTGACAATTTCTGCATATCAGCTGATATGTACACCCAACTGCAGGCTCCCAAGTGTTAGAGTGCTGCATGAACAAATTAACAATTTTTCATGTGATGCCATGCATATTAATGAAGGACAGAACACTGATTATTCTATTTTTCATTAAATCTTCCTACTGTTTACTAACAATCTAGAATAATCTGGGGCGAAGGGAAATTTTACCATAGACCCGATTGCCCATACAGTAATTCTGATGGCCCAAGATTGGATATGAATATGGTCCTTTCCTCACACACGGCACTGTACCTATTTCAAAATAACACCATGGTTTGCAGTGCTGCTGTTGGAGTTTCTAATAAATATTGTAATGTAGTCTGGAGTATGCATCTATTCTTTAATTATATACAATGCAAAAACAAAGGGATGGAAAAGGCCCTAGATAGGCACTTAGGTTGCCACTGTGATGAGTAAAGAATACCTCATTATGGGCCTTATTCTGGTCTGTGCGGCCGCAGCCGAATATGCGGCTAGGACCGTGCGTCCTAAACCCCGCCTTCCGTACGGATCGCTCACTCCGTCCGAATGCGGTAAGCCGCTGACCGCACGAAGCACGAGTGGATTTCTCATGTATACACCTCCTCCATCTCTGGGAACCTCCCCCATCATTCGATGGTCGCATACCATCGAATGCAGGACCGAGCGGTCAGGCAGCTCCCGCGAGCTCAGACCACTCGGGCATTTCTCCGTGCAAAAGCAGGGATCTGGGCAGGCAGCTGACATCCGGCAATGTCATATGTCCGCCCCCTACACGTGTGTCACGGCCGCATTACCATACATACGCCCAGCATTTTCATGGGAACGCCCATGAAACGCGGGGCGCATGCATATGTTAATGAGGCCAAACAGCCCTTCACGCCCCTCTCCTCCCCCTGTTCGTAGTGTAAACAATTCATGCGGAATTTGGACGTATGTCCCTTTCGCACATGCGCAGATATGCCTCTGCACATGCGCAGACACAAAAAATCGGCGGAACGAACACACGTGGACATATCCGCACCAACCAGAATAAGGGCCCATATCACTTTACTTCAAGGTTCCAGGTGTACTGTACATATTGGGCAAAGCAGAACAGTTATGATTAGCATTGAGAACAGTTCCAGCAGACTAATTAGGGGTTCAGAAAAATCCATCTCTGGTTGTGCTGCTCCATGGAGGTAAGCAGGCTAAATTTGTAATAGCCTCACTGGTGAATTTACAGATTATAAACTTCATCTGGATAAATGAATAGAAAATTAGAGTATAACTTGATTTACTTATCTTGTTTACCTCATGAAAGGTACTGTATGCTGTAAAGAGTGTTCATTCTGAATCTATTTATCTGAAACTCATATTTGTTGCAAATATATCTCTGACCTGAAAAATTGGTTCACACTGATGAGGTACATTTACATAAATAAAAGTTGCTGTGCTTGACAACAGATTAGTGAAATTTTATGATACAGTATTTAATATATGTTTCGGTACTCTTTACCTAGAAGGGCGGCCATCGCGGGCATTGAATGCACTAAAAAATCGGGTGCGATGCGACCGACGCGATGCCCGCGATTTCCCATAGGGAACAATGTTAAATTTCCCAATTGACCCGATTTTCCTGTTCACTGTCTCAAATGACCCGATTTTTCCATAGGAAACAATGTTAAATGGGCCACAGAGGCCAAATAGGCACCCTGAAGTGTGAAATGTCCCCCACAATTGTTAACGCCACCCCACGATCAACGTGAACCCGAAGCGTGGCGAGCGCAGCGAGCCCGCGAGGGGCGGCGGTACGCGTCCTACGACCTTTTCATACCCCCACTATCCACGTCGGCGTGGAGTTGAGAATAGATTAGTGTGGCGAGCGCAGCGAGCCACCGAGCCCGAAGCGTGGCGAGCGGACGCGGATACCTTCACAGGTATCCGCGTCCCCTCGCGGGCTTCACAGCTGTCCGCGTCCCCTCGCCACGCTTCCGGCTCGGTGGCTCGCTGCGCTCGCCACACTTTATATTCTCAACTCCACGCCGACGTGGATAGTGGGGGTATGAAAAGGTCGTAGGACGCGTACCGCCGCCCCTCGCGGGCTCGCTGCGCTCGCCATGCTTCGGGTTCACGTTGATCGTGGGGTGGCGTTAACAATTGTGAGGGCCATTTCACACTTCAGGGTGCCTATTTGGCCTCTGTGGGCCATTTAACATTGTTTCCTATGGAAAAATCGTGTCAATTGAGACATTGAACAGGAAAATCGGGTCAATTGGGACATTTAACATTGTTCCCTATGGGAAATCGCGGGCATCGCGGCGGTCGCATCGCATGCGATTTTTTAGTGCATGCGATGCCCGCGATGCCCGCGATTTTTTACTAACGATGCCAACGATTAAAATCGTGGGCGCCCTTCTAGGTAAAGAGTACCTATGTTTCATACATGTGCATTATAAATGTATAATGGGGATGCTTTGCCATCCAGTAAAAAGGGCAGGAATAAGTGTGAGTTAGGAATACCATTGCTACTGTAGCTTAGCCTCAACCTGGACCTGGGAACAACAATTCATCTACTGAAGCTACTATACAGGGCCATCGTAACAAAATGATGGTCCCCCAGGAAAAGCAGCACAGTGGGGCCTTTAGCTACACAAGCACTCTGCTTTTTCACACTTTTCCCTCCATAATGCAGCTTTTGCTCCCCTTCACTTACCTTTCTATTACCTCTTTTCTTCTGTCTTGTCCAGCATGTGGTGACTCCTCTCTCACCACTCCTTACTTATAACGTCAGATGTGATGTCATCATGAATCTATTATAGTACATCATAATGCATCATATTTATACTCCTATTGTGTTTAAATAACAGAGATTAATGTAATCAAACCATATTTTAGGTACTGTAGTAGCAGAGAGATCTTGCACATACATTTTTACTTAAGTTAAAGTTCTATGAGAAACCAGTGGCCATCCAAGACTTAGGCCAGTGATCAGAGATTTGAATGCTATCAATCAGAGGGTGTGATGATCAGCTGATAAAAAGAACAACTTTTCTTCTGGGTTTAGACTGGGGGATCAATTTGTGTGGTGAGGTTTATACAGTAATCTACAGTTCGTGACATTCCTCAGACAGATCAGCTGGGTCAGTTCTGTAAGTTTCTCCTGTTTATTTCATATTACAACAAATGTACTGTATGTTTGTAACCTATAACCCTTTTCTTTCTGTAATTAAGCATTTTACTTATTTGTAAATAAAGCAGTCTTTAATGGTCTAATTCACATAGGCTCTTGATCCAAATCTTTAAGTAGCGTATTAGATTGCAAGGTTACACATTAACTGCCATGGATTGCTTGAAACATGCAGTAGACCAGCTAACTGCGTGGTAGATTGTGTCATAAAGCCTACAACATTTTGATACAGTGTTTGGGGACCAGTGGCCACTTTCTGTACAAGAAGTGCAGTACATTCTTTATTTTCAAATTACCACCTTTGACAGTAGTTAAAATACAAACTGTCAGTGTTGTACTGAGCTCACTGATAGACATCACTATTTAAGTGGCTTTATATAGTTTGGGCATTTTTAAATGAGCAAATGTTAAATTGAGCACCATTTGTATTGAAGGGGCTTCACTTTATTTGTGGTGCTTCAAGGATTATGCAAAGTTTTGCATATGTATTTCTGCATTTTCAAGTTTCTAATTTTTTTATGATAATAATCTGTTGTTGATCAAGAGAAACAATTACATAGCTCAGCAATATGCTGCATTTCCTTCGCTTGGAAGAATAACAGAAAACAAAAATAAGTGTAAAGTTACCTCTCTTAATAAATGCTGACCGTGGATGCAGAAGTGCTAATGCTGCTTATTTAAATATAGTCTCATTGACTAAAAAAAAGGACACTAAATCCATCTAAATACGGTTTCAAAAAAATGCTTTAAAGAGTTCAGCAAATGGTTTAGAATTTGAAACGCTAAATAAAATCAATGTGAACTAGCCTGTTCTAAATATTACACCCATGATATAACAGGTATCTACTATTGACAAAGTACCTGTCTTTGCTAACAAAAAGATAATTAAATCTAAATATATTATTATACTTTACCATATATATATATATATATATATATATATATATATATATATATATATATATACATATATATATATATATATATATATATATATATATATATATATATATATATAGACTTAGAATCAGAGGCAAGCACATTCTGTTTCATCGGATGAAAAAAAGTATTTTATATTTCAAATAAGTGGACAGTCTTTAACATTTATGTGGTCTAGCACTTCAAGGCTGTAACCAAGGGGTGTGCAGCATTGCACTCTGCGATATATATATATATATATATATATATATATATATACACACATATATATATATATATATATATATATATATATCATTAGAATACACCTTGGTGTATTTATATTGAATGCAGGGTGCACATTGCACATGGATTTCTGGGTACACTGTACACCATTCACTAATCCAGAATACAGTGGCGTAACTACAGTATAGCTCCGCAGTCCCCACGGTGACGGGGAGGCACTTAGTAAGTGAGGGCGCCGAGGGGGGCTGCGGGGCTATTGTTACCTGCTGCCGTCTGCCCTGGACCTGCAGCCGGCGCATCAATCTGCTCTCCCGGCTCTGACCTGATGCCAATAAAAAAATGTGACACCCAGAAAATGGCTGCCCCCATACTGCAGACAGTTTTTGAGGATGCTAGAGGAGGCTGTGGCCTCCTCTAGCTTCCCTAAAAATGGTCTGCTGTGTGGGGGCAGCCATTTTCTTAGTGTCACTTTTCATTAGCAGAAGCCGGGAGATCAGGGAGAGCTGGGACCGCAGACATGTGCTGATGTGGCAGGTATCGGCGGCATTATGCGGAGGGGTAAGGGGTGGGCACTGCCAAAATTAGCAGCGGGGGGGGGGGGTATATTTAACAGTTACGCCCAGTGGTGTAGCTGGGTGCATCGGCACCCGGAGCAAGGGCGTGCGGCCTAACATTATACCACACACCATAATGCCCATTGCACATTTTAGCACATTGCACATTTTAGCAAACTTTGTAATACCCATTACACATAAAGCCACATGTTGTAATGCCAATTACATATAAGGCAATACATGATGGCCATTACATACTATATAACAAACTGTAATGCCCATTATATATTAGATAACAAACTGTAATGCCCATTACACATAATGCCATGTACAGTAATTCCCATTACACATAATGCCATGTACAGTAATGCTAATCACACATAATGACTATTCCACACAATGCCACACACCATAATGCCCATTACATATTATGCCATAAAAGTGTGCTTACCTACATGCTTGTTGTCAGGAGTTACATGTTTGGTGCCAGGGTTAACATGCTCCTTGCCAGGGGGTTACATGCTCCTTGACATGGGTGGGGGTGTTGCATGCTCATTGCCACAGGGACTAAATGCTCATTGCAAGTGGTAGTTACATGCTCATTGCGAGGAGGGATTACATGCTTGTTGCCCAGGGGGATTACATTTTCGTTGCCCGGAGGATTACATGCTCATTGTCTGGGGTATTACATGCTCTTTGCCCACATATAATGCCACCCTTTTTATTTTCTACACACATAATGCCCCTATATTGTTAAATGCATAATACCACCCATAGTGCCACACACATAATGCCCTCCCGTAGTGCCACACACATAATGCTGATCATTTAGTGCCACACACAATGCTCCAATAGTGGAGCATACATACTGCCCCCCATAGTGTTACACATATACTGCCCCTGCAGTGCCACCCACATATTGCCCCCATAAAGCTACACACACACACAATCGTGTGCATATGGTATGGAGTTGTCTGGAGAGGAGGGACACATTAAAAAGAAAGCCACAATGGTTTCACCCACTTTTGTATCTTGGCATGATGTTTTTTTTCACTTAAAGCAAGGGAAGCTATTGTCTCTTGTTACAATAGGCCACCCAGCTTTTGTAGCTCATGGTTATTATATACTTGCTGTTGAAACCTTCGGTACTTCTGTAGTTTCACGGCGCCGGAAGTGCAGAGGCTCGCGTGCCGCTCTAGCTATGAAACTTGGCAGCCTGCCAGAGGCTCTGTTTCACTGTGCGTGTGCCGCTCTAGCTCTGTCTGACTGAGCTTGTGCCGCTCTAGCTGGACGTAAACAGCATAGCGGCTGGCCAGCAGCAGCAGCGGCGCTGCCCAGGCGCTGAAAGGTCAATGTCACTGTGGCACTTATAGTTCCACAGTGAAATAGGCAGCGCCTGGGTACCGCTGACAACGGGGGTATGTTAAAGTGGACACCCCGGCGCAGCGATGCCGGGGCATCTAAACTGTACGCGGGATTCAGACGCAACTGCGTCTGAATCTCGAGTCACATAGATAGCCGCTAAAAAGCCGGAAAGCCTGGATTCAGACGTGGCCCTAGGGGAACACTATTGAAACCCACCCTCAGTGCCACTAGTGGACGCCACAGCTGTGGACCGTGTAAATCCCACTATCCACACCCACCCGAAGCATGGTGAGTGGCGGCGGTACGCGTCCTACGACCTTTTCATACCCCCACTATCCATGTCGGCGTGGAGTTGAGAATAGATTAGTGTGGCGAGCGCAGCGAGCCACCGAGCCCGAAGCGTGGTGAGCGCAGCACGCCCCGCGAGGGGACGCGTATACCTTCACAGCTATCCGCGTCCCCTCGCGGGCTTCACAGGTGTCAGCGTCCACTCGCCACGCTTCGGGCTCGGTGCGTGGCGAGTGGACGCTGACACCTGTGAAGCCCGCGAGGGGATGCGGATAGCTGTGAAGGTATCCGCGTCCCCTCGCTGGGCTCGGTGGCTCACCACGCTTCGGGCTCGGTGGCTCGCTGCGCTCGCCACACTAATCTATTCTCAACTCCACGCCGACGTGGATAGTGGGGGTATGAAAAGGTCGTAGGACGCGTACCGCCGCCACTCGCCACGCTTCGGGTGGGCGTGGATAGTGGGATATACACGGTCCACAGCTGTGGCGTCCACTAGTGGCACTGAGGGTGGGTTTCAATAGTGTTCCCCTAGGGCCACCTAAACTTCTTAGCGGCTATCTATGTGACTCGAGATTCAGACGCAGTTGCGTCTGAATCCCGCGTACAGTTTAGAAGCCCCGGCATCGCTGTGCCGGGGTGTCCACTTTAACATACCCCCGTTGTCAGCGGTGCCCAGGTGCTGCCTATTTCACTGTGGAACTACAAGTGCCACAGTGACATTGACCTGTCAGCGCCTGGGCAGCGCCGCTGCTGCTGGCCGGCCGCTACGCTGTTTACGTCCAGCTAGAGCGGCACAAGCTCAGTCAGACAGGGCTAGAGCAGCACGTGCACAGTGAAACAGAGCCTCTGGCAGGCTGCCAAGTTTCTGTTACAGACTGTGCACGCGGTGGCGCCGTGAAAATACAGAAGTACCAAACCTTCATTACCAGAGGAATCATTGTGTCTTGTCTGCATACTGTAGATGTTGGTTGTAATAAAGATGCTCAAGGCATTTGAAGGACTTTTTTTTTATTTTCAAATCTATTATAGACTCATAATTATAAATAATTTGTTAGAATGTGCACACTATTTGATCCAATGCCACCTTCAAATAGGTAAAATAAGTTATATTTCTAGCAATTATCAAAATTTCTGGACAGGAGGATGTAGACCAGGGCTGGGCAACACCGGCCCTTCAGATGTTGATGAACTACACATCCCAGCATGCCTTTCATCAGTTTCAGCATGACCACATAGCAAAACTAATGCAAAGCATCCTGGGATGTATAGTTCACCTACATCTGGAGGGCCGGTGTTGCCCAGCCCTGATGTAGACTATTATGTTGTATCAGTGTGATTTGATCAATTACTTTTTTATATACTATGGTAAAAAAAGATCAACAATTTCAATATATACATCAAGATAATCTAACAGTATAGCTGTTATTTTAATAGAAATATCTCTCTTGCTAATGGAATACAATAGTTCCTGTCATTCCCACTTAGTACCTCTCAAAAACAAAAGAAGGTAATCTTTATAGCGCTTGTAAAGGAGAATATTATTTGTGATTTTTATTAGTGCATTGTCTGGACTGCTCCCATGAATTGTTGCATCGCCGCCTTTGTAATGGTGCGTTGCCACCCCCATCGCACCATAGCTACCCCACATCACTACTTAAAGTGCAGTTGCAGCAATGAGTAGTGATTTTTGGAGATCTGAGCATGGGTCTGAATCAGGTCCATAGTGCATATTGTGTAGATAATAATTGTGGGGAAGCTTGAAATCCAATAACTTGCGGAAAAAAGTAATTTTCAACTCCTGGAAATAATTCTTGTGTAGAAATAATTTCTTAGCTTCCAATCCAGATATGGGTTTGAAGAATGTATACAACTTATTCATGTCCTTGGCACACATAATGGTACTTGCTGGAAGTTCTGGTATCTGTTTCAATGTGCGATGCATTTTAGATATGTATCATATTTGCTTATCAAAGTTTAATAATTGTGATCTAGTTAAAGATCCCCAAGTTGATGTAATTAATATCCCTGGGGGCTTAATTAGGTCCTCATGGAGCTATGGTATAGTGTACTGAGTAATACTTGTGTAATTGGCAATTTCTGAGTAACAGCTGAGTAGTTGTTGCATTGCCTCGTAGACTCTAATAGATTGTTGTGTCAGATAGTTGTTTATTGATTTATTCTATATAGTATACTCGTATTTGTCTTGGATCATGATAGCCCTACCTCTGTCTGCTGGTCTAATTATCACAATAATACAAGAGGCACAATCCTTTATTGCTTTTTCTTCTTCTCTACTGATATTTTGTAAATGGCTGGGCCTGTGAAAATTTATTGAGAAAATCATCAGATAGATTTGAAAATGTCTTAATAGAAGGGCTGTTCAATGGTGGATCAAATGTAGATTTTGTTGTTTTATTGAAAAATAAATTACTATTTCCCTGTTGTGTTTGCAGTTGTAAGAATTCTCTAAATGAAAATTACCACCTTCCATTGAAAATGGTTATGTTGGGTGGTAGGGATATATTATAGTTCTTTATTTAGAACCTGTTTTTCCATTTACAGTATATAAGTTTACTTAATGAGAAATTAAAAATGATCTTCCTTTTGCCGCTGTTTATTGTTTGTTTTTCAGATCCTCTCATTTTGTCCCCTCTGTCTGGTTTTATATACTGTATATACACACTATATTGTATCCTGTAAGCATTTGGCCACACCTGATAATAATAAACTTAGGTGTTTCAATCAAACTTTTAGCCATACGGTAGATGTATAAAATCAAGCACCTGGCTATGTAGTCTCCATTTGCAAACATTTGTAATACACTATAGGTCATTCAGATGAGTTCAATGACTTTAAATGTCGTTCTGTGATAGAATGCAAATTTGTAATAACAGGGTTTTGTTAAAGTTTATCCCTGCTGTATATTCCACAGTCAACTGTTAGTAATATCATTAGAATGTTAAAGCATTTAGGAACAGCAGCTGAGCCATGAACAGGAAGACCACATACAGTACAGTCATAAATCAGGGTCAATGTCTGCTATGGTGTATAAATGTCCCCAATGCTCTGCTGATTCCATAGGTGAAGTTTTTAAATTAGTGTGAGCACAAACCTGTTCAATTCAGCATTGGATTATCTCACAGGACCTTACTACCTTCAGGTACTTGGACTATATTGTGTGATACTAGTACCAGATTATTATTCTATCGCAGACATGGAATTGACTTGCTGTACAGTAATTGTACAGTAAAACATATTTCTCTGTTTGGCACAGAGATGGGCGGGCAAGTCTGGGTCTGGCAGATGCCAGGAGAACATTACCTCCCGGACTGCATTATGCCAACTGTGACGTATATTCAGTGAAAGACAATCTTAATGCTTCACTATATCTAGATATTTAGAACAGTGCTATGCTTCAAACTTTGTGGCAACAGTGGGGATGGCCCTTTTCTATTAAAACAAGGAAAACAAGAATATAAAAACATGGTTTGAGTTTGGTGTGCAAGAACTTGACTGGCCCACACAGAGCCCTGACCCCAACCCCACTGAGCACCTTTAGGATAAAGTGGAATGTAGATTGCAATTCAGCAGCAGGATGGAAGCGTCGGGGAAGATGCTAGGCAAAGCCCCGAACTTACGATTTCTGTGCAGTGCCGGGGAGGCAGACGGAGGCTCCAGCTAATGGGCCCATGCCAGAGGAGGGTGTTTTTTTTTTTTAAATAAAACCCGGCTAGTCCTGCTCAGAGGCGCTGGTTATATTATCTTGACTGCCTGTTCTGCTTCAGCGTATCAGCGTGTTCCCAATGTCTTGTCTACCTGCCTGCTACAGTGTGTCAGCGTGTTCCCTGCCTGCTCTAGGAGATTCTTCGCTGAATCTGTTCATTCCACCGGTGTCAGATAAGTCAAAGCTGTCTTGCGTTTGTCTGTTTATATTTTTGATTATTTCATCTCAGTGCATTGTTTCATTCCCCGCAGTGGGAGCTTAGTACTGTGGGTTTTAACCCTCTGCTCTGAGGCTTTTCCTGTTAAGAAATTTTTTTTTATTCTGGTTTAAGCTTGTGCATTGTATAACCTCCTGTATTTTATTGACTTGTATCCTAGGTAAATCCTTGTGCATTGTTGCACCTGAGGGGCTATACTTCCCACATATAGGTCAGTCTTTCCAGAAACTCTCTTTGCTGGGCCTAGCCTCCTGCAGCAGCCTTGTCTCTAATTAAGGTGTCTCTAATTAAGGCCTGGCAGCACCAGAATGGGGGTGGACCTAATTTCCCCCACAAACATGGCTGTTATAGTTGAAGCCTTAGTCTGCAGGAGGCAGGTGAAATCAGTATAAGTAACTTTACTTGGTTTATAAACGGTCAATAATACAAAAATGTAAATGGAGATAATAGAAATGTACTGTATATGTGTATATATGTTACTTAACAAGCTACAATGCCTAGTCAATAGAAGTGACCACATCAATAGCACAAAGAATAACTAAGGATAAACATAAACATAAGGATAAACGTGAGACCTAATTATTCTGCATGATTATGGCAGATCTATGGCAGATATACCTAGCTTCCTTCATCTTTCCTCATTCAGAATAGGAAAAACAATGAATCGGTACTTGTGTAGTTTCACGGCGCCACCATGGCGCCGTGCGTCTGAGTCCCCTTGCGGGGCTCGCTTTGCTCACCCACGCTGTGGGCTCGGTGGCTCGCTACGCTCGCCACGCTATTTAAAATCAACTCCATGCCAACATGGATAGTGGAGGTATGAACTATCCATGTTGGCATGGAGTTAAGTTACTTTTTTGACATATTTCGTGGCGAGCGTACACCCAGAAGTAGCACAGCGCCATGCTGGCTTCGTGAAACTACACAAGTACCAATAAATCTTCTGTAAGAATTATATACTAACATTAGCATAACTGGCTTGGCTTTCCCACTTTTAGAGTATGAATACTGGCTTCTTTCCAGATTGAATCTGTCAGGAATGTAAAATATTAAATGGCAAAAATAAAACTAAATACTTTACTATGTTAAATTAATTTTTTAAAATAGCCCCGAAATATTTTTTTCTTAAAATATAAATTTGCTGTTTCAAATGATGTTTAAATGTATAACTGTACATGTCTTGTAATTTAATATTGGTCAATAAATATACACAATATTATCATCATCATTTGCACTACTAGACAGTTACATTTCTTACTGGCAAGAGCTTTTGGTTTCATGATACAGTTTTGGTTTTCGTCTTAGCAGCAGTTGGTCAACTAGTGCAGATGCAACAAGCATTAAAGTGACTTTGAGGGTGACATTTAATAGGATGAGAAAATTTGAATTTTTATATAAAAAAAACTGACAAATTTGCACGTTTTCCGAAAATTGCACACTTATTGTGGTAAAAATCACACTTTTGCCACGGAAATCGCACATTTTGACCTGCCGAACTTTTTCCTCACACTTTAATTTGCATACCGATGTTTTCCCATTATAAAATATACAACTCGCAAATTTAATAGAATGGGATTTTTGGAAAACTTTACCGAATATTGCAAAACAAATAGACCAAGTTCAACATGCCAAGTTTGACAAAACCATGCACAGACCAGTGTCATCTGTGCATGGTTCTGCCACAAAAAATGTGTAAAAGTAAAAAAAAAAAAAACAATGTGGTCCCCTCTCCTGAGCATAACCAGCACTGGCCTCATAGAACCAATCCTGATTTCTGAATTTCAGTGGTCAAAAAATATAGGGGATACTGTACTAAAAAACAGCACCAAGATCAAGAGCCGGTCCTGGTTACCAAAATTACAGGGGACAAAATGAGTAGGGGACTCCTGTATTTTGACAACCAGCACCGGGCCCAAATAGCCAACAGGGTAATGCTGTAGCTGGGGAAAACTTTTTATGCAATATCCCCTGTCTAAAGCATTGATCCCCGTGGCTGGTCAGCCCGGGCAGGGATCCTGGAGGAGTGGGGACCCCTCCCAATAAAGGGGTCTGGCCTCCAGAGTTACTGTACCCCTGCCCAGGCCGAAGCCCAGGGCTGCCTCCAGTGCCAGTGGCAAACGCAGGATTTTCAGAAGGGGGTTTCCAGAGGGGCGGAGTAAAGCACGGAGATGGACACTTAAGTGACCCAGTATATGCCGGGTCAGTTAAATTATTATAGATAGACCAAATTTATAAAAATAATAATAATAATTATACACACACACACACACACACACATATATATATATATATATATATATATATATATATATATATATATTATATAAAAGCAGTGTAAACCCCTGGGCATAGCAATGTATTGGGGCCCCTACCGATCCTCCAGCGGTAGGGGTGGGGGAAGCTTTGATGTCCCACGGGTGGTAGGGGGTATTATATCAAACGCTCAGCATGTAGGGCCTGGATCAGTAATTTCCACTAATTACCCCTTTACTGCACAGATGGTGGGAGATGGGGTGGGAGAAGGGGGCATTGGGCTGAATGAAGAGGCCACGATACTGTACATAACTTCCAGGGTTGTAGTGGGCTTATTATTCATAATTTTCTGGTGGGAGGATAGCTTGCTTGACTGCAGATATCTCCAGTTCCCAGAAATAGATTTCTTAGATTTTAATGGAAATAAAACTAGAGAATCCCACCTACCAAATGCTATTGGGTACTAGGGAATCAGAGTTCAGGAGGCAGAGCAATCCGCCAACAAGAATATAAAACTACATACCAGGTGTGTAGAGCTGGAGCAGTAACCAGCTGCTGGAAGGCTGATATCTCTGGTTCTGGGAACAGTAGAGACAAGCTACTAGTGTAAATCAAAGGGGGAGAGTCCCAGCTTTTGGAATATACCCTCATCAAAACTCCAAGTCAGACAGAACCTGAAATATCTGACTGGGAATAGCAATTACCAGGCTTGGATGGGGACCACTGTTTGAAGTCAGATATCTCCGGTTCCCAAGGGCCGATTTTCAAAATTCTTGTACCCATGGAAAGAGGGGACCCTCAGCTTTCAGCATAGGGTCCTTACACTCCTAGGGGGGTTTCTGGGTACTCAGAAACCCCCCCTGCGTGCGCTACTGAGTGCCCCTGGGGCGGTGAGCACCAGGGGAATATTTAACGTGCTTGCAGATTATTTAAAATACAATGGTGATTTTTGCACAAGTATTTGAAAACAATTCTTTTTCAAAGGCAAACTACTATCCGACTGATCTGGCCGAAATCTGACCAAAATCGGCTAGTGTATGGGGGCCTTAAGACTTTAAGTCTAAAGCATTACTAAGACTCCTCCTCTCATTATACAGATATGTGATAATTGCAACATACAAATACATTAATGCATCATAATACCTATATTATAATTTTCTAAAAACCTTCTTTTAGCTCAATGAGAATCTTTTTTCTTTGTAAATCAGAATGAATTAAATAGAAAAACATTAAAGTATGTGAACGGCTCACATGGAGCACCTGGTGCACAGTAATACTAAACTGAATTGACCTGGACAAGCCTTCACCATTTATCCAGTCATAAGCAGTTCTGATTGGTTGATAGGTGAAGGCTTGTCTGGTTCAATTTCATTGACAGTCATTCTGCACCTGGTGCTCATAGCAAGTAGTTAGTGTTCCTTAATATGAATTTGTGATGATGGCATTACTGTGAGATATCAGGAAGATGCATTTTAAGTTTGCAAACTACTATATTTTTGTATTGGAAAGTCACAGATAATTGCTGAAATTTTCATCAATCCTGCATTTAGGAAATGTTGAAAAAAATATATGTCAATTTTTTTTTACTGAATTCACTAAAGAGGCTGTCCATACCCTGGGTAACAAACACATCTAGAATTTTGTTATCACTGTTTGGATATCTAGCTTAATGATAACTATGTGTTTCTTGAGCTGATAAATGTAACATTAACTTTCTTACATTGTTATTTGCCTTGCTAGACACCTGAAAAGTTTAAAGTAACAACTATTTTGTTTTATGAATAAAGGCAGATGGATATAGAGATAGATTGAGAGATAGATTGATAGATAGATAGACAGCCTGGCATCCACTGCCCTGGGATGCGGGGACAGCCCCAGGCTACAGCCCTGGATGGGTGAAGCCTGGGAAGGACTTAATTATTGGGGGGTCCCCACTCCCCCAGGTACCCAGTCCATGGCTGACCAGCCACAGTGCGCATGGTATGGCCAGGGGAACTTACGTAAAAAGGGTCCCCCGGATGTCGCATGACACCACTGGCTGTTGGAGCCCAATGCTGGACCCCTACACATTTTGTATGTATTTTTTAAAGGAGGACCGGTTCAATTAGCCCGGGGCTGGTTATGCTCCTGAGTGGAGATCCCATGCCATTTTTTATTTTCAGTTTAACACATTTTTTGGGACAGAACCATGCACAGATCAAATTCGCAAGCCTGAACATTGTCTATTGGTTTTGCAATTATTCGCACCCTATTACATTTGTGAGTTGTATACCATATAATGGGAAAACATCTGGATGCATAATTAAGTGTGTCAAAAAAGACTACAGGCCAAAATGTGTGAATTTCAAGGTAAAAAGTGCAATTTTTACCGCAATTTGCATCCTATTATATGTGTGATTTTTTTTAAAAATACAGATCCGGACGGTTTTGACAAATAATCACACATGTCTATTGCATTTCACCCTATATCTCCACTCCCATATGTTTTGCATCTATAAGCTTCCAAGCAGGGCCCTCCTACATCTATGTTGGTTTGTTTCTACACAGTCTTTTTAATCACTGTTGTTTCCAATTGTAAAGCACAAAGGAATATGTTGCACTATATAAGAAACTGTAAATAAAAAATAATCACAGGGATAGTCCTGTAGTGGAATGCCCCCTCACTGCCAAAAAAATGCTGTGCAATAGTTTTTTTTTCTGTTGGTAACTAATGAGCCTGGGAAGTAATAAGGCAGAGAAAATTCACAGAAATAATATTGTAATTATGGGCCTTATTCTAGTCCATTCTTTCTGACAAAATCCTTCTTAGATGGACAAAACCATGTGCACTGCGGGTGGGGCAGATGTAACTTGTGCAGAGAGAATTAGATTTGGGTGAGGTTTTTCTTCAAAGTGAGATCTATATTGAAGTGTAAAATCATGCAGTCAGTATTTTCCCTGCACAGAAACAAAATAACTCACCCAAATCTAATTCTCTCTGCACATGTTACATCTGCCCCCCTGCAGTGCACATGGTTTTGTCCATCTAAGAAGGATTTTGTCAGAAAGAATGAACTAGAATAAACCCCTATGTGACTCTTATTGATCAGAAATTGCTGATCTTAGAGAGGTGCCACTTGGTGAGCTCTTATATCTGGCTAGTATTAGGGTACTTCATCATTTTGGGTCAGGTTATTGGTAAAACATGTTGGATAAACTCCACACTGACATAGGCATTCATCCACACTCCCACTACTTATCTAAGAAATAAAGACGCGTACAACTGAATGGGCTTAAAGGGGACGGCTTATTTATTTTGAGCAGGGGCGGCCTATTTGAATCTAACTAAAATTTATGTCCCTGCTCTAACTAAGGTGGCGGGCAAAGAACGGCATGCAAGATAAATAACATTGCTGGAAAATAACAAAGTAATAAAAATAACAAACTCCGGATCTAAGGGCCTCCTGCCGTTAATTGCCAAGGACCGGCCACCTGCCAGCGTCCAAGACAACGGCACAATTACGAAGCGGACTTTTCAAAAGGGGGCCACTTGCCCTTAAGGTCAGGGGGTTGACCTTCTGCTTCTGCCCCTGACCTCGCATATCACTAAGGCAGAGCTCACCACTCTGCCCGAGTAAGCAAAAAATTGGGCCACCTGCCCTAAACTACAAATGTCCGCAACAATTTACCCTATCCGAAGTAGATGATCGTTAAGGTCCAAATGTGGGCCCACCTGGATCGGTGATGCCCACATCTCGACATCAACCACCAGCTAAGTGCAAATACAACTCTAATTTAAACTACCGTTCTTTCCGCCAAGGCAAAATAAGCCGACAACAACTAAACAAATAAGTGCGAGCGACTTCTCAAAACGAATTCTAACTAACAATTGGGGCGGGAGGGAGGGCAACGTTTCCTGAAGCAAGAGACAGAATCTTCTGGAAGCAAGAACATCACCCCATCAGTCTCCACCTCTGACCTCAACCGGCCTATCCTGACCCGTCATTCAAATCAGCCAACCCGTCAATCAAGATAAGCCGAACCCCCGGACCCAGATCCAGTGTGCGAGCTAAGGATTCCTGCCAATAGCCAGGTGAGTTTATGCTGTTTTCAGCCAGACAAGCTGGCTTCTACAGTCTTAAACTCCACACAGACATAGGCATTCATCCACACTCCCACTACTTATCTAAGAAATAAAGACGCGTACAACTGAATGGGCTTAAAGGGGACGGCTTATTTATTTTGAGCAGGGGCGGCCTATTTGAATCTAACTAAAATTTATGTCCCTGCTCTAACTAAGGTGGCGGGCAAAGAACGGCATGCAAGATAAATAACATTGCTGGAAAATAACAAAGTAATAAAAATAACAAACTCCGGATCTAAGGGCCTCCTGCCGTTAATTGCCAAGGACCGGCCACCTGCCAGCGTCCAAGACAACGGCACAATTACGAAGCGGACTTTTCAAAAGGGGGCCACTTGCCCTTAAGGTCAGGGGGTTGACCTTCTGCTTCTGCCCCTGACCTCGCATATCACTAAGGCAGAGCTCACCACTCTGCCCGAGTAAGCAAAAAATTGGGCCACCTGCCCTAAACTACAAATGTCCGCAACAATTTACCCTATCCGAAGTAGATGATCGTTAAGGTCCAAATGTGGGCCCACCTGGATCGGTGATGCCCACATCTCGACATCAACCACCAGCTAAGTGCAAATACAACTCTAATTTAAACTACCGTTCTTTCCGCCATATCAGTTCAACTTGAACTGACCCGCCACCAACCCAATGAGAAACTCCCTCAACTAAACCTCTAAACTTCTCAAAGCGTCTATCAGATTCTGAAAAAACAAATCCATGCCGACTAAAGAGAGATGCACCCCATCCGGCCTGTACAGGGTCTCGTTTCTAAAAGATATGGCCTCGTGCCTGACGACCACTCCGCCCTCCGTTACTATCGCCCTGCCGACTACGGAATTGATTCGCCTCCGTACCAAATCGATGGCACCCGGATTGAGTGCATCTCTCCAAACCCTCCTAGGTATAATCTCAGACCAAAAGAAACGGCAAAATCGCCATTCTCTGATCAGGTCCAGCAATAAATTCCTAATCTCAAATCGTATATTGAGACCGGAATTATGCGTGAGGTCGTTGCCCCCCAAGTGAATGATGACAAAAAGTGGGTAACCAAACGCCCTAACTGACTCCTCCAAAAGACCCCTCAACGCGGACCACCTCATACCTCTACGCCCCAGCCAACGGATAAATCGCGTCTCAGGGAAACGTTCCGTATCCGTGGTTACCTGGGACAAGGACAACCAATAAATAAATGAATGGCCAACCATCCAAATCATATTGGTGTCCAAGTGTTGACCTGTAAGTTGAAATGATAGATACTGTTAGAAAAATTGAAATAAAGGCAAACATCTGGCAAAATTTTAACGGGCCCGGGAGATTCCCTTAAAGGTGATTTTGTAGTTCTATATTAAATTGTTGATGACTAATAGGACTGTGATTTGGGTGATCTATTTAAGACTAATTGATTATTTGACCCACTTAAATTATTTATAATTCCTACTTGTTGTTTCTTATTTTGTGGGGGGGTGGGGGGGGGGTGGGGGTCACCCGATTTGACTTGAGGCAAAAAACACAAATCTTCCACCAGTTGGCTAGAGCCTAATTTAAGACTGGTGATAACACAAAAAATTCCTCAAGGCCCCCCAAACACTAAAGCGCGTTTGGGCGAGCGGCTACTCCTCAAATGGGCTCACTGGACTATGTCGGCCTGATGTATCGCTTAAATGCACCAGACCGCCATCTTCCGAGTGCTCGTATGTCGACCTGAGACCAACCCGCCGCAGCGGCTGCCGAAGCGGCGCCGATACGGAAAGAGTGTGTCCAAAAGTCGGCTGGAGAAAGACCCTGATGCAATATACAGCGCCTGAAAACCGACCTAAACTGGAAGTTAGTAAGGGGGGACCCGTCGATGTGCATCAGCCAGGCCCCGGGCAATTGGGGGCGCAACTCCACGTAAGCCAGAGCCGCCGCCACCGGACAGATCCGGCGGTCGCCACTCCGACCCAAATGGACCCACTGACCCCTGCCTGCTACATCGGTCTTTGAGCGCTGTATCTTGCACCACAAACCGTCGTGGTGCACGTCGACATGGCAGAACAGCATAGGCGAGGGAGATGCCCTGGTTGCGGACACCAGTTTGCCTACTCTGAACGCCCCATGGAAAGCCATGGCAAAGGCCAGCCTGAAAAGTCGAACCTCGTAATCGTTAGAGCAAATTACTCTTAGGGACCTCGAGATTCGGCGCAACAGGCCGGCATCAATCGGCCGTCGCCTGTCGGGCAAAACCGGCCTGGTTCTGGCCCATCCTTTTAGCATCCTGGAAAGGATGAAAGACTTGGTGATGTCTCTCTTCCCACCAAGACGCAAAAAGAATGATATGCCTGCCAGAGAGCGTCCAACAAAACTTCTGGACTTACCCTCCGTGTACAGGTTCCACACATAGGCAATAATAAGACGCTTAGAGCTCTTACCTGTGCCACCCTGTTCAAGCATGAACTCGCTCCAGCGCTCCCATGAGGCCAGATAAGCTCTAAATGTAGCCGGCGCTAGCGACCGCAGGGCCAGCTCCTCTACCCCTCCAGAGGCACCTGCCATAAAAAAGATGGACATTGTTCACCATACTTCTGGGCTAAAGGCACAAGTTGCCTGAATCTTACCCATTCGAAACGGGACAATGCATCCGCTACTTCATTAAGTACGCCAGGGACGTGCTTGGCTCGCAACGTAATGTTGTTCGCCAAGCACATCATCACTATCCGTGCTAAAATACGCAAAACTGGGAGAGAGGTTGACCTTAGTTGTGTAATGGATTGGACCACCCCTAGGTTATCACACCAAAAGACAACCTCCTTGTTTCCCAATTCTGCGCCCCAGAGCTCTAAGGCGACCATTATTGGAAATATTTCCAATAATAGCATATTCTTGGTCATGCCGTCTCGTGCCCAAGATTCGGGCCAGGCATCTGCGCACCAACGTCCCGCATAAAATGCGCCGAATCCAGAAGATCCTGCAGCATCTGTATATAATTCCAACTCCGCATTTGCAACGGCTGGAGCTTGCCATATGCATATGCCGTTGAAATTATCCAGAAACATTTCCCACACTTTCAGATCCCTCTTCATTTCTGAAGATAGACGTAGAAAATGGTGGGGTTTTCGAATTCCGACGGTCGCTCGCTGAAGTTTTCTACAAAATATTTTGCCCATGGGTATAACTCTACATGCGAAATTAAACAGGCCCAATAAAGATTGAGCCTGTCTAAGTGTTAACTTAGCAGCCCCGATGGCATAAAGTATTTCGTCATGTAGCCGGTGTACTTTATCTAGAGGAAGTTTACACAGACCTAGCTCGGAATCAATTTCAATTCCAAGGTACACCAAATCAGTCGTAGGTCCCTCAGTTTTTTCCCCTGCCACGGGAACCCCGAAATCTCTAAATAAATCAAACGCTGTTTCTAGTAACCTAAGGCACAGGTCAGAACTTGGAGGACCCACTAACAGAAAGTCATCCAAATAATGAGTAATGCTGTCAGCTCCCGTCACTTCCTGTAGGCACCACTGCAAAAATGTGCTAAAGCGCTCAAAATAAGCACATGAAATGGAGCAACCCATGGGCAAACATTTATCTATGTAAAAACCCCCATTCAATTTAAATCCCATGTACTGAAATGCGTTTTTATGTAAAGGCAATAGTCTAAAAGCTGACTCAACATCCAATTTGCACATGAGGGCACCAGGACCAAATTTTCGAATGATGTCTATAGCATCCTCAAATAAAAAATAATTAACTGTGCACAAATCGTCATTGATGGCGTCATTGACAGACGACCCTCTAGGACAAGAAAGATGTTGAATCAGCCTGAACTTCCCTTTAACTTTTTTGGGAACCACCCCAATAGGGGACAAAATTAGTCCCTCAACTGGTGGTGTTGAAAACGGGCCTGCCATGCGACCTAGTTTTACCTCGGCTTCAACTTTTTGGGATATTATGTCAGGATATTCCATGGCGGAGCGTAAATTTCCCTTATTTCCCGTACTAATTGGAGCGGAAATAGGTAATTGAAAACCTTCTGAAAATCCGGACTGCAAAAATCTTGCTCCATCTCTGTCCGGATACCGTTCCAGCCATGGTAACATCCTGACCAATACTATTGGAGTTGGGGCTCTATCCAACGACAGGTGCCGCTGGACCGCGGCTTTGTTTTGTCGTGGACTGAGCCCCACCTCCCCCACCAGTTGGTGGTTTTGTGCAATCCTTGATTGCGTGTGGACCTCCGCATCTGATACAAAGGTGCCGAAAACGACACCGGTTTCCCAGGCTGCATTGCCCATTATTAAAAGAGTAGCACTTACCATGGCCATGCTTAGTATTACCTCCCTTATTAATGTTATTGTAAGGCCTACTCCCATACTGTCTTACCCACCCCTTATTCTCAGCGGCCCTAATAGGTGTAGCTGATTCGGCAACTTTGCCGTATAACTCTACATCTTTTTTACCAAAATCGTACACCTCCCGGCCATGCTGCTTCCTCCTAAACTCTTCGTCATAGACCCGCCAACCGGGTCCGACGTAAGAGGTGTAGAGTTTATGAATAAGGAACTGGTATCTCACCAGGTTCACATGTTCATCTGGATGTGTCTCTAAATAACAGGCCGCAAAAATAAGTATGCCTCTAACCCAGTTATTATAAGTTCTGAAGGCATCCTCGCTAGCGGGTCCTTTCTTCCTTGCGGTTAGGAGGGCCCGCCTATCTTTGCTTGTTAATGCAAAGATATCTACATAGCGCCCTTTTCTGATCCTATCCCTAGCCCTAGGACGCAAACCCCGCTTAACAGCGGTGTTCGCGCATTGCACCGCATCGGACTCGACCGATACATTAGAGGATCCGGAGCTATGGGACCTATATTCTCTACGCCTCTTTCGCCTTCGTCTCCTCGCGACGCCGTCCGAAGATGACTTATCTTCGGAAGACGTCGATGCCAATGAGGAATCCGAGGTTTCATTTCTGCGCCGTCTCTTCCGAGACTTTGCAGATCTTTTCCGCTTAGCTTTCTTCTCTACAGATGAATCCTCTGACCCCCCACTGCTAGACCCTGCATTATCATCATTTGTCCAGTCAGGATCATTCGTGGACTCACCAGTATCAGATGATGCTGCCCTCCTTCTTCTACGTTCACCTCCTCCTCGACTAGACGATGGTCCTTCCATGCCTTGCTCCGCGGAATCTTGACCTGTCGATAGAGGTTCGTTAACAACCCCCATCACAGTTGGGACATTCGGCGATACCCTTTCAGCAGAGGAAATGGCATTTCCCCCTCGCGCCGCAGTAATAGTCGGAGCTATCGCTTTGGCTATGAGGTCAGATACTGACTCCAAAGTTGCCGAAGGGGCAGTTTCCCCCTGCCCACCTGGCCCGGTGGTTAACAGAGGAGCCACTGCCGACACCACCGCTGCGCATATAGATGTAAGCGCCGATGTGTCTAATGACACGGTATTACCCTCTGTGTTCCTCCCTGCAACCGCGTCCGCATATGAGCGACCCGGTTGCCTCCTGGCCCCTTGTGGCGCCCTATTGGTCTCCCTAGCCTTCTCCACGACCAACCTTCTCCTCGCTGCCCGTCTAGATCTGGCGTTAGAATTTCTAACCCCCTCTACAGGATTCATTTCAGAATCACTTTGTTGGTCCCCGTCACTACCCTCGCCTTCTACGCTTGAAACACCAAAGGGAGCTTGCTCTTGTGGACCGGATTCGCTGCTTTGCGAATCCACTTCGCCTGAGTTAGTGCTTGAGGATACGGATTCGGCCGAATCCTCACTATTATCTTGCCATGTAGCTACGGCCGACTTAAACATTTCAAATTCGGCATCAGTTAACTTATGCCTCATGTCCTCAATAAATTGTCCCCTGGGGTTGCCATCATAATTAATACCACCAGATGGCGCTGCTGCCACATTCCTATTCTTTCCTTTTTTATGTGTACTCCTGCTATTACCCCTTCCTACAGCAGAGGGCGC
The DNA here is from genome assembly GCF_055691185.1 of Crinia signifera. Taxonomy (NCBI): domain Eukaryota; kingdom Metazoa; phylum Chordata; class Amphibia; order Anura; family Myobatrachidae; genus Crinia; species Crinia signifera. Next base: position 103,238,458 of record NC_139225.1, on the reverse strand, counting down.
TCCAGGCATAGAAGTGCCTGCAACACCCTCAGCAGCATCTCCTGCTGCACCCCTGCGGCCAGTTCTACCTCTGGCGGCCATTACACGCCCAGTGCTCATAGGCATTGCACCCCCCTTTTTGTTTTTATTTAGCGCTCCGGTCCCCCGACCGTCGCGCCTCGACTTTACTACCCTGCCTGCCTGACGCGCGGATGCGGGTCCGGAGTGACTCCTGGCACCCGCATCCCTCTTAGCTGATGCGGCGGATGCCTCAGGCCTAGCGCCTGAGCTCCGCCGCGCGACGCTGTTTAACACGGCGGGGACGGGTGACGGCACATCACCTCTAGCCGCCCGCCCCCCCGCTCGTGACTGGCGTGAGCGGGTTGCCGGAGGGATTCCTGAGCCTCCGGCAGCACCGCCATGCCGCCCTGACCTGCCCTGCACGATGCTGGTAACCGCCGGAGCGGGCGGTCCCGCCTGCGCTCCGGCAGCCCTCCGTCTAGGAGAAGGGGATCGCCCCCTCTCACAGCCTCTGGATGGAGGCCTGGCTCTGGGCCTGCCCGACTCCCCAGGCTCACCTAGCGCAGCGTATCTAGCGGGAGCCCCCGCAGTGCGCTTAGGCCTTAGTGACATGCCAAAACGGTAAATCAGTGTTAGGTTAGATATAGAAAGAGGGAAGGATTTTGCAGTGGTGAAGATAGTTTAGCAGTGAGATTATAGATAACTGGGGTGAGAGAGAAAAGTGATAGGTAGAGAGAATATAGAAATATTAGATCTCTAACACAGGCTAATAATTGTTCTGTACTCAACAGTCCAACGTTTCCTGAAGCAAGAGACAGAATCTTCTGGAAGCAAGAACATCACCCCATCAGTCTCCACCTCTGACCTCAACCGGCCTATCCTGACCCGTCATTCAAATCAGCCAACCCGTCAATCAAGATAAGCCGAACCCCCGGACCCAGATCCAGTGTGCGAGCTAAGGATTCCTGCCAATAGCCAGGTGAGTTTATGCTGTTTTCAGCCAGACAAGCTGGCTTCTACAGTCTTATCCTTATTTCACAGAATCTGACCATATAAAGATTAGGATTAGATTAGTCATGTTGCTTTTGCCGATTCCAACTGGATTACAGAACACTGAACTCCACCAATTGATGAGCCAGATCAGCAGAACTGGGAGTATTGGCTCAAGTGAATGGCACACATATCTCAAGAAACTGGGTTGTCTTTTCTGTGTCATTATTACCAGCTAAATAAAATGTCACCATTTTTTTCTCTACATATTATATGACATTTCACTGCACTTCTTGTAATCAGTGTTCTTGTTCTGTTTGTTTTTAATATGGTATTGTCTAAGCTTGGACATTTCTGATTATCAGTTACCTACTTGGCAACAGCAGTACACCTACACGTAATAGTAAACTGTGATTTACAGTAGTCTAAATTAATTTTCTCATCTAAAGTCACAAGGCCATACATTTTTTAGTAACTATAATGTAGGTAAGTCTTCAAATGCTTATTTTATTCATTGCAAAATGACTCCAAGTTTTACAAGCTGAATCTATACATGTAAAATTGGTACTTGTGTATTAGCAGGGTGCCCACTAAGCAAATTGCTTAGTGGGCGATTTTGCGTAAGAAAATCGCATTGCATTGCATGGGCCGTTTTAGTGCTGTGCGAAGCGATGTAATGCAATTTTCCTATGTAATTTATTCACAGCTCTCTTGGCCCCGACGGATTGCATCACACCGCACCTCCCACAAAATCGCATGCGATTTTATAGGGTGCAATGCCATTCCATTAGCTATACACTTGTATGACATGCAATGCGGTTTTAGGCACCACCCCCCCCCCACTATCCACAACACTGCGAAGCAGGGTGAACGGTGGTGGAACGCATCGTCCTGACCTTCTCATACACCCACTATCCACGTTGGCGAGCCCAAAGCGTGGCGAGTGGATGCAGATTACTTTACAAGTATTCCGCATCCTCTCGCCATGCTTCGGGCTCGGTAGCTGCTGCGCTCTCCACACTATATAGAGTCAACACCACGCCGACGTGGATAGTGGGGGTATGTAAAGGTTGGGAGGATGCGATCCGCCGCCGCTCGCCACGCTTTGGGGTGGGGGTAGCTACAACCTCATTGCATGTCATACAAGTGTATAGCTAATGTAATGGCATCACACCCTATAAAATCACATGCGATTTTGCCGGAGGTGCGGTGCAATGTGATCTGCCGGGGCCAAGACAGCAGTGAATACATTACATAGGAAAATCACATCGCATCGCACAGCACTAAAACGGCCCATGCGATGCGATGCAATGCGATTTCCCTATGCTAGGGTACATATGCTAATTGGGTGCCCTGCTAATAAACAAGTACCGTAAAATTATACAATTTTTTTTTTCCTAGTACTGACTATCATTAACCCTTTGAGTGCCAAATTATTTTGTCAAAATATGTGCGAAAATTGCCAAGAAAACCTTTTTATTTATAATAATGACCTGTAATGTTTACCTTATGTAGGAAATATAATCTTTTTATTAAACAACATTTTTAATTTGAATTTCTATAACAAATGTGAGAAACACTGCCAACATCCTAGATATTTTGACACTCAAAGGGTTAAAGACCAGATTTTCAGCAACCTACCACTGCCTTCGAGCGTTCAATCGACCATACATGCGACCGACCATCCACAAACACCAGCCGATACGCACGTACACACCTGTACAATATAACTTGCGACGTTCGATCTACTCCCGTCCAAACAATCACAAGATTGTACCACCATACACACTCTCTCGCTTCGGGCTATTGACACATCAGATATAAACAATACTATCATAATGGGCTGGGTTACGGGCATACCAAAACAAAGAGGCGTGATTACAGAACCTAACCAAAAGCGATTTCTTTTACATCAGATGTTCGTTCGTTTATTCGTTCCTTTTGTTTTCTATCACTCCCTCCCATCATGAGCTTGAAGAAAAGAAAGGATTGTGCTTGTATTCTTGCTGCTATGGCCACGACACTGCAGTCTATAAAAAAAAGAGGAGCAATAATCGCAGCTGCTGGACCAGAGACACCTTCTCCCATATGTCACTGGTACAGAAGATACGGGAGAACAACCCACGATAACTTCAGGAATTATTTTTGCATGGATGACCCTACCTTCATGGAGCTTCTGACACTAGTCACCCCTTTAATCCAAAAACATGACACCTATTTAAGGAGGCCTATTTCAGTTGAGCAGAGACTGGTGGCAACTCTAGGTTTCCTGGCTACTGGGCGGACCCTTGGGGATCTGAGGTACAGCACCGCTATATCCTCTTAAGCTCTGGGACTAATAATACCTGAGACCTGTAATGCCATCATCCAAGTTCTACAGGAGCAATACATGAAGGTAAATAAAGATATGCCAAAGAATATTTTAAAAGTAAAATGTTTTATTATTAACTTAACAATATATATAAATAAATATAAAAACTTTATAAATAATATTGAAAACAAAACTAGACATTTTTTACATGTGATGGTACGTTTGGTATCCTGAGGATAATGCTCCGGATCCATCACAGTTTGGGAGGGGGATGGGTTTTCCCCCAAACCCTGGAAGGGACCACTGGCTGAACCTCCTGCCTGTTGCTCCCGTGGTTGCGCAGAAGTTGGATGTGTGCGCATATCAAACTGAGGATAGTGGGGATAATGACCAAGGTGATACATTTGGTGGTGTTGTGGGACTGGGGCAGGGCTTCAACCCGCGACATAGGGGGGTCATCTGTGAGACGGGTTTGTCGGGTAAGGGTCCCGACACTGGCCCAGTACAGGGTGTCGCTGATGATCCGCTGAGCCTCTGCCATTGTTGCAGGATCAAGTTTTCAGAGTTTTTAGCCAATTGCGCTCCACACATGGTCCTGCTCATCCTCATCTAATGCAATCAGTCTTTTGGCAGACTCCAGAATCTGACAAGTCATGACCTCTGACGTATCGGCAGTCTGACATGGCCATTCACGGCCTCTCCATGATGCAGCTTCAAGCTGCTGCTGCGTGGCTTGCTGAGTGCTGGGTGTGGGTGTGAGTGTAGAGCAGAGGAGCAGTGAAGGCATTTGTGACGCCACATCCTGTGTCGGTGAACACTCCTCTTCCACAAATAGAGAAGGCTGTAAAACATAATGTAACAACAAAATCACTGATTTGTTTTTAAAACCTCTTTACTTTTCTATTTATTAGTTCCCTACGACTACTGAGGAGTGGCAAGCTATTGCCCAAGATTTAAAGGACCTTTGGAATTTCCCCAATTGTGGTGGTGCCATCGACTGAAAGCATATCCGCATCATGCCCCCAGCTAACAGTGGCTCTTTTTTCTATATTTATACAGGCTTCTTTAGCATTGTTTTAATGGCTATTGCCAATGCCAAATATGAATTTATGTTTGTGGACATTGGCAAAAATGGCAGGGTATCTGATGGTGGGGCTTGGAAAGACCATGTTCCATGACAAACTTAAAAACAATGGACTTTATTTACCAGAGCGGACACAGAATGAGCATGGTTTAAACTTTGTATTTGTGGCTGATGAGGTGTTTGCCTTGCACGCTAATGTTGTAAAACCCTACCCACAAAGGGCGCTTAATAGAGAACGCAGAATTTTCAATCACCGTCTTTCACAATCTAGGCATGTGGTTGAAAATATATTTGGCATGCTAAGCAATAAGTTTAGGATTTTCCATAGTGCCATAAATCAGTGGCTAGATAAAATAGACAAGGTAGTTATGGCCTGTTGTGTGCTGCACAACTATCTACACAGAAAAACACAGTCCGCACACCACAATGTTTACAGCATGGATGACAGTGAAACAGTTGAGGAGCCAGTAGGATTAACATGCTTGGAGACCGATCTACAGTAAATACAAGAAATGCTACTATGCATGCAAAATTGACCAGAGAAGAGTACTTGCAATATTTTAATGGTGCGGATTGGCAGGATGACATGATCTGCTGAATTTCTATGATATGCTACCATTTTACTGTACTTTATTTGTACTTTTATCTTCATTTTAACTAAATAAATAAATATTGCAAATGTGTGTAATCGGTGTACTTACTGTGCCAGAGAGGGTATCCTCCGCAAGTTCATGGGTGTGAGATGACGTGGAGCACGGGGCAGCCTGAGCCGCAGGAAGATTGCCGATGGACTCCCTCGGCAGCTCTTGGTCCACTGTAAATGCCAAGAGATCAAAGTAACAGAGCCTGGGCACATATACTTGGTTTGTACCGGTCCCTGACTTCATGGATGTTTCCCTCTTGTTCAGTTCTTTTTTGAACACTGTCCTCATGTTGGCAATCCTTCCCCACACCTATTCAATGTTTGCCGTGAGGTAGAAAGGTAAGCTGACCTTTACCAGCTCCTCAAGTGCTACAGCTCTCTTTGGTCTATTGGAGTAATCTCTGCATTTACTATTCCAAAGACAATCCTGGTCTCGGTAGGCCTCAATAGACTCCTTCAAGAAATCCACATTTTTCTAGGCCATTTTGTCAATGTCTGTAGAAAAAATAATAATAATTACTTTCAGGATACACACAACATAATTCAATAAAGCCTTAATACTGTCATTACAACAATAAACTGTGGTTCAGTACTCACCAATGAAAAAAATGTGTATTCAGGATAGACTGCTGTCTGTATACCGATTGTTCGTGTATTTCTCCAGAATGAAGATTCTTTAATGACGCACGCGTGCACTGTGTGACTGGTATATAGCGCTCGAATCTCCGCCGTACGCATGTGATCAGTGGTGCACAAACAACGTGACAACGAGGAGCCATGTCGGAGGGTGAGGCACCAGCAGCAATGCAAGTGGGGGAGGACACTCCCCAACTTTTATTGGAGGCGAACGATAGCGGGATGGGAGAACCCAAAACAGAAAGAAAAATGAAAAGAGCTTCAGCCATGTCATCAGCTGAGGTCGAACTAATGCTTTCCCGGAAAATGTACACCAAACGAATTACGAGAAAACAACTAGTAGTGTCTTGTCAAAGAGATTTGTGACAAGTTTGGAAAATGAAGGAGCAAGTATCAGCTGCAGAAACGGTGGTTGGACCTGAAACACAAAGTTGAAGAAAATTTGTGGCATTATCAAAAAAAGTGAGTACAACACACTATTTATCTGCTTTTGGTAATACACTGTATGTTCTTTGATCTTTGAATGTATGTGTGCTTATTCTAATGACACATTGTTTTTTTCACAGAAAACATCCATCGTAGAAGACACCTGGATGAAGGCACAGACAGGAACTGTGTTAAGCTCATAAAAGAGATCACAGGAGGTAAACAAACAAGCACCACACCACCACACTGTCATATATCTTCAACCTCTGGTCCTCCAGATGTTGTGGAACTGCATGCCCCAGTATGCCTTTACCCTGTTGTGGCATGTGGCCATGCATGCTGGGACAAGTAGTTTGACAACATGATGAGTGCTGCAGGAGGAAGATCCACTATTATAATGTCAAAGAATATATGTATTCATATATCACTTGCCTTGCCACCTTTAGATGATATCCAGCCAACGCAGTTCAAAGAATGTACATCTGAGGTCCACCAAGTGATAGCGATAACAAGCAGTGTAGATGGTGACCATATAGTGGTATTCAGCTGTCAGTTAAAGGGTCTGCATATTTTTTGTTTAGGTAAACATTTGTTTATTTCTCTCACATAGATGTAATATAAACTTTGGGTGGAAGTGCAGAGGGGGAAAAGAATACACAAACACCTGATACCTCAGGCGATGAAAGTACAGTCCAGGAAAACATGACATACCTCCATCAATGCCTTCAAGTGTTGGTTGAAAAAGTCCATGCCACAGCCAAAAAAATTTCCAAAATCCAAACAAGCCTCACACATGCCAATTATTAATATGAAAAAATATATAATGGGTTCCATGGCAAAGACAATCTGTGATTTTTATATTTTATATTTCTTTTACATGTTTTGACTGTTGTTATGTTCTACTATTTACAAGTGTTCCTTCATTGTCACCTATACGTGACACTCCTGGGCACACTCCCGTGTGCAAACATATAGTGGTGTATATGTCGGATATGGCCCTGTTGCAGCAACACATCACATGAGAAGCAGGCCGAGATGTTCTCATGTGATGTGTTGCTGCTATGCTACCATATCCCGCTACATACACCATTATATGTCCATTTTTTTCTTCATTGCTGTTTTGGGGGGCAGTTGTTATGTCATGGACCTATATGTGACACTCCTGGGCACACTCCCGTGTGCAGACATATAGTGGTGTATGTGTCGGATATGACCCTGTTGCAGCAACGCATCACATGAGAGCAGGCCGGGATGTGATGCATTGCTGCTATGGGACCATACACCGCTATATACACCATTATATGTCCATTTTTTTCTTCATAGCTGTTTTGGGGGGGCGGTTGTTATGTCATGGACCTATATGTGACACTCCTGTGTTCTCAATAAACGCATGTTTCAAAGTTGTATTTTTGTCAAACACATTTTTTTATTACTATGAAGTCTTGTAAAAAGGGTTAATGATAAACACAGATCATGGCAGATATATTTTGTATATATATGTGTATATATATATATATATATATATATATATATATATATATATATATATATATATATATAGACGGGGTTGTAGCAAGGGCGGCACTCGGAGACTTCATAAAGTTTTAGATGCTTTATTGCATGATAGTCAACACACCAACACTGTGTTTCGAGCTGCTGCTCGTCCTCAGGGTATGACAAAAAACTTCATACTGTGCACAATAAAATACCCTAGCAGTGAATATCCCCGCCCACACCTGATTGCATACTCACCTGGGTCAGCTGTCCCCGCCGTCCGTAGGGCGCGAAGTTGGACCGCCCGGTCATTCACTCCGGCTTCCGGGTTGCGTCACAGTGGATGCGACGCCTCCTGTACGCCTGTGATGACGTCGGCACTATCTCACTTGCTGCCTCGCGGGACTACGTGGTATGGCCGCCGGGTGGTTGCCATAACAACAATAACAAGATAAACTAATGAAAAAGATATAAGAAAAACATTAAGAGCATTTAAAAACAAACTAGTTCCGTGATTAGCAGAACTAGTAAAATACTACAAAGTGTCAGGCAGCATTATAAAACAATTATTAACATATTATAGCTAGATAGATAACGCTATTACAGAGTATACATAATTTAGCATTGAATACATCATATTAGAAATACTGGTACTGTAATTATATACAAATCTTGTTTATACTCAATAATGGATATTATGACAAATCCAGGATCCTTAGAGAGAGCTTCAATAAAGATACTCTAAGGACCAATCACAGAAAGCACTGCAATCCATGCTGCTCATTTAATCCTCTTGGTGCAATCGTGTCTAAGGTGAAAATCCACCTAGACTCTGCTTGCAGCAAGAGTTTCCCTCGATTGCCACCTCTAGGGGGAGCAGGAACATGATCTATAATTTTTGATTTTAAACTAGCGACACTATGTCCCATCTGGGCACAGTGTCTTGCTACTGGTTGTTCACTGCTACCGCTGTTAAGTGCCAATCTAATGGCATACCTATGGTTTCCCATACGTTCCTTAAATTGACACTCTGTCTTGCCCACGTAATAAAGACCACACGGACAAGACAGAGTGTATACAACGAATTTAGTGGAACAGGTTACCGCATGTTTGATAGGGATTTTGCGTCCCGTGTGTGGGTGTGTAATGTAGTCACCCACTAACATGGAACGACATGTCGTGCATCCTATACATCTGAAACATCCTGCTGGACGTGTCAGAAAGTGTCTAGGAGCAGATTTCTTAGTTAGATTACTAACATCCAATTTTACAAGTAGATCACCCAAGTTTTTTCCCCGTTTATAAGCTGGCATTAGCTGTAATTTATTCAAACCAGGGAGTTCTTTGTCAGTAGTAATTATGGGCCACAACTGCTTAACCTTCTTGGTGACCACAGGACTGTCATTAGAGAATTGGTTAACCCAGGGTAGTTTTAGGGCGGATGTTAATGCTTTTGGTGCCAGATTTAGGGCTTGTTCTCTGGGGATGATCTCTTCGTCTATACCCACGTTCTTCAAATTTTGTTTGCATTAAGTCGAGATCTTTTAGAGTTTGGTCTGGGTCACTTGTGATGCGCTTCACCCTTAACATTTGGGAATAGGGGAGGCCATCACGGAGAGGTAAGGGGTGGCAGCTTTCATGTCTCATTATGGTATTTCTATCAGTTTCTTTGACAAATAACATAGTAGATAATTTGTTGTCATTTAATTTTATGTTAACATCTAGGAAATTAACCATACTGTCACTGATGACATATGTGAATTTTACTGGGCCATTGGAAAGATTGTGTTGAACAAAAAGGTCAATTAGTGATTGCTTGGACCCTCTCCACAGTATCAGGAGGTCGTCAATGTACCTCAGATATAGTACGATTTTATCATTATCGGGACCCTGAAAAAACAATCGATTGTCGATATCACACATAAACGCATTGGCGTACGATGGGGCCACCAAGGACCCCATCGCACAGCCAAGGCGCTGTCTGTAATAGCTGTTATTAAAGACAAAATAATTCCTATTAAGGACTAAAGACAACAATTGCATAAACAGGTGGACAGGGGGTCCGTGATAATGTTCATTGTCCCGTATCAGATTATGCACAGCTTCCATACCTTCCTGATGGGGAATGCATGTGTATAAGCTGGTAACATCAGCACTACACAGCAGCATCCCATCAGGGCATGTATCAATTTCTCCCAATTTTTTTATAAGCATGTTAGTATCTCTAAGGTATGATTTCGTTTGTTGGATACAGGGATTCAAATAACAATCCAAGTAGGTGGACACTGGATGGTAGAGCGACCCCCTGGCAGATATAATTGGTCTGCCAGGGGGGTCCTGCAATCCCTTGTGTACCTTAGGCAAGGTGTAAAACAGGGGAGTTATGGGAAAATCTATATGCAAAGCTGTACACACTTCATCAGAAATAATATCATTATTTTTTGCACTAGACAATGTTACATCCAACTCATCCTTAAATCTGTGGGTAGGGTCAGTGTCCAAAAGTTCATACACAGGAGTGTCAGATAATTGTCTCTGACACTCTCCTATATATTTATGCAAGTCCTGTACCACCACTGATCCGCCTTTATCTGCCCTGCGGATGACTAAATCAGAGCGTTGCTGCAGTCTCCGCACGGCTTGGCGCTCAGTGTGAGATAAATTATCGGACCAGACAAAATCAGAGCTATTATCATAGGCGGCATTTTCCATCATTCTTGTGAATGATTTAATAGAGGGGCTATGAGTCTGCGGATCAAATGAAGATCTCGGTTGCAATTTTTTAAGTTGCATAGGTATTTCACTTTGTATGGTTTGGGTTTGAGGTTTGTTCCCAAAGTGTTCTTTTAGCCTCAACGAACGTCCAAACCTAAAACAATCTACTTTCCACTGAAAAGCATTACGTTTGTAAGATGGCACAAAAGACAAACCTTTTGACAGTACTGCTACTTCGATATCGTCCAAAGGAGTCTCTGATAAATTGAACACCAGTTCTTTGTCTAGCGGGCGTTTTTCCGCCCTGCTTTGCCTTTCGTTTTGGTGGCTGCGCCTCGTCCGGCGCCTCTGCCTGCTGGTGGTTTCAGGGAGCCGCGTGTTATTGCACCTAAAGGGCGGGCATCTTTGGAGGTAGAGGGTGTCTGTCCGTCTGTCTCACTTGCTGACGTACTGGTCCCCTCATAATCCGTATGGTATCTTTGTCTCGGATATCTTTCAAACTGCCTCCTTGCTTTAGGTCTTTCAGTGCTCAACCAAAGGTATACGCGATTTTGTTTATAGTCTAGCTCCACTTTGCGTTTTTTTTCACGCTTAAAACGTAGTAGGTCTTTCTGGTATTGTTCAATTTGCTTGTTAAGTTTAGTACTCCAGTCGATCTGTTTATCTTCAATCAAAGAGCTTTTATGTGTAAGCTCAAAGGTGGCCAGTTTATCCCTAGTGATCTTTAGCTCCTTAGTGGACTTGTCCACTACAAGTAATAATAGGTCCATTGAGCATTTATTAAGGATACTGACCCATCTTTTACAAAAAGCAGTATTTTGTCTGCCAATTGTGGGGGTGTTGGTAACCCTAAATCCCCTTGGTATCATCTTATCTTTATAGTAATCAGCAAGTGTAGAGGCATGCATACAATAATCAACTTCACGTTTTTTTAATGCATACCAGTCCTTATAGAGATCCTCGTTGTCCACAGCCGGAATATAAGCAGTTGTACTGCCGGCTTGTATGATCGAATATGCCTCAGCATCGGAATAGCTGAAGCGCTCCTTAGTATCAATTTTGGAGAAATTCACCCCTTGTACAAGGGATTCCATGTTACAGTCCAGTATAACCAATAAAACAAGTATCCAAACCTGCTCCTGTTAGGGTAGCAGATAATGCTGCCTTCTCAGCAGAAATGATTCCCTTCGGGTATACAATAATGGAGGTGGGTGCCTTGATAGAAGAATACGGGATTGATTGCCACAAACAATCCCACTTCAATGTAAAGACGACAGGATCCGGCACTCCAAAGGTTAACAGGTTGCAGCTTGCTCAGGTGCCTTCCCAGCACTGAAGAAATACAGATGGGGTTGTAGCAAGGGCGGCACTCGGAGACTTCATAAAGTTTTAGATGCTTTATTGCATGATAGTCAACACACCAACACTGTGTTTCGAGCTGCTGCTCGTCCTCAGGGTATGACAAAAAACTTCATACTGTGCACAATAAAATACCCTAGCAGTGAATATCCCCGCCCACACCTGATTGCATACTCACCTGGGTCAGCTGTCCCCGCCGTCCGTAGGGCGCGAAGTTGGACCGTCCGGTCATTCACTCCGGCTGCCGGGTTGCGTCACAGTGGATGCGACGCCTCCTGTACGCCTGTGATGACGTCGGCACTATCTCACTTGCTGCCTCGCGGGACTACGTGGTATGGCCGCCGTGTGGTTGCCATAACAACAATAACAAGATAAACTAATGAAAAAGATATAAGAAAAACATTAAGAGCATTTAAAAATAAACTAGTTCCGTGATTAGCAGAACTAGTAAAATACTACAAAGTGTCAGGCAGCATTATAAAACAATTATTAACATATTATAGCTAGATAGATAACGCTATTACAGAGTATACATAATTTAGCATTGAATACATCATATTAGAAATACTGGTACAGTAATTATATACAAATCTTAGAGAGAGCTTCAATAAAGATACTCTAAGGACCAATCACAGAAAGCACTGCAATCCATGCTGCTCATTTAATCCTCTTGGTGCAATCGTGTCTAAGGTGAAAATCCACCTAGACTCTGCTTGCAGCAAGAGTTTCCCTCGATTGCCACCTCTAGGGGGAGCAGGAACATGATCTATAATTTTTGATTTTAAACTAGCGACACTATGTCCCATCTGGGCACAGTGTCTTGCTACTGGTTGTTTACTGCTACCGCGGTTAAGTGCCAATCTAATGGCATACCTATGGTTTGCCATACGTTCCTTAAATTGACACTCTGTCTTGCCCACGTAATAAAGACCACACGGAAAAGACAGAGTGTATACAACGAATTTAGTGGAACAGGTTACAACAAATTATCTACTATGTTATTTGTCAAAGAAACTGATAGAAATACCATACTGAGACATGAAAGCTGCCACCCCTTACCTCTCCGTGATGGCCTCCCCTATTCCCAAATGTTAAGGGTGAAGCGCATCACAAGTGACCCAGACCAAACTCTAAAAGATCTCGACTTAATGCAAACAAAATTTGAAGAACGTGGGTATAGACGAAGAGATCTTGTTAGAGTCAAAAATAGAGTGATTAACATCCCCAGAGAACAAGCCCTAAATCCGGCACCAAAAGAAATAACATCCGCCCTAAAACTACCCTGGGTTAACCAATTCTCTAATGACAGTCCTGTGGTCACCAAGAAGGTTAAGCAGTTGTGGCCCATAATTACTACTGACAAAGAACTCCCTGGTTTGAATAAATTACAGCTAATGCCAGCTTATAAACGGGGAAAAAAATTGGGTGATCTACTGGTAAAATTGGATGTTAGTAATCTAACTAAGAAATCTGCTCCTAGACACTTTCTGACACGTCCAGCAGGATGTTTCAGATGTATAGGATGCACGACATGTCGTTCCATGTTAGTGGGTGACTACATTACACACCCACACACGGGACGCAAAATCCCTATCAAACATGCGGTAACCTGTTCCACTAAATTCGTTGTATACACTCTGTCTTGTCCGTGTGGTCTTTATTACGTGGGCAAGACAGAGTGTCAATTTAAGGAACGTATGGGAAACCATAGGTATGCCATTAGATTGGCACTTAACAGCGGTAGCAGTGAACAACCAGTAGCAAGACACTGTGCCCAGATGGGACATAGTGTCGCTAGTTTAAAATCAAAAATTATAGATCATGTTCCTGCTCCCCCTAGAGGTGGCAATCGAGGGAAACTCTTGCTGCAAGCAGAGTCTAGGTGGATTTTCACCTTAGACACGATTGCACCAAGAGGATTAAATGAGCAGCATGGATTGCAGTGCTTTCTGTGATTGGTCCTTAGAGTATCTTTATTGAAGCTCTCTCTAAGGATCCTGGATTTGTCATAATATCCATTATTGAGTATAAACAAGATTTGTATATAATTACAGTACCAGTATTTCTAATATGATGTATTCAATGCTAAATTATGTATACTCTGTAATAGCGTTATCTATCTAGCTATAATATGTTAATAATTGTTTTATAATGCTGCCTGACACTTTGTAGTATTTTACTAGTTCTGCTAATCACGGAACTAGTTTGTTTTTAAATGCTCTTAATGTTTTTCTTATATCTTTTTCATTAGTTTATCTTGTTGTTGTTGTTATGGCAACCACCCGGCGGCCATACCACGTAGTCCCGCGAGGCAGCAAGTGAGATAGTGCCGACGTCATCACAGGCGTACAGGAGGCGTCGCATCCACTGTGACGCAACCCGGAAGCCGGAGTGAATGACCGGGCGGTCCAACTTCGCGCCCTACGGACGGCGGGGACAGCTGACCCAGGTGAGTATGCAATCAGGTGTGGGCGGGGATATTCACTGCTAGGGTATTTTATTGTGCACAGTATGAAGTTTTTTGTCATACCCTGAGGACGAGCAGCAGCTAGAAACACAGTGTTGGTGTGTTGACTATCATGCAATAAAGCATCTAAAACTTTATGAAGTCTCCGAGTGCCGCCCTTGCTACAACCCCGTCTGTATTTCTTAAGTGCTGGGAAGGCACCTGAGCAAGTTGCAACCTGTTAACCTTTGGAGTGCCGGATCCTGTCGTCTTTATATTTATATATATACATATCTTTAATATATAGTTCCTATTGAAATTCTATAAAGAATATAATGGGAATAAAGTTATACATATGTAAACGATTATTTCTTAACATATACATTTTATGGCAGGAAAATATAATGAGGGAGAGGTGAATGCTTCTTGTTTACATGCTGTGCCGTAGGAGAGATTATGCAGCTAATCAACGCCCACACGGGCGTTCCAGCTTTGGGAGTATAATTGCAAGAACGGCCATCATATTGATTGAACATGTGTACACACTGCACTTTTGTTCCGATATGGGCCCGGCCGTTCGGATGAATATTAAACAGCATTGAACCTTCGACCGAGTATGGACGGTCAAGTTTTTGCCCGTTTATCGATCGTACAGAGGTAATCGGGACAGCGTACACATCTATACAATCGAACGGCCGTTTATCACAGATCGAAAGAACGGGCCAATGATTGTATATATGTGTACCCAGCTTATGTTTAAGAGTTTTACTTTACTTAAAAGAAAAAAGAAAAAGTGGACTTTCAGTTTTGCAAATTTGTAGCCTTATCCGGAGTTGAGATAACCAGGGAGTACTCACAGAGGATTCTGAGGAAGCCGCTGACCTATATAGGAAAGGCGGGGAAACACGTTAATCCAATCTGGACACCGGCCACCATCTACCCTACTTCCCTGGTTATCTCAACTCCGGATAAGGCTGCAAATTTGCAAAACTGACAGCCGGGAGGGAACCTGAGGACTTTCTACAGCAGTAGGGGATCTTTGTATCCATTGTGGAGCTCCACTCGCAAGTATATTCTGTGTTTCATTACATATAGAAACAATGACAATTTAAATCATATATTGGCGGCTATTTAAGCTCTAAATTGCGGGTTATGAATATAAATTCCCCCTAAAGGACATTTGGAAAATATCCCCCATTATACAAGGCAGTGACTACAAATTGCGTCGAACTGTGAGAGAGTTCTGAAACAATTAACCTGTTAATCATCTGAGATGAGAAATTGATGCTGGCTCATTGAGCTTATCAAAATTGTGGGAACTGTGAGAGAGTTCTGAAGTATATTAATTAACCAGTATCCTTTCTGGAATTGGAAAAATAATGTTGACTTATTTAGCTTATTGAAATGATTGAATGCAATTGTTTGTGTGAGAGAGCTCATGTTTTATTAATGTATTTTAGATCCGTTTAAATACCGGCCGGTATCTGTGTATTATTGAAATTTTGTGCTGCTATCTTTTGCAATTATATATATATATTTTTTATGATTTAATATAATGAGAAAATAAATTATTACTTTCAGTAGCGCTGCTTTCTACTATTTTTCTTTTACTTTACTTCACTTGACCCAGGGCCGGCGCTACCCGCACAGCAAAGCCTGCAAAGCAGGTAGGCGCCGGCCCCTGAAGGCGCTACCCCCCTCCTCCGATACTGTAGCTTAGCTCCCAGCTGCCGCAGCCTGCGCCTGTCAAAGTATATGACAGGCAGCAGTGCCGGCAGCAGGGCAGAAACATGGTCTGGACATGAGGGAAATTTAATTCAATTTGAGCAGCAGCCGCGGACCTACCCGCTGAATGACGCTGCCCGACGTCATTACACTGTGCCGGCGCACAGCATTGGGGGGCATCGGGCAGCCGCAGCTGGAGTACTGGAGCAGGTTGACTCATCGCTGGCTGGACGCAATGCGGGAGCCAGGACAGAAGGCCACGCTGGCAGGCACCTACAGTACCTTAGGTGAGAGACACCATCTGTATACAGAGGTGGCAGTGGCACTCACAGGGTTAATTAGAATTAATTGAGAAGTGTCTATGAGTGTTTATTCTGTGAGTGCCACTGCCACCTCTGTGTTATATATATATATATATATATATATATATATATATATATATATATATATATATATGTCCCCCTATCCACAAACATAGTTCTTCAGGCAGTGCTTGCTTAAAAGGGTTTTGTACTGTATATTTTTCAAAGTGAATCCAAAACTGAATGCATGGACCAGTTTAAAGTAAACATGTAGAAAATATTATAACACATCAAGGAGAAATGGCTATGCTGGATGTGTTATCATATTTTCTACAAGTTTATACTGGTCCATGCATGCAGTTTTGGATTAACTTTGAAAATATACAAAACACTTTTAAGCAAGCACTGCCTTAGGAACTATGGGCCTTATTTTGGTTCATTCTTTCTGACAAAATCCTTCTTAGATGGACAAAACCATGTGCACTGCAGGGGGGCAGATGTAACATGTGCAGAGAGAATTAGATTTGGGTGAGTTATTTTGTTTCTGTGCAGGGTAAATACTGACTGCTTTATTTTTACACTGCAATATAGATCTCACTTTGAAGTAAAACCCCACCCAAATCTAATTCTCTCTGCACAAGTAACACCTGCCCCCCTGCAGTGCACATGGTTTTGCCCAACTAAGAAGGATTTTGTCAGAAAGAATGAACCAAAATAAGGCCCTATGTCTGTGCATAGGGGGACTTTTTTGTAAATGTAAAGAGCATGCTGTAATTTAAGAATATCAAGTGAGGTATATATATGCGTCACTCCGGGACCCCATATGCGTCACTCCGGGACCCCACAAATATAAGTCAGTCTCCACTAACTTATATTTGTGAAGGCAGGAGAAATCGTTTGATGGGCGGCGCTGCGGGCACATGCGAGGGAATGTGTCTTTGTAACACATCCCCTCGCATGGTTGCTAGGGGATATGGCGGTGGTGAGTTGGGGAGGTGGCGAGTCAGGCACTCTCTAAAATGCGCTATTTTATAAGGTATGGGAGGGCGCAAATTTAGAGTTTGCAGGGAGGCACCGAATACCCTAGCACCGGCCCTGACTTGACCCACCTAATTGCTATCCCCTTGCTTCATTTTGATTGCCTATCATATTTTTGTAGACTCATACTCCAATGTTGTAACCATGACTTGTATGCTGTAACTTCACCATTCCAATAAAGTTTTCAGACCATACTCTTGCCCCAGTTATTGCTGTGTCCTTGCCTCACCATCCCGGTTGAGGTGCAGTGTGAAAGTGACACTGTCAAAATTCCTGTGTCAAGCAACCCGGCACTTCAACTATGGTCTTGACAAATTTTTAAATACGGCTCTAACCCAGGTTGCAGTGCAGTCTGGAAGCTCCCGACAAATGTTATTCAACACTGCATTCATTAAATGCAGCTATTGGATGATTCCTCTGTCTTCTTTAAAGAGGCCAGCAGCAAGAACCTGTAAAAACAAGCAGCACACTGCAGAGCATACTTCAGCATTCCAGCAGTAGCACAGGCATGTCCTCAATTTGGTCAGATGAGGAGGTGAGGGAATTGCTGAATATATGGGGAGAGGAAGAAATCAGCAAACAAATGACAGGAGCAGTAAAATAAGATGTGGTTTACAGCATTAAAGCACAAAGAGGGAAATTTACTAAGATGTGTATTCTACTTCACATGTGATATTGCTATGGGTAACCAATCAGATCCTGTCTACATTCTCCCAGAGGGTTCTAAATAAATAAGAAGTAGATTCTGATTGGTTGCCCATAGCATCATCACATGTGAAGTAGAATACACATTAAAGTAAATAAGTAAATTTCCCCCAAAGACTCAGTAGCTCATAGATGTCTGCCATGACTGCTGCTGCATTGCTGTTAACAGTCCCAGCTTATCACTTTTGTTTCCTTTGTGACATCATGTTTGTGAGCCACAAAAAGTAATTTTTCCAGTGTGTAAGCAACCAACCCGGGAATAACCTGGGTTGAAGTACAGTTTGAAAGGGGATAAAAGTTTCCGACTCGGGTTGCAGCAAGAATGAGCCTGTGTTCAAAATAATGGTTTGGACCTGGGGTTGTCTTCTAAAATCAGTATAATTTGTATTACAGTATTACATTTGTTAAAAAAGCTAATGTTAAACATGATTTCTATTGTTAATATATTTATAGTTTAATGCAGGATTTTACATCTGGCTAAAGGTGCACTCAGGAGACAAAAATATGTGCAAAGTGAAAATCTCTTCATAATAATATGCAGAGATCAATATTGTAGACACAAAAACATTTTAAATTAAGCAGTTAATGGATAGGCACTGTATGACAAGGCTCAAACATAATACATTATGTATAAAATGCATAAATCCGTATCCACAGGCTTTATATAATTAACAATTAGTAACAACCATTGGAAAAAGGAAATAACCAGAATAATGTGTTTTGTAAAATTGATATATTTAATATTACAGATGTCTATATAATGCATAATAACAATGTACATAGCTCATCATTGAAACTACATAAATCCAGGGCCGGCTCTACCATTAGGCAGCTTTATACAGCTGCCTAGGGCGTCAGGATTTGGGGGGGCACCACCAAGTCTGTCTATCAAAAAATTAAGAATGTCTATGAGGATCCTTGTTGTACTTAATGCAGGTGGCGGCTGTGGAACTTCTAAGACCTCACCCCCATACCTTGCCTTGAGGCATACTTTTCTACTTGTTGCCACCTTCTCCTTGTTTTGTGGCAAAGGGGAGGGTGAAAGCAGGGGACTTGCAAACCTCACCAGGGGGCTGGGAGGTCCTCACAATTTTTTAGCCTCCCTGCCATTCCGGAATGTTAGGCAGGTATGCCTTAAAGGGTTGGAAAGTGGGTATTGGTGGCAGTATGGGGGGGGGAGTTGTTTGAGGTTTTGCCTAAGGTGCAGAGAAGCCTTACACCGGCCCTGCATAATCCTAATTAGCTCTAAGCAAAAAAATTAAAGCGCATTAGAAAATACTACATACGTTAAACTGATATTTGTAATTTTCATGCTTATTATATATTAAAATAGCAGAGCTTACAGTACTGTAAATGTACACATCACATGTAATGATGACATAGACAAGTGCCTGACCTAGAAATTCCATCGCAACTGTCGAGAATGAGTACTGTCTCACTGACAGATTATTATATAGAGATGATTGTCATGTCTCTTCTAAATTCATTATTCACAGCACCACGAACAGTGCATCAAGCCATATTATAAATACGCATTTTCTCAACTGATTCTAATGTGCGTTGCATTACTCTACCTTGATTGTTCATGGAGTCATTAGGTCCTTATTATAGAATGTGTATTTAATAAATTTAAATTACTTTTGCAACAGGACTTATAACAGTCAGGTAAAATATGGTAATATACAGTATACTATTAAGTAATTATTTGTACATTATGTTCATATCAGTGTTTGAGATTTTCTAGATATTTTTATAAATATTATTGGATCAGCATGTATTGGTTTTATGATGTTGCCTTTTATTGATTTTTCATTGGATATAAAGATGTAGCAGGCTACATCCTTGCTGGCGGATCACCAGAACGTCCCCGCTGGCGATCCACCAGCAGCCTCGCCATCCATCATAGTGAGACGTGCGTGCATCTCACTCTCTGTCGCCAGCGCAACGGAAACCCTGTCCGTCTCCGCCTCAGGGAGACGGACAGGGTTAGGGAGGGGGTGAGGGCAGGCGGCAGGGACCCTGGGTTACCGCCGACAAGCCGGCTGTCACCCGGGGGAGCGGCTGGAAGCGCCGTCGGAAGGGGACGCGCGCGCCTCTCGTGCGCGCGAGTCCCCTTCTCGCCATCGATATGGTGCTGGCGGGGGATGGCGGCTGGCATCGCCAGCGCCATCCCCTGCCAAGACGGGAAGTACTCCATCTGTATACTGTAATAGTACACATAAGCTATTTAAAAATCTGACAATATTATACAGTATGTAATTGCGTATGTTGCTATTAATATCACAGAGCTTTATTATTCTACAAAAAAATATTTAATATTAGATATTTGGTAATCATGGTTCTTATTCATATTTCTAGCAACAATATTTGATTGTCATTTCCATGGTACACTGAGCATTTAATATTATTATGGAACATTGACTGTACATTATTGTATTTGTTATTCAACTCATTACAAAGCTGGAATCATGTGCTGTAGGCCAATTAATATTGTTCTTGCAACAATGTGCTCTACCCATTTAAAATTAAAAAATAAATGTGTTACAAATCAAATATACACCTATTCTGGCAGCCATGGTGCATCATACAGTATGCAGTACTGTATTTCTCAATGATTGTAATATATACATTGTAATACTGTAATACTTTTTCCCACATATGGAATAGGACATTTACCTTCCATTTACTTTTGAAGCTATAATAGCGTTCAATTAAAAATACTTCTAACCCGCCTATGTATGACATCATGACATCACATTTTTTCGGTGTGGGGAACAGCACATGTTATGGAAGTGTCTTGCTACAGCACTACAGATTTTAGAGCAAAAAATATATTGTTACACTGCATCAATCAAATAGAAAGTTAACATAGTTACATAGTTACATAGTAGGTAAGGCTGAAAAAAGACTTGCGTCCATCTAGTTCAACCTGGTATAGATATCCATTGCTGATTGGTAGGTTCTGATATTTTACAGACAGATTATATTTCTTATTTGTACCCATGGATGTTTTTATCCAGTAAATGTTTGTCCAACTTTGCCTTGAACGCATTTAATGAGCCAGCCGTTACCACCTCTCTGGGAAGAGAGTTCCAGAGTTTGACTGTTCTGACCGTAAAGAAATTCTTTCTACTAGCTGAATTAAATCTTTTTTCTTCTAATCTATACTCATGCCCTTGTGTCCTAGATTCCTTTCTAGTAGAAAAGAGGGTGTGTGACAGTTCCTTATATTGGCCCTTGATATACTTGTACATGTTGAGCATTTCCCCCCTTAAACGTCTCTTTTCCAATGTAAATAGTCCCAAATTGCTTAATCTCTCCCCGTAGCTTAAATTCTCCATTCCCCTAATAAGCTTTGTTGCTCGCCTTTACAGTGGCATAATTACCCTTGAGTCCTTAGTTTCCATTCCCCTCTTAATACATGCCAGAATTTTGTTGGCCTTTTTTGTAGCTACATTACAATGGGAACTACATCCCAGTTTGCTGTCTATTTGGACTCCTAGATCCTTTTCAAATATGGAATTACCCAGTCTCCTCTCCACTAAGGTTGTACCTTGCACACTGGTTGTGTCTCCCAAGGTGCATAACCTTACATTTATCTACATTGAACATCATCTTCCATCTAGAATTGCAAGATCATTTTGAAGCATGGTGACATCTTCTGATGATTTGATGACTTTGCTAAGTTTTGAATCATCCGCAAAGATGGATACATTGCTGAGTAACCCTATCCCAATATCATTTATAAAAATGTTAAACAGAATGGGGCCCAAAACCGAACCCTGGGGCACTCCACTTAGTACCGATATCGTATCTGATACCAGTGGCAAACGCAGGATTTTCAGAAGGGGGTTTCCAGAGGGGCGGAGCAAAGTACTGAGATGGACACTTAGGTGACCCAGTATATGTTTTGATGTCCCGCGGTTGGTAGGCGGTATTATATCAACCGCTCAGCATGTAGGGCCTGGATCAGTAATTTCCACTAATTACCCCTTTACTGCACAGACGGTGGGAGATGGGGGGGGGGGGGAGAAGGGGCATTGGGCTGAATTAAGGGGCCCTGATACATAACTTCCAGGGTGGTAGAGGATGTTTAATATGCAGAGGAGGGGTGTATAGTGGAGTGGGCTCATTATTCATAATTTTCTGGTGGGAGGACAACTTGCTTGACTGCAGATATCTCCAGTTCCCGGAAAAAGATTTCTTAGCTTTTAATGGAATTAAAAACTAGAGAATCCCATCTATCAAATGGTATTGGGGACTAGGAGATCAGAGTTCAGGAGGCAGAGCAATCTGCCAAGGAGTATATAAAACTACATACCAGGTGTGTGGAGCTGGAGCAGTAACTAGCTGCTTGAAGGATGATATCTCTGGTTCTGGGAACAGTAGAGACAAGCTACTAGTGTCCCTCAAAGGGGGAGAGTCCCAGCTTTTGGAATATATCCTCAGAAAAACTCTACGTCAGACAGAATCTGAAATATCTGACTGGGAACAGCAATTAACAGGCTTGGATGGGGACCACTGCTTTGAAGTCAGATATCTCCGGTTCTCAAGGTCCGATTTAAAAAATTCTTGTACTTTTGGAAAGAGGGGACCCTCCGCTTTCAGACAATGGGCCTAAGACTCCTGGGGGGGTTCTGGGTACTCGGAAACCCCCCCTGCGTGCGCTACTGGATACGGCACCATTCACAACCACTCTTTGTTCTCTATTACATAGCCAATTCCCTACCCATCTGCAGATATTTTCACCCAATCCTAGGTTCTCCATTTTATTATCAATCTCTTGTGTGGGACAGTATCAAATGCTTTAGCGAAATCTAGGAAAATCACATCTACAGCATTTCCTCTTCATAGAACCCTAGTACTGTAGATTAGTTTGGCATGAACGATTTTTCAAGAACCCATGTTGGTTAGTACTGAGTAGACGGTGATGGTCTAAATATTCCTGGATACCATCCCTTAAAAATCCTTCAAATAATTTACCCACAATTGATGTTAAACTAACGGGTCTGTAATTAGCGGGATCTTCCTTTTTTCCTTTTTTGAATATTGGCACTACCTCTGCTATTCTCCAATCTTTTGGTACTATACCTGATAGTGACTTGCTAAAGATATAATGTAGGGGGGTAGCTAGTTCATCCCTTAATTCCATTAATACCCTCGGATGAATCCCATCTGGCCCTGGTGATTTATTTGTTTTGAGTTTGCTTAGCCTCAGTACTATTTCCTTCGGCGTGAAATCCACAATGAGATCTGGCTTATTTGTCCCGTTTGTGGTAAATGTTCGTTCCACAGTCTGCTCTCCCTTAGTAAATACTGATGAGAAGAACTCATTTAACAGTTTTGCTTTTCCCTTGTCCTCAGTAACACTTTTTCCACTAGTATCAGTTAGTGGGCCTAGGTTTTCCTTAATTAAACGTTTACTATTTATGTATTTAAAAAACTTCTTTGGGTTGGTTTTGCAGATTTGGCTAGGCTATGCGCTCTTCATATAATCTTTTAGCTGCTTTGATTACCCCTTTACAAGTTTTGTTTGATTTTTTGTATTTTGCAAACGCCTCCTCATTCAAGTTATTTTTATAGAATTTAAATGCTCTTGTTTTATTGTTGATAGCTGACCTTACTTTTTTGTCCAACCATGGTGGCTTTTTTTATTGAATTTACCTTTATTTACTTTAGGAATGTATTCAATAGTTAGTGAATCAAGCACCGTTTTTAGAGTATCCCACATTTCCTCTGCATTTTTTCCCTCCATAACCGTTTCCCACCCAATTCCTGTTAGGGCTTCCCTGAAAAATTCAAAGTTCACTTTTCTGAAGTTTACTATTTTTGCAGATCCTTTTTGATGTAATTTACTGAAGTTGATTTCCAGTGAAACCATATTGTGATCACTGTTCCCTAAGTGTTCAATTACTTTTGTGTTTGAAACTAAGTCTGTGTTATTTGTTAATACTAAGTCCAAGAGTGCCTCATCACGAGTTGGAGTTTCTACCATTTGTGTAATAAACTGGTCTTTAAGTAAGCTTCTTGCTGATTTACCTGTTTCGTTTTCCCAATCAATGTCGGGTAAATTAAAATCCCCCATAATTAATACCTGACCCTGATTTGATGCTTGTTTGATTTGGTTTAAAAGAAGAGACTTTTCCCTTTAATTTATATTTGGTGGTCTATAGCATACCCCTATTATAATTTTTTTTTTGTTTTTTTTTATTATTGTCGGTTATCTCTGCCCACACTGTCTCTGAGTTGTCTTCTTCTAGGTCTGTGCTCATATTTTTCTCACATGATGTTTAGTTATTATTTACATATAGGCACACACCCCCGCCCCTTCTATTTTCCCTGTCTTTCCTGTAGAGTGAATATCCCTCAATGTTTCTGTAATACCAATGATGTCGTAGTCGTCCCTACTGATCACCGTTTCTAGCTCCCCAATTTTACTCACTAAGCTTCTTGCATTAACCAGTAAGAATTTTAATGTATGTTTATTTTTAGATATGGCTCTAATATTGTGATTAGTTTCACCCCAGGACCCATTTGAATTCTTTACTAGCTTCCTCTTTCCCCTCTCCCCTTCAATATACTCTCTACAGCCCTCCCCACCATGCACACTGCCTGCCCTATTTATATTTCTGGGAATTCAAGATCATCTGTACCTAAGAACTGTAATGGGGTAACGTGACTGTTACAACATAACATTTTATTACATGACATTCCTGATGCACCCTGAGAGAGTTACCCCCGATTATACCCTTGTTATGTCCCAGGACTTTGTCTGTGTCTCTGTCCCCCCCCCCCCATATGATTCCTGATCGCAGTCCGGCTTCTCTCCCTGATGGTCCCATAATGTCTTGCTGCCCCCCCCCCCGTCGCCTCGTCGCCTAGTTTAAAATCTCCTCCAACCCTCTAACATATATGGATATTGTAAAGTGTATGATTTTTTCAAGTCCTCCTCATGACACATTTTTAAAAAACACCACAAATACAAAAGTGTGTATTCTCATCAAAAACAAAAACTAGCATTTATATATCCTTAATCGACTCTACATCAAACATCCATCATAAATATAGTCAAATACCTTATCCATTTCTAATCATGAACAATTTTAAAGACTTAACTATTTAAAAAATGAATACATGTCTAAATCCAAAGGTGCCTCAATTGTAAATCCAAGCCTGGTCACAAGCTGAGCTGGTAAAAGACCTAATGCAATTCTAACCATAAACATATTATAAGCCTGATCCAGCTTTGTTAGCAAAGCAAAAAAAATATTTAGACTTACGGAGGTTATATTATTTTTTTGCAGGGTAAATACCGTAGGCTTTTTTCTTAAAATTGCAATTTAGATTTCAGTTTGACAAATCACAACAAAATCTAAATTTTGTGCGAAATGAAGCAAAAATAAAAAAGGTTTATGTGGAGACACAAAGGAGTAAATGGACAAAAGCTTCTAAAAAATTAGAGCAAATGTTGTCCATAGCAACCAATCAGATGCTGTCTCTCATTTCTCTATTGCATTGTAGACAATTATAGAAAGTGTTTTATGGGCAACATCACCTCTTTTCATTTTTCAAAGATTTAGTACATTACTTCATAACCTCTTGTCAGCAGACAGGAGGAAACCTAACTCAAACCCTTAGAATGTACAATCTCTTGAGCAGGGTCCTACACCCACCTGTTCTATACCTGCACAATCCATGTCACTGGTGTACTCACACCTTTACCCAGCAGATCTGATACTTTATATCCACCCTCCAAAAGCATTTCATCATTGAGACTTACGGTTTATTATTATTATTAGTTGAATTATCTTTTTTATTGCAAATGCTAGGTTGCACCTGGGATTGAGACACAGGTCTATCTCGGTAGCAACCTGGCATTTGTGATGTCAGAAGGGTGGTGGCTGAGTGGCAGAGCATCATCAGGGGGCGGCAGAGGAGGCAGTGCTTGGAGCTCATGCTGTCTCCTCCCCAAAGTGTGAACGGGACTCTGGTTACCCATTCACACTGCATAGCAACCTGGGTCCAATACGGAATTATCTCTTCTAATCGCATGTCAACTCTTATTTGATCAACGCGAAAGGGGTATATTTAATTTTTCCATGTATTGTTTGTCCTGCCTTTTCATATTGTACTGTTATTTAACACCAATAAAATCCAAACTCATAAATGCTTATTTAAATATAGAAAACTTTATCCATATACTACATTACTTTTGGAAATAGTCCTACATTTCCTCTTGTATTTACAAAAGGGATCACATCAGTAATGAACTAAAATATGCAACATATTAGCATTCGATCAGACTGCAAGTGTACAATAATATTATTTAATAATTGAAATGTATTTTGAATGAGTAAATTGCTCATTATAAAGATATTTAAAGATTAAACACATCAAATTCTTAGCAATCTCAAATACATTAAAGCAAATTAACAGGCATGGCAAAGAAGATATACTAAAAAGTGTTTAGTAAGTTCTATGATATAATATAGATTGATACTAGAACATAGGGTAATGATATGCATGACTGGCCATTTAATTTGTATAATTGTTTCCTTTTTAGTAGAAACAGATAAGGTATAGAAGTGTGTTGAACATATTGTAATGCCTTGTGTTAAGAAGGATGATTTTAAAGGATACATATTAAATGGTACATGCTGTACTATATATGCCAAAAATATAGTAGACAACCATAAAAAAATAGAATATATTGAACTTTGTGTAGATGAATAAATGTGCACAATAAAGGATTTTATTTCAATATTTTCTAACTTCGCTGTGTTCTACTGTCAAGTGTAGATGTGGGGGCATTATAACATGAGTGGCTGATGCTGGCTAAACCCTGTGCAATGATAATGGGAATTCCAGTCTTCACTAGGGACTCCTGCATGACAGTTATGGACTTTACTGCTGTGAGCTAACTGGTTAGAAATCCCAGGGTAATCTCACTAGATTATAGGTGACAAACAGCAGAATGGTGAATACATTCTGAGTGACAGATACTGTATAACCTAAAAAGTGATAGTGATATTTAACCACACATGGCTGATACATTTAACTCCTTACTCACAATTATATTTATTATATGTTGCTGATAAAGACATAGCCATCTTAAATACTCCTTGCAATCTGTGCACAGAACAAAGATGTATATATTAACCAATACCATATGCAGAGTTTCACATCTTTTACATCTCTGCATCTGGACCACACCTATCCATATGATTAGTTTTACAGCCATTGTCAATAGTGACAGACACTTGACCATGGTTCCAGTATATCTACAGTGTCTAGATAGATAGATAGTCAATAGGTCAATATGTCTACCCCAAAAGGTTGAAATGCAATAGGGTGTCCAGGTCAAAAGTTCAACAGGATCGAAAGGTTGATATGATAAAGGTTCGACATTCAATAGGTCAACAGGGTCAAAGGATCGACATGAAAAAGGTAGACACTTGACAAGTTCAACATGAGTTTTTCATTATATTTTTTAAATGGACTTGTTCTTGCTTCACCATCCATTTCGGTATAGAGGGAGAATATAATAGTGTGCTGAGCATGAAGCGAGGTGAGCGAAGCGAGCCAGGCAAGGGTACACATTACACTGATTGGGGTCCATTTGGACAAAAATGCAAAAAACTCATGTCAACATTTTCATGTGTCTACCTCTTTATGTTGACCTTTTCACCCTGTCAACATGTATGTACAGATGGGGTAGGCCTCTTCCTTGCTGGCGAATCGCCAGAACGTCACCGCTGGCGATCAGCCAGCAACCTGGCCTGCCATCTGACTGAGACGCGCGTGCGTCTAACGCGCATGCGCATCTCAATCTCCATCGGCGGGGCGACGGGAACCCTGTCTGTCTCCGCCTCAGGGAGACGGACAGGGTTGGTGGGGGTGTAGGTAGGCGGTGGGGACCCCGGGTTACCGCCGACAAGCCGGAGGTGACCCGGTGGAGCGGCTGGAAGCGCCGTCGGAAGGAGACGCGCGCTCGTCCCCTTCTCACTATGGATATGTCGCTGGTGGGGGATAATGGCTGTTGTCGCCATCCCCTGCCAAGATGGGACCTGCCCCATCTGTATACTGAATATTTAGCATTTACAGTATTTGCAATCATTGTGACATACTCTTCACATGCTTTCTCCTGATGTCTATCTACATGTAATTGATCTGTTAGTACTCTGTTAAGCCCCTCAGCTGCAAGTGGATATTATACATAATTGTCCATGAGCAGGCTCATTGCTAAAACACACCATATACACTTGTACTATACATGCGCAAAACTGACTTGCAGTCAACCAGTGGCATATCTAGCACAAGGCAGCCCCCACTGCCTTGTGCAGCAGCGGGCTCTGTGTGGGCACCGGGCAGTGGCGATACACTAGATACTATAGTGCCGCAGACCCCGCGGCAGGTTGGAGGATCCAGCGCTGACTGGGTCTTCAGCAGGTGCATTGAATATCTAAAGTACAGGCTCCGGAGGCTGAGGAGCTGCTGCTTCAAGGAAGGAGGTGCCCAGCATGCGCATCATGGCCTGGCTCGGCTGTCACTGGGGTTAAGGAGGGGAGGGTATCCCTCCCCTTCCTCGTCTGCTCCTCTTATCAGCAGCCTGTGCTTTCTGCCTGAGCAGTGTTTAGTATATGCTCCTCCAGCATGTGACAGGTGGCTGAGGAAGGCTGAGGCATTGGTGATTGAAGTCACATCTGCTGCCTGGCCTGGGGGCTTCATTCTATGGGTCCATGTAATCTTGGGCATGGTGCTTCAGTCCTATCGGTGTACAGGAATAGGTAAGCATTCTGGGGGTCCTCAGGATAACTAAAATGATTCTTGTTCACTGGAAGGAAAAAGCGCTTATGTGTCTTGGTTATGTGGCATAAATAACAATAACAATAAATGTGCTTAGCCGCTAAAAGAAAGAAAAAGGTTAGTGGTAAAATGTTTACAGCCCTTATCTGGCTTTTTGGGGGGGAATTTTGCGGGTCCCGGCTGTGGATGAATATGTAGCACTAGTTGTGAAGATCCCCGGCAGCTCTAACAGTCCCTAAGCTTACCTAGGTCTTTGATTGGAGGTCCCGCAGCTGGCACCGAGCCAGTATTGCTTTAGTCGGGAGTGCACAGCCACAAGGACATATATATATATATATATATATATATATATATATATATGTATATGTATATATATATATATATATATATATATAAAACATATTTATTTAGCCCCTATATGAAAAATTAAGGGGAGCACAATATTATATCGATTTTGGTAATAGACCTTTTCACTCATACTAAAACTACATTTAGGTGATGTATTTGTATCACTGCCCAGTAATAATAATTCACAGAATCACTTGTAATCACTCTTAGAATCTAGCATATAGAATATATTTATTTGTATAAATAAAACAAATTTAAAAAAAAATTCTAAAACAGGAAGTGAGGTCATTAACCTCTCCCTATAAATATCTGCACAGAAACACAGGCAGTTACTTGTTGGCTGGACCTTGAGGTGAGCACATGCAACCACAATACAGGTATAAAATATGATAGAAATATCCTGATAATCCCTTTTTTTGAGATTGGCTCTTGTTGACGTAACTGATAATACTATGTCTGTATACCGCACTATAGGAGCAGCTAAATAATTTTACTGAGAAAACTTTCCTGAAAGACATTTGTTAGAGGATATATCCTTCATTGAAAAATTGAGGTATGTTAAAAATGGGCGCTTAGTTTAAATTCTAGCTACGGTGTTTGGGGTATACAAAAGTAAAATAAAAACTTATTGTTTATAGGGTTCAAAGAGGCCACTGTAATATCCAAACGCCATTGGATCCCAGTTGGACTGCATTGTACACTAGACTATAACTAGCTAAATAGGGGGTATTTTAACCCTATTCAAAAGGTATGTATACCCTATACATTATAATAAGTGGAACTGTACATATAAGGAAAACAGTTAATATATAATATAAATTCACCAGGTTCCATACTAAGAATCCTTATTGTGAAGGACTTGAAAAAGAAAAACCTGTGCCCTTTTCTTTCCCATATTGACTAACAGGTAATTGATACCAACTAATTATTGATGAATGATGAAAAATGATAGCTAAATATTGCATCTAAGGCTGCTAGATATATTGAGCTAGTACATTTAAATATATCTTACAACCATAGGATTTCACCATAAAAGGCAGCATACCCAATCCAGGAAGGGTCATCTAATAAACCGAGAGGCCAGCCCGTATAATTGATCTTATACAAGAAAGGAAATCCTTGTTAGAACCTTTAAAGGTAAAATACGAGCACTTGTATTTATTACTAACATTTTTTTATATTTGGAAAACTCTTAGTAAATAAATAAGTTCACCCCACCAATTTATATGCCTTCCTAATTACGATATAACCATTTTTGGATAGAAAATCCATCTAGCTAATCCACCATATCACTCGTTTGTTCCTCGATTTTTATTAATGAAATATTTATTAATGAAATATGTAGTAGGAATTTGTCCCTGCTTTTTATGTCCTTTTATATTTATGTATTTGTCTCTCCATTTGTAAATACTTACCATTGTATTTTACTTTTATAGATTTGTATAAAAAAATGTTTGCATACCCCTGATGAAGTCTCATACCGAGAAGAAACGTGTTGGGTCTGTTTCATTCTTTATCTTGTGAAAAAAAACACCTCTGACAAGAATCTAAACTGGAAAAACTGTTTTAATATCACTACTTTTTAATAAATGTTTCAAATGTAAAATCACTTTCTGTGTATGCAATATTATATTGAGAGACAGGAATTACCACCTTATGTTATAGGGTGCCTGGTAACACTATTGTGGGTATATATATATATATATATATATATATATATATATATATATATGTCCTATACCGTGGTATCCACAGATGAACAATTCTAGATAATATTCGGGTATATCCCAATCACTCGAGACAGAAAAAGGTTTTCTCAAAGTCAATGAGGTTGTTTCTAGGGACTTTTGTTGGAAGAGAATTTCCACAATAATGGGCTCAGGAGCAGTAGCATGCAGCTGGAGTTCACCACAGTGAAATTATTTTACTCATAAAAATCAAGCTCACATACATGAAGAAAAGCAGCAATCAGCAGAATTAAGATCCACCATCGCATCCAGAGAGCGGAAGAGACCGGGACCTGTTCCCCGCAGCTGGTGTGTCTCTGTTCAGATCTTGTTTCCTAGCATGGCACCAGCAATAAAAATTGTATCCATCGGGACCCAAAAAAATTGCGTCGATCGCATGCAACCAAATCGCATGTGACGTGATTTAATGTAAAATGTAATGTCCCTGAGACCCGATTTTACATTGGCCCCAATGTTAAATGCTCCCCAAGATCCAAATTTTTGTTTCCCAACCCAAATGGGTGAAATGCCACCCCATTGTTAACGCCACCCCACGATGAATGCCAACCCGAAGCGTGGCGAGCGCAGTGAGCTCACGAAGGGCGGCGGTACGCGTCCTCCGACCTTTTCATACCCCCACTATCCACATCGGCATGGAGTTGAATTTATATAGTGTGGCGAGCACAGCGAGCGACTGAGCCCGAAGCGTGGCGAGCGCAGCAAGCCCCGCGATGGGCCACGCATGACTTCACATATATTACGCGTCCGCTCACCACGCTTCGGGCTCGGTGGGTGCTCGCCCCACTATATAAAATCAACTCCACGCCGACGTGGATAGTGGGGGTATGAAAAGGTCAGAGGACGCATACCTCCGCCACGCTTCGGGTTGGCATTCATCGTGATGTGGCGTTAACAATGGGGGGCATTTGTCATTTAAAATACCCATAAGGGTGGGTATATAATGAAAAATCTGGTCCATTGGGCCATTTAACATTGCTCCCTATGTGAAATCGCGTCCATCGCATCGGTCGCATCGGTCGCATCGCATGCCTTAACTTAAGGCATGCGATGGAAGCGATTTATCGCGTTGGTTGCGTCCATCGCATACCTTAAGTTAAGGTATGTGATCACCTACGACAGGCGCCGTGCTAGGAAACAAGTACCATATATACTCATAACTGGGATCTTGAAAACGGTTTAAAAAACACCGAAACGTTGATCAGACCGCTACTGTTTCTTTATTTTGTACAAGACCTCCAATTGCCAGTACTGGTGGAGAGTAAAAAGTCAGTGGCGCACTCTGTTTCTTTTTCATATATATATATACACACACACACACACACACACGAACACACACATTCTGTATGTGGGGGGCACATTTTTGGCAGGAGGAGCTAAGTTTATAGTTACGCCACTGCATTCAACGTAGCTTTAGTACCTGTATGAGCAGTTTAAGTCACAATCTAACCTTCCTTTAGCCTTGTTCGGGAACTTGGATTGGAATAGATTTGGAAGCTAATATAAGGAAAAAATAATAGAATGTTACTATAAAATCCATTTCATGTATTGTCAACATGAATAAATTACAATAAAAAAACGTATATTTTAAATAAAAAGTAATAAAACTGAATTGTATAGTAGGTGGTAACTATTAAACTGAATTGGCTGGTCAAAGCAAATATATGAGGATGTGCATTCTCAGTGACAATGCCATACACCATGTCATAGGTTAATATAACATTCAAGATTGTATGTTAAGATTTCTAGAGGCTAGAACTTAATGAACAGGACAAATAAATGCAAATAAAATATCCAGCCTTTGCTACATTTTGTACTTTTGAAAAAGATACTGTACTTTTGTATTATGTTCAGCATATTCCATTTTACGGAATGGAGACTTGTACAACACAAGTGCATCAAAAGCAAGCCAACTCCATGATCCCTAATCATGAAAGACAAAGTCACACATCCCAGGCTACATCAACGACAATTGGGTAAATTTACCAAAGCTTTTACAAATTAAAAGAGGTGATGTTGCTTATAGCAACCAGATTATGTCTATCTATTGAATCCTAGAAAATTAAAGTCAGAAATATGGTTGCTATGGGTAACGCCACCTTTTTTTGAGGCTTTTGGAAATTTACCTCCATATGTGTGAGAAGACTTTTGCACAACTGCCACCTAAGCTCATTTTATGTGTTATTTTATGTGTTATTTTATGTGTTTTTATTTCCATATTTGTGAAATGAAGAATGTAAGTCGGGGCAATGGAGAAATTTTACTAAGATGGGAGTTTTATTTCATATGGGATGTTGCTATTTATATTAATTTAGCACCTTCTAGAACATGGTGGCTATTATGTTCTAGAAGGTACTGAATTAATATAAATTAGATTATGATTGGATAACCATAGCAACATCCATTCTGAAATAGAACTTCCATCTTAGTAAACTTCCCCCAATGACTGTAAGTGGGTCCAATGATTCAAGTATGATACTGACAAGAGTTAATGTGAGGTTGTGATAATCTACTTGTAAATACCAAGGGTTTGTTCATGCTGTTTATTGCAAAATTATTGGAGTAAGAGGCCAAATATGCACTTGGGGTTAGTGTTTTTTTGGTACTTGTTTCCTAGCATGGTTCCACTGATTTTAATTGTATGCAATCGGGTTGCAAAAATCGGGTCAATCGCATCGCATGCAACCAAATTGCATGCGATGCGATTGACCCGACCGACCCAATTTTTTACTTTGGAACCAATGTTAAATGGTCCCTAAGACCCGATTTTACATTGGCCCCAATGTTAAATGCCCCCCAGACCCCATTTTTTGGGGGGCCCCATTGTTAACGCCACGCCACGATCAACGTGAACCCGAAGCGTGGCAAACGGAGGCGGTATGCATCCTCCGACCTTTTCATACCCACACTATCCACGTCGGTGTGGAGTTGATTTTATATAGTGTGGCAAGCGCAGTGAGCCACCGAGCCTGAAGCGTGGTGAGCGTAGCGAGCTCCGCGAGGGGACGCGCATTACTTCACAGGTATTACGCGTGCCCTCGCCACGCTTCGGGTTGGCGTTCATCGTGGGTGGCGTTAACAATGGGGGGGGGGGGCATTTGACATACAAATTACCCATCAGGGTGGGTATTCAATCAAAAATTGGGTATGGGGGGCCATTTTACATTGGTTCCTATGTAAAATCGGGTCCATCACATTAGTCGGATTGTATGCCATTATAATGGCATGCTATGGAACCGATTTTACATTTGTCGGGAGACCTCAAAAAAAGCCTGAAATCGGGACGGTCGGGTCCCATCGCATACCTTAAGTTAAGGTATGCGATGGGACTCGATGGGCGCCGTGCTAGGAAACAAGTACCGGGTTTTTTTTGGTTTATTTTATTAACATTGAGACTGAAATGTTATCAGGAATATAAATTTCAATAACATATTAAGCATGAATAAAAATGTGTATTGAAATTGAACTTGATTTCAGCACCCCGCAGGGTAAAATGGAATATTAATCTGCCACTGAATATACACATGGAAATAAGCACATTTCCAAACTTTTGCCTAATCCACACTTACCTGCCACTGGCTCTTTATTGGTCCAATGATATCACAGCACCATTTTTAAAGAATTAGCATAAACAATGAATATTTATGCATCAGTCATGCTTCAACATCTTTCATTTCCAGCATCTGTGAAGGATTATTCTCGCATCACCAGACCTCTGTTTCTCCTCATGGTAGCCTCGTTATATTGTAAATTAAGTCAGAAAAAGTTTTTCTGATGACATAATTTAAGTTTAACTTAAACATGTTTTAAATGAAGCTGATTCATTTGTAAAAGAAAAGTTTTTAGATTTATAATATTGTCAAACTAAAAAAAATATATGCGTAATATAACCTACAGTATTTATTGAAATATATCACTGCGGAAATACAAAAATAGTAATAATGTGAAATTTCTAATATTAAAATAATATCGTATCACACTTTTTCAATGTGATTATTAGGAAAACATATCATTTAGCATACAGAATTGCTTTTTTTAGCTTTATACTGCATTTTATGCAAAATATATTTTATAGGATGTTGAAATGGCTCTTCTGCCAAATGCTTGACAGCCACAACAATTAAAAATAACATGGTGATTTATTCAGACTTACATGGTATTGAAGCTACTAAGAATAACATTAAATTTATTCATCATTATGAGATAAGCATATGTTTAAATGTTGAACACTTGAATCTCAACAGCATTATTCAAGCCTTTTTGGTAGAAATATAGTTAAAAGTCTCTATCAATCCATTTTCATTTGTTTCTTTTTTTTGCATAGATTTGTAAATAAAACAGTAGAAGGAGCATCACAGGTGACTGACACAAAATAGGTTAATATCCGATCATTTAGCAAACAAATGTGTTTTTTTTTCTGAAGAACACTTGAAAGCAGAAGTCACTTGCTATCCAAAAGACTACCAGATGGCCTTTAAAAGAGGAACAGCCAGTCAATTAACCGAGTGGAACATGTTTTGAGTTTTCAATACATTCTACAATACATGCTGTTTCCTGTAGAAAATGGCAACTCTCTAAAAGACAGAATAAGATACAATTATGAGGAGTGATTTAGATATGGGTGCTTATCACATAGCCATTGTATTTCTCAGGTTATTCAAGATTACCTGATACTTTAAGTTTTGCATCTTGGGGCAGTGAAACTGCATCTAAGGTTGCAACCATTGTCTTTAGCATGCCTCTTTTTTTGGAATGCTGTACCTCCATACCCCAAATGTCAGTAGACTGTAACTCACCTGATGAAAAATCCACTGTCACTTGAGAAGAATATAAATGCTTGTTTGTCATTTGGCAAGAAACACTTGAATGACCCAC
The DNA here is from genome assembly GCF_055691185.1 of Crinia signifera. Lineage (NCBI taxonomy): Eukaryota > Metazoa > Chordata > Amphibia > Anura > Myobatrachidae > Crinia > Crinia signifera. The sequence continues at coordinate 103,202,810 of NC_139225.1, read as the reverse complement.
AGGTCTTGTGGGAACAAAATCTATGTATTTATATATGAGTGCATATTATACCCTGATCTTACAACAGTGATAGGAGAGGAGGAACATTTTTTTACCTCTGCTCTTTTATTTCTTATGCATTATTAGATATTGTAGTATGCAGGAAGTCTGGTGGGAAACTTTCATCACCCTGTGCAGTCACTATAGAATGACCATTGACCAGATTTTTTGTTGGAATTTTGGCTGGGGAAATCTCGATCAATCACAAGATAGTGCTGTGAGAGGAAACTCTAACCATGACCCATGAGACAGAATATATGTACTTGATTAAATTTGCAAAAAAATTACTTCAAAGTCTTATTTACTTTTCACCTTAGAACCACTCTGTATCTGGAATGACACTTTTATGACCTTTATTTTAAAATATTGCTTCTAAATGTCCTCAATTAATCATGAGTGTAAAAGGATATGGTAATATTTCAAAAACAAAATGTATTTCCACTTTTCATGGAAAATTGTGGTCTATGTACTATACTAAGTTTAAAGGTGCCCATACACGTTACAATTATTGTATCCAATATTGCATATCATCGCATCTCAGTTTTGCGATAAGATGAGATGAGATCTAGTACAAAAAGTATGTGCAGCACATACTTTTTGTACTAAATCTCATCTCATGTTATCGCAAAACCGAGATGCGATGAGATGCAATATTGTAACCAATATTGGATACAATAATTGTAACATATATGGGCACCTTTAAACAGAGATAAACTGGACAGAGACCCCTTGGTCAACCAACCAACTGTCATTTTTCAAACACAACACAAAGTTAGGAGCTGATTGCTTATGTATGTGGGCATATGTTCTAACTTTGGGCCTTATTTTAGTTCACTCTTTCTGACAAAATCCTTCTGATGGACAAAACCATGTGCGATGCAGAGGGGCAGATGTAAAATGTGCAGAGAGAATTAGATTTGGGTGAGTTATTTTGTTTCTGTGCAGGGTAAATACTGGCTGCTTTATTTTTACACTGCAATATAGATCTCACTTTGAAGTAAAACCCCACCCAAATCTAATTCTCTCTGCACAAGTTACATCTGCCACACCTGCAGTGCACATGGTTTTGTCCATCTAAGAAGGATTTGGCAGAAAGAATGAACTAGAATAAGGCCCTTTGTGTTTGAATCTGCAATTTTGATACTATAACTTGGGCACAAACCAGTTTCCCTTAAGGTATTGCCACTTTTTATATAAATTTTGATCTTAAAGAGTATAAAGTTTGTCTTGGGTCTACAACAACCCAGAAAGGTTTTCCAATGTAATCAGAAAGTGTCTCTGCACAACTCAAACACAGAAATACTTTACTAAAGTTCCAGAACACCCCATAAACTTCAGGAATCTTCAAAAACATTATAGGAAAAAAATATACTATAGATCATGGATGCATGTGGGTTTGCTACGAACAATATTTTGCTTTTCATTACCGTATTCATAGTAAAAAGAGGGTAAGGAGTTGTTTATAGGACCAGGGTTGTATAGTTCCCAGCAACCAATAAAAAGAGCAGGCTGAGAAACAAGATGTGTACAGTATGTGATGAGGTTTTTTTTTGTTGATGAATAAAATTTAGCAGGATCTATTACCTATAAGACAATATTAAACTATTTCTGCAAACTAATACCGAAACTATATATAAAAAAAAACAGAATTATATGCATTGAATAAGGATAACATATGTGCAAGCTCAGATAATTACTACTTAATAATAAAATAAATAAGGAAATAACTACAGTACTATTGGAATCAAATTTAGTAAGAAATCCCTTGTGTATCAACGTCTACAATTTCCAGAGCCGTTGTGATTGTAATTGTTCTTTTCTAAAAAAAAAAGTATCACTATCCTTATCAAATCTGTTGAGTTTATTTGAGGTTCCAGTCTTTATTTATGAAGCAGCGGGATTCCTGGTGGGCTGAAGGGGAAATTTTAAATCACTTGCATAGTTAGTGTAAATCACAGCCTGCTTTACATTGGCTACAAGTGCAATTTTACATTTAGTTCCTTGTTCTTTTAAAGCCATCATCAAATATTGTTATGAGCATACAAGCATGGAACAAAGATATTTTTATGCAATTTTGTACTATTCTTGTACATTAGAATTATTGATTTCTAAAACAAATAAGGTACTTAAGGTACTTGGTGACATTTTGAGAACCATTATAGATCACAAGCATAGTGCTGTTTCCACCTGAACAGCTGACGTCCTCTTTCTACCGTACTGTATGCCTAATTCGAGTGATGAGTCATCTATGTTTAAATACTCAAAACAGCTGTTTAAGTGGTCAAAGCTGCTCTGATGAGCAACAGTGAAGTACAAATAATCAATAGATACCGAAAAAAGAAAAATAGATTGTTCTTTTAAACCTTAAGTAAAAAAAGTCAGAACATTCTAAAGTTTTACAAGTTGATAAAGCTGAAAAAATATTTAGTGAAATACTGAATAATAACTTATCTGGATAAAAGTTTAAAAGTTGTTAATTTCTTGCGGTTGGATATGCTATATTTGTCATAGTAAATAATGACACAGTGACTTAAAAATGGGTGTTTTTTCTGGCAATACTGCTTCAGAAATCAATGTACAAGTATGGTTCAATAAATAACGTAACTTTATGTACATTTATTTAACTCGTGCATACAGTAATCAATAGTATGGCCTTGGTACAGATTATATTTATGCATAGTCTTCACACTTGATCAAGCATTTGTTCCAATGGTATAACAAGACATCTATCCCAGCCATAGGTGTGCACAGCACATTTTATTAGGGGGTGCACCAGCTATTGTGCATGTCTAACAACACCCATTTGGTGCGTCTAACACCACCAATCAGGCATGTCTACCATAATTTATTGTCACTCACTACAATATAAAAGTCTCTCAGCCACAACATAATCTCCTGCCTATTTCAGTCAGTTTTTAATCTTCTTATTACTCTCTGTAACAGTTCATGCAAATAAAGTCAAAAACATATATGGATGACACAGGTATGTAGTGATATGACAATGGTCTAGTACAATTAACAATGCAAAACACACATAATTGAATGATGGGCTCTTCTTTTAATAGAATACAGTTCTAAAAAGCAAAAGTCTTTGGTAAAAGGTATTGCTGTTGCTAGCGGCAGAGAGGTGTTTATAAGGGCGGGAACAGCATTAGGGGGTGCCTGTGCACCCCTAACACTCTATGTGTGCACACCTATGATCCCAGCATAAAATAAATACATGTCAAAAGTCAGGACTTGTCGGCCTGCTAAACCTCATCATCATTTGTGAATTGCATTCCACTAAGGTGCTTCTTCAATGGTAACACAATATGGAAATCACTCAGCACCAGATTAAGGCTGTATGGAGGATGGTCCAGCACTTCCCAACATATCTCTGCTGATTTTGAACATCTGTTCTCTTTTTATCAAAAGCAGTGCATCATACCCAAACCTGTTTCCATTACATTATCATTGTACACCTTGATAAATAAAAATGATTTTTTTAATGCTGCTGTGCCCTTTAGATGCAGAAAACTAATTACAGTAGGTGTAGTTCAGAAAAGTGTAATACAAAGTAATTTTAAACAAACTTGTAGTATTAAAAATGAACAGTGTATAATACAGTATTATAGCAATGGTAATGCAGTACAAGATAATATAGAGAGCTGTAAGTGTCACTTCTTTGGATATCAGAGTGTTGCCTCTATGGCTAATCATACTATAGGTATGCAATGCATGGCATATTTCAGTCATATTAGGTGATTTTAACATGAGTACCCCCAAACTCTTTAAAAACTTTGCTCCTTTAAGACAAAGTAGTGTAGCTAGGGTAGTGTATTACAGGGCAATATAAGGCACAAAGCACAGTACAAAAGAGAACAGTTTAGCCTCAGCTGCTGACAATAAAAATGTATTGTAAAAGAAAAAAGATAACTCTCTATTTAGGGGCACTAACTTGTTCTGTTAAAATTATATAATTTTATTGGTATATGCTAAAAGACCATCCAATACCCTGTTCAGCACAAGTGTGACCTGGGGGCCAATAAGTACGGGGAAAAAGAAAAGCACCGTAGAAATAGAGAGAGAAGAGGAAAGTAGAGTGTTCTAATTAAATGTGAATGTTAAGAGGATGCCACAAGGTTCCTTTGCAGGAATTATTTTATGCTTGCAAACACCAGTCTATGAAAAAAAAAAAGACAATAAAAATGTAACAGATCAGAAGATTCCCAGAGCTGACCTTATATGGCTGTTACTCTGTGCATGGACTCCCAGGCGAAAGTCACTGTTCCCCTTCCTTTGTACCCAACTACTAATGTAAAAATCTGGTGATGAGGAGACAGGCATCTAGGGACTTTGCACTAGAAGCTGCTATAAATAAGTAGATTCTGATTGGTTGTTATGGGGCACATCTCATCCTAAATAGAAATACAATCTTAGTAAATAAACCCAAATGAGTCTTCTTTATTTTTGGAGCTGCAGATAAAGAACAATAAGTAAACTAATGACTAAGAATGTTATATACTAAACCTTTAATAGCAATAATAGTTTATTGAACATCTTAACCCAATTTTTAAGTATTAAAATGGAGTAATCTTGCTGGGACTAACTTTGCCACTGAAGATGTTTACAACGAATCACAAATATGGCTTCTGTTTACACAATTGCCCCTGTGATAGCAGACAAATGGAGAGTTATGTGAATGCTGGTAGTAAATAGACAACAATGTTTAAATCCATTTCAACATATTAAATAACAATAACATGTTTCTTGTTTCTTCTACTGTACTTAGAAAAGGTTCACACCCAGAGAATCGTTTTCATATGTAAAACACATAATTTTAAGGCCAGAGGACACTAAAAATTATCAAGGGATTGCAGTGTTTACTCTAAACGAATGCATCTAATCACAGCTACTTGAAAAGTTAATTTTAAATATTTTGTTTACCATGTTTAAAAAGCAAAGTAGCTTTCAAGCACCCATTAAAGATATTCCAGAGAGAAAGCTTAAGAAGAACAGAATGACTTTGAACTTGAAGTAATGATGGATATAATGAAATCATTCTCTTTTGTTTATTTAACTGATTATAATGAAATGTTTTAATCATGTAGCTTCATAGAGTGAATACATTTTAATAGTATAAATCAAAACAATTTTCACAAAGTGTTTAAAGTAAATTGAGCTAAAGTAATCTATAAGGATAAACTATGCAACAATTTCTGCATATATCCCACTGTCATTTAAAGGAGATAAACACACTACTTATAATACATTAAAATCGATCAGTTTCTGTCTTCTACAACACTAAATGGCCTTTCAATACCTAATGATGTCTGGTTGCAATTGAGATTTATGACAAAGGTAGTATGGAACCCTAATGATCAGGTCACTGGTAATTATTCACTGTTTAGGGAACAAATGACTCAGGGAAATTCTTTAGTTGTATTGTTACATTATTCTATCTAAGTGTATGTTTCTCCAGTCGACCAATAAAAGTCCCACCTTTTGGTTCTTTGATCTTACAAATAAAAATTAACTTAAAATTGTCTTGATACTGTATCCTAAGTCCTTGTATCCTGTGCTTTTCTTAGACTTCACATAATTTGTCATCTTTTTAAAGCTGTGTATTTCACCATAATTACTAAAGCATGCGATAACTAGAAAAAAATAATTCTGACTCTTTAAATGTAATGTTCTACCTCTCTGCTTTGCAAAAAGGGTTGCCTACAGCTGTATCCCATGCTTTTGCTCAACCAACCTATTGGAATCCCTTCAATAAGTTTTTAGATCCAATAACCAATATTACAGTATATTTACTGTAAGTCTAACAGATGAAACATGTTGGGTGATTTCTGACTACTACCTCACCTCCTCACAAGTTGTTTGGTTCTAATTATTTTAGACTGTGTCCCCTATCTTAGCATTTTAAGTGTTTTTATGCATATATATTTTATTCATAGTTATTTTCTGATTCTCTTTTTTTTTGTTATTTCCCTTGTCTTATTTTTTGTTATATATTTTTTGACTGTTGCATCATTTTATGTATATATACTGTTATTAATAAAAGTGTATTTTTTATATATTGAATTGTAATACCTCCTTTAAACACATTGAAGCATCTCAGGTCATCAATGTATCCATACACTAGTGATTTTGATAGAGAAATATTATATATTAACCAGAGCCAAGGGAAATGGGTAGAGAGAGTCATTTAAAGATTTTTATATAATGCAGCAAGGTCCATTGCGCTATACAATTGTAAATAGGGAGAAATCAAATTGGGTAGTTAAAGAAGTCAAAATGTTAGGTAGGTCCTACTTGCAAGCTTCCATTAGTGGTAGACCATATGACTGTCTATCATGAGTCAGTCCATGTTTTATACCATAACCATTGATGGGCTGTATGATACAGTGCTACAGAAGCAGAATACAACTGGGCACAAAAGTTTGCATTTTATATTATCTTTAGGAAATAACTTGACAAATATCTAATCTCTCTGGATCTCCCACCTTCTGGGATATTCAACATTACTAGATGTATTTCTGCCATTGCATCTTGGAAGTTATTTTAACACCTAAAACATAATATTATACAAAAAGATCTAATAATATTCCATCTAGTCAATGGAAGTTACCTAACATATTTCTGTTGATAACCTGCTATAGCATAAAAAAAATATACTGCTCAATTTCACTATCCATGAGTTGTCCTATAATCTTTTCTTAGTGCTATACCAACCAGATATTTCGCCCCCCCCCCCCCTCGCACTCCGCAATCACCCGCAGGAATGCGAATGGATGTTTTGTATAAACATACATTTGCAGCTTATGTGTGGGGAGGAAATCATTTGATGACCGTTGACCATTGAATGATTTCTACAGCGCTTGCAGACCTAAGACACCTCTGTGGTGTCTTAGGTCTGCAGGCACTCTGTGCGGAGAGTGGGCGGGCAGCTGACATCAGCTGCCTGCCCCTCGCACCGGGTCATCGCCGAATTTCCATGGGAATGGCCAACATTTTCATGGGAATGCCCATGAAATGCTGGGCGTTCCCATTGGCACGACCGCTTGCCATCCCTTGCCCCCTGTCTGCAGTGCTGTGTGCGAGTGGCCAGCATATAATCTATTCTCCGTGGCCGATCGCACCAAGTGGCTGCACATGCACATAATGGTTTATGTGCACCATCGCTCCCCTGTGCGAACACGCAGGGGAGCGAATGGACCAGAATAAAGTCCAAAGTTTTTGATGTGCACATTTTGGTTTAGTAATTTTCCCAGATTATAAATTCCATATGAAATTGTAAATAAATCAATGCAGTTTGTCACCATAGCATTTAAAACTCTGCTTCAGTTGCTCCTGCACAGAAAAATGTGTTTACTAAAAGGTTGATTTCTTTCAATTTTTAACAATTTCAATGGAAATCTATGCTGTACTTCCAGAGAAAAAACACACATTCAATAACTTTTTAAAATGAAAATGAAAAAAATCATATTAGTAAATATGTAAGTATGTCAGTCCCTGAAACCAAACATCGACCAAAATCAGTTTTAAACATTTTCCATTTATTTAAATTGAAGGAAATCAACGTTCCATGAATAAATCCTTTAAAATATAATGATGTGGCCAATGCAAAAGCACAAAGGTACTGAATACTTGGCAATGAAGATAAAATTCCGGAAGCCAGTTTGCTTCTGGCTGATGCATTGGGGATTGGAATGTCAGCTGTGTAGACGTAAAGTACATGCTCCAATCACCAGGGTTCGTTTCAATGTCATGATGGTCACATGTATACTAGAATGTGTCACTCAATTATTTGAAAAACCAAAGAAGTTACAGATTACCCATGTAAATGTAGAACAGATATAGACCTCTTTTTATAAAGGGGAAAATAGCTGCATTGTTTTTGCTGGTAATGCAGAATTCATATTGTTACACCCTACTCGAGTAATACTTTATCACCCAAATTATTAATAACCCCATCATGGAGACACATATTAAACTTTTTATTGGCAAAAACAGTACACTTTTTAATTCACACATGATTCAACTGCACTTGTGTAGCTCTACACTTTACTTCTTTTAAAGCAGCACTATGGGCCTTATTCTAGTTCACTCTTAGAGGCAAATTCCTTAGCTGGACAAAACCATGTGCACTGCAGGGGGACAGATGTAAAATGTGCAGATAGAATTAGATTTGGGAGAGTTATTTTGTTTCTATGCAGGGAAAATACTGACTGCTTTATTTTTACACTGCAATATAGATCTCACTTTGAAGAAAAACCCCACCCAAATCTAATTCTCTCTGCACAAGTAACATATGCCCCACCTGCAGTGCACATGGTTTTGTCCATCTAAGAAGGAACTTGCCTCAAAAGGGCCATACACACGCATCGACTTCGAATCGATTTCGATTCGATGTAGATCCGATTTCGATTCCCCCCCTCCACCACCTTTCGATTTTTCCTTCGATGTGAAATTCGATTTGCACTTGTGCAATCGATTCGATTTCGATTTCGTTCTACTTTCTATATCCCTTCGATCTGCAACCTTCTTTACAAAAAAAAAAAATTGTTATGAAGGTGGGTGTGCCTTTTCCTTTAAAATAAATGCACCTGTGCAAACAGCCTTTGTGGAGGATTAGTGCATGGTGCAGAGCAGTGTTGGACGTTTGTGCATTGGTTCCGCAGACAGATAGAGTGCTGGTCTTACCTGTTTTTGTGTTTTGGAATACAGTTCAGCATTTTTTAACTGTAGTGCTCCTGGCTGCAAAATTGCCGACATGTTTCGCTACAAGGCCAAACTGTTATTTCTTCAGGCATGTGCACTGTTGGATTTGGAAAGACTTCAGAGGCAAAAGAGAAAAAGTGTTCGCAGGTCCTGGGTGAAGAGGTGGCTGTTGCATAAGGGAAGATATTCTCATATGTCCTTGCTACATCAGTTGCAAGAGAATAATCCTGAGGATTATCGGAATTTTCTAAGAATGGATGATTCCATGTTTCAGGAACTACTGGCAATGGTGGGTCCATTGATTAGAAAACAGGACACTGTAATGCAACGCGCCATCTCCCCTGAGGAAAGACTTGTGTGTACACTACGCTTTCTGGCAACTGGGAGGTCATTAAGGGACCTGCAATTTTCTGCACTAATATCACCGCAGGCACTGGGTATCATAATTCCTGAGACTTGCAAAGCTATTTTCAGAGTCCTACACCAGCAATATTTAAAGGTATTGTTTGGGTTATTTATCATATTTGTATAGTAATGCTGTTTTTTAGTGATTAGTTGTGTTTTTGGGCCTGTACCATGGTGATTGATGTTCTACTGTCTAGCTGCTCCTGGTATTTTTTGTGAATGTTGTTTATTATTTGTAATATGTCATGGTTTACTCGGTTACTTATCTCATTTATTCTGTGTATTTTGCTTGTCCAATATTTCATGTCTTATCAATGTTTATGTTTTTTTTAGTTGAAGGGTCACCAATGTCTAAAATCACTTATGTCTGTCAAGGTTCTAGTGTTATGTAGTAATTTGGTTCAGACACAAGTTTTTATTTTTCTCTCTTTCAATGTAGCTTCCGAATTCTGCGGAGGAGTGGCTTCGGATTGCTGAGGATTTTGATCTGCGTTGGAATTTTCCCAACTGTGGAGGGGCAATAGATGGGAAACATGTGCGCATTAAGCCGCCTTCTAGAAGTGGTTCTCTTTTTTTTAATTATAAAGGATATTTTAGTATAGTACTCCTAGCTATAGTAAATGCAAACTATGAGTTTATTTATGTTGATATAGGGAAAAATGGGCGTGCATCTGATGGGGGGTCCTTGAAGGATACTGACTTTTATGAGAAACTTCAAAGTCAACAGCTGCATTTACCTACGTCTGCTGAATGTAAACATGACCTTAACTTTGTATTTGTGGCAGACGAGGCTTTTGCTCTTCACCCAAATATTATGAAGCCCTATCCTCAACGCAACCTCTCTCATGACAAGAGGATATACAATTATCGTCTTTCTAGGGCCAGAAGAATAGTGGAGAATGCATTTGGGATCCTCACTAGCCGCTTCAGAATTTTCCATACTGCTATCGATTTCCGTATTGACAAAATTGATTGGGTAGTCTTGGCTTGTTGCGTGTTGCACAATTACCTGCGTAGAAAGCAAACCCACCTGAGGCCAACTCCATCAGCTCCAGTGGATGACTCCCCTGCTCTTTCGGAAGCAGACACACTGGCAAGTGTTGAAAGGCCACCACCTCACACCATGTCCACTGGATCCACAAGGGCAAAGGAAGTGCGAGAGAAATATCGAGAATACTTCAATGGCATAGGGGCAGTGCCTTGGCAGGAATCTATGACACAGTAGTCAATATTTATCAAGGTAGTAATGTTATGTTTAGCATGAGTTTAATTTTTTTCTGTCTTGTGGCAATAATACACAAGTAATAATTTCTCCCTTTGTCAATTCATATAGGTTATAAATTTAATTTTTGCCTGTGGGGGTTTGTGTTCCTACATATCCGTGCCCACTGTTACCAGGTTGGGGTAATATATTGTTTGGATTATAGGGTTGCTATGATATTTGTAACACATGCCAAACATATTTGATAAGGACTGTTTGTTTTAGCCAGGTACATCACTTCTACCATGTGTGAGGAGGGTACACCTTGTTTTGTTTAATGAAATAGAATACATTCATACCTTGACTCAATTTGTTTTGTAAAGATAACCCATATGGCCTTGGAGTTTTGTAAGTTTGTATGTGGCATAGACACTATATAATCATGGCTGTAAATGTTGATGCACGCTATATAGTTACCACCACCATTGTTAACTGTGAATAAAAGTTTTATTTTTGGTTTATTCAACACTTCAAAATTCATGGATGCATTGGGAAGAATATTGCAAACAAATAACAAAAGAATGCCAACATTGTGTTTTTTGCCTACGATACTACAACACATATAGTCATCTCTATGGTGTTGGACCACAAAAAACAATAAAAAAACAAACAATCAGGAGTGTGCACAAATAACGACAATGTACCAACACTGTGGTATAGATGACCATGATGTTTACGGTGGATAACAACAAAGAGGTACCTCCCAACATTTCTTTTCACAATACTTATTAACCAGGAAAGCGCTTATAATTGGATATAACGGTAAGTATCCACCACAGACCCCACCGAGGAGGTAGACTCAGATTGCATTGGGCTGGCTGGGGGGTTGGGTTGGGTATGTGCAGTGGTCTGAATGTGTCCAGGGGCAAAGTAGTATGACTGATGATGGGGATTTTCGGCTTGGTAATGAAAAGGTTGCTGCTGTGGGTTGGTGTGAGGGGGATATGATTGGGTAGGTGGCCTGGTGGATGTTGCTATGTAGGAAGCTGGGGATAGTGTGTCGAAAATCCCACAGCTGGCAGCCTCATTCACCAGCCTCCTAAAGTGGTTCTGCTGATCTGCCTTCATTTTTCTCATCTCCCCTGCAATATATGTTCCAAATGTTTCTTCAAAATCTGGGGGTTTCCCCAGAACCTCAGCAGCATGTGAAAAGAAATGTTGGGAGGTGCAAGGGACTGAAGACGCCTGTCTGCTTCGTCTCTGCCTTGGTAGAGTACGTCACTGAGATGGCTCTGGCAGCTCTTCACCTGCTTCCAAAATTTCTGGCTCCTGCGATGCTGGTGGTTCACTTTCTAGATCCAGAGTAGATTCCTGAAAATTCACAAAAAATAGTCAAATGTTTAAAAATGCCACATATTAACAGACACTAACAACACAAGTGAAAGTTAAAACAATTACCAGCTCGGAGCTCTCAAACAGCTCCTCAGAAGCATCCACAGAAACGGCAACTTGTGCTGCAGCAGCAGCTGCAGAGCTACTTAGGGACTTCCTCTTGGCTTGTTGCTCCACCGTAAACATCATTAAATCATAGTACCACAGCGTTGGTACATATATTTCATCTGTGCCGGCTCCTGAATGCTTTGATTCAATATGTTTTTTGTGCTCCTTGACAAATACCGATTTCAAATTGGCTATCTTCTTCTTGACAAAGTCTACATTGGCATCCCTCTTTATTTGTTTGCAATATTCTGCCAATGATTCATATGCCTGATTTCTTTTTGTTTTGTTAACATAGTCTTTATGTTTAATTTTCAACAGGCATTCCTCCTCGCGATATCTGTCAATGAAACCGGTCCAAAACTCTATCTTCTCGTCAGTAGTCTGTAGGAGAAGACATTGTCACACAAAAACAATAAATTAATGGCCAAATACCATACCAAGTACATTAATACAATAGCACACAAATAGTGTAATTGTCTATGAAAGGATTCTCACACCACCAACTGTACATTGCACATTTGCCACACACAAACACACAAACCATCACCAATATCTTTGACCAAAGGCGGAACCATAACTGCTTGTATGGCCACAATAAACACAGATACTCAGTCCTGATTTTCAGAAATCAGCCCCACACAATAACCCGGACCCAACAATATTAAGCACAAAACAACAAACTCACCAGCGTGCACTGTCATGTGTCTGGCAGTATGCACTTGTAAGAAAAGTGGCCATGGCCGTTCCAGGATGGAGAACAATTATATATGATCCCAAAAAAACCCATACTAGCCCACACACCAGGAAAACAGGCGCAGGGGGATCCGCAAGCGTACATAAAAGATATATGTCATCGGAAAAAAAAACCACGCCTACAACAGAGTGATGACTGAGACCACCATATACCACAGACCAGGTTATTGAAAGGACACACCTTAGAAAAAGCCAATTCAAGCAGCATATTATACTACATATCCACCAACATAGCGGCAGGAGCACGGGAAGGGCCTGCCACCTCCCCTTGCAATGCAGGAAATAGTATGAGAGGGAGGTTGGCACATGGAAAGCCTGTCGGCCACAGGCATACCAACACCGAAAACACTAGCCAACATATCAATTTGCAACACCACATCCACCACTGACACTGGCAGCACACCCCACCAAACACAAACACACACACACACAACCACTGGTCACACTTGATTTATGGCCTATTAAACAAACCATGACCACACTACCTTAGATAGCCCCCTATATGGCACACTGCAACAATACAACTTAACATGTCAAGTGGCTTGCAGGAAAAATAGATGACCACAAACCAAGTGCAATGTTGTGTGTATGTGTAAACATGAGCTCCATTGTATTTATTATTTGAGAACGGTGGAAGAAGGAGATGGCAGTACTACTTTATACTTGCAGATGGCAATGCAATAATGCAAGGAGGAAACAAGGAAAATATCATGTCGCAATGTACAACCCCTTCACACAACTAACTACTGCTTAATATCAACTACAAAAAGCACATTTGCATTTACATTCATAATATATCTATAAAATAGCCAAAAAAAAAAAAAAAAAAAACAACTCCCTTCAACGAGTACAAGATTCTTCCAGACATGGCATTGATCAAGGAAACAGCACATCTACATGTATATAGTTTTATACATAGAAGCGTGGAAGGAGCAGTTAATAACACAGCACCAAGACCAAATAAAAACAAATACCAGCAACTTAGAGGAAAGTAGTAAATAACAACACCCTTCCCAAAAAAAAAACCGCCTCACCATTCCCCTGTGCACACAATGCACAGCAATCTGAACACTGCTGCCAGGTGGATGCCAGGCAAATATCTACATTCCCAGTGTCCATTGTTGCCAGCATCAAACACTCACTTACAATAACCACAGATGGAAACAGCAGTGACACCATCACAGGACCCGCACACACACTAGCCCTTTAAAGCCTGATTTGCGCACACATATTAAGTGCAGGCCCCTTCAGTTAAACCCACATACACATTGCGCCCTCACAGACATCGGGCCCCTGCCTCCCTTGCCATTGGTGGTGTGGTAGTGGCAGCAGTACCAAGTACTTACCATTTTTCAGCTTCTCAGCACGCTGAGGTGTGTTTGCTCCACTGCTCGAGGGTAGTGAGAAACCAAAATGGTAGGCAGGGGAGTGGCTGCATGCATAGGCGTGCGCAGCACATTTTATTAGGAGGTGCACTGTCAAAGCAGTGTGCCTAGCACCACCTATTGGTCATGTCTAACCCCGCCATTGGGTCTGTCTAACACCACCAATCAGACATGTCTACCATCAGCTATTGGCACTCACTACAATATAAAACGTCTCTCAGCCACACCATAATCTCCTGCCTATTTCAGTTTTAATATTCTAATTACTCTGTGTAACAGTACATGCAAATAAAGTCAAAATCATATCTGGATGACACAGATATGTAGTGATATGACAATTGTGTAATGCAATTAATAATGCAAAACGCACATAATTGATTGATGGGCGCTTATTTTAATAGAATACAGGTCTAAAAAGCAAAAGTCTTTGGTAAAAGGTATTGCTGGTATAACTAGCAGCAATAAGTGTGGGGGTGGGGGCTCAGCATTAGGGGGTGCCTGTGCACCCTTAACACTCAATGTGCGCACACCTATGGCTGCATGACTCATATCTAATGCTCAAGCGAAATCGAAGCGAATTCCTATCGAAAACAACAAAAACACATTCGATTTACTAGATCCCTTTCGAGATTTCCTTGGCTGCATAGAGGATTTTTTTGTTCGATTTGGCGAAAACGGGAGCGCGCATCGAATCGAATTTAGATCGAAAGGAACAACAAACCGAAACGATTTCTTACAGGATTCAATCTGATTTTGCTCCTATAAGCAAAATCGAATCGAAAATGGCCAAAAATCCAAACGTGTGTACGGCCCTTAAGAGTGAACTAGAATAAGGCCCCATGCTATGTTACATTCTACTGTAGGTAGCTCAATTACATTGACTTAGTGTGCACCCTTGGAACAGCAAAAACAGATGTGTATGGGATGCGGTCATCTATTAGAATGAACTTAGGTCTACAGTCATTAGGTCGACCCCACTAGATCGACTGGCAGGAAGATCGACCTGACTTAAGGTCGACATGGGCCAAGGTCGACATGACTTAAGGTCGAATTTGCATAAAGGTCGACATGAGGAAGGTCGACTGGTCATAAGGTCGACATGGGTTTTTCACTGTTTTTGAACCAACATGTGCCGACAGGCGGTATTTCATGCCCTACCATCCACTAGGGCGTGGTGGGAGAATAAAATAGTGTGCCGAAGCATTGCGAGCGAAGCGAGCGATGCGAGGGTCCGATTCTCATTGCCAACTGTGTCCATGTCGACTGTGTCGACATTCGGATAAAAAAAACAGTGAAAAACCCATGTCGACCTTATGACCAGTCGACCTTCCTCATGTCGACCTTTATGCAAATTCGACCTTAAGTCATGTCGACCTTGGCCCATGTCGACCTTAAGTCAGGTCGACCTTCCTGCCAGTCGACCTAGTGGGGTCGACCTAATGACTGTAGACCTAAATGCAGTCTGACAAATGATCCCATTCCATGTGTATATATAATAAGGTAGCAAAGCATTACTAATTTTTCCTGTAAACCTCTATGTGTCATGAGATAGTTAGCCACTGGTTTAAAATTGCCTTTGCCCCACCCAACCATTCCATAAGCATTTAATTGCCATCACATTAAACTGAATCACCTATTAAGCTTCTGGAGAGTATTGGTTTAAAGATTTTCCTAAGAAATCTTATTAATCACTCGCTGAGGTACCCGGCTTTGCTCAGGTTCAGAACATGCTCCCCGGGGCAAAGGTCTGCCCAGCATACACAAACTACATCCGACACTGGCCACTCCAATAAACATCATAGACCATTTTCCATCCCTGTTCTCATCCCAATCTGTCCAGCAGAAGGCCCTGAACATGCTCCCCGTGCATATAGTGTGCCCGCTATTCACATCTTTGCGGTAGGCTCCAGGATCTGACCACATCTTTTCATCTATAGCCCCTCTATGTAATGCAACATTGACATTTCTTGTTTCCCTGACCCACTTTGTGTATTGTAGACCCCTTTTTGAGCCCCCGGTGTCTGCAGGGACCTGCCATATTGTTTAGATTCTGCAATCCATTCAATCACAGTGGATCTAATTGGTGGTTCCTCCCCAAAAACAACTGGTTCAAACTCTCTTGCTATTGCAAACCTCTGTTGTACTCATAGAGAGTCATGGTTCTCCAGTGTTGATCTTCGTAAAGAGTTTGTGAATGAAGTGAAGATAATGACTTCTCAGATGTGTACTGCTGCTTAAATATGGTTTTGTGCCTTGACATTTCATAAGAACTTTAGTCAGAGTTTACAGCTAACAACCAGAAAGTCAGTTTGTGTGTACTCTATCTACTGCTGGGGTAGCCAACCCTAGTCCTCGAGAGCTACCAACAGTGCATGTTTTGCAGGTCTCCTCACAGAATCACAAGTGAGCTAATTAGCTCCATCTGTGTATCTTTTAAAATGTGTCAGTGATTAATGAGTAAAGTTGTGCAGCAGCTAGGTTGTCTGGAAAATGTGAACTGTTGGTAGCTCTCGAGGGCTAGGGTTGGCTACCACTGATCTACAGTATGGACTGCACTGATCAATGGGGTTTGCAACATTTCTACAAAAAGAGCTCCAATGGGAGAAGCAACATCTGTTTCTCATGCCGGGTTCATACTGAAAGTGCTTTATCTGTGACTTTGTAGATGTAAAACCATGGAGAAAATCAACGCGTAGTATCCCTGATACACTCAGAACTCCTCTTTGCTTCATCTGTGATCTGAATAAGATGCAAAATTTAAAGAATCATGGTATTTTTTACCTTTTGCAGAACCTCAATCATACCTAGTATCTTACACTATATGATGTACAGTATGTGCGTCCAGTAAGTGAAGACACAGCTTTATGTTACGAATTTACTGAAGGACCACATAACTACAGTACTCATGAATTTGTTTTCTACTGTTCTTTTGTTATTCATTGTTTACAGTGCTTTTTCCTGGGCAGAAAGGTGCTGAGTCCTACTCAGATTTGTAATTTCTCTTTTTGTTTACAAGCAGTTATACAGCAGGCTTCACAACTATGAATATACAGTAAATACTACAGAAAGACATATATTTTTCCTTCGGTTTTCAACAATTTTAAATTGCTGAAAATGTAACTTTTACACCCCCTAGTGTAGACATTACCTTTGAAAGTAATATCCTTGTTATAAACTTATATTTGTATGTTTATACTTTATAACAGTATATAATAGTTCATATACCAAATATACCACCAATTCAATGCGGATCCAGCAGCTACAATTTAACATTTTACATAGGATCTATATAACGCCAGCAAAGTTAAAAAAGTTTGCTGGCGCTGGATCGGATAGATGCCCCAAATGTGGAGAAGGGGATGGCAAGTTCTGGCATTTGCTATGGACATGTCAGAATGTAAGTAGGTTTTGGGCAGAAATAATTAGCGTCATGAAACAAATTGGAGTCCATAAGAGTTATTTAAACTAAATTAAAATGGCATTGGGGGTATGGAAGGAGGGTGGTTTATCACAAGATCTGAAACACTTGGCCAAGAATTTATCCGCCCTTGCAAAAGTGGTTATTGCCCAACAATGGTTGGCGGTCATGGGTCAAGTCATAGAATGGGTAAACTTAGTAAATTCTACGTATGGTCATGAAAGATATGTATATGCCTCTCGAGGCAAGCTACATAAATTCTATAGCATTTGGGGGCCTTGGAACCGATCAATATGTTAAGTGTTGAACTAAAATTGTTTTATATAAGTAGGGTAATATACAGGCAAATTAAATTTGAGTATTGGAATTCACGGTTTGATATAGTGCAGTTGTGCTAAGTATGTAGCGTATAGTCGATAATATATATATATATATATAATTTGTTGCACAGAAATAGTAAATTATGTAAAAGATTTGAATATAATATAGATATGGACACAGAGAATATAAAATGACGTATAATAATCATGGATGATGAATCTAAATGAATCATATTAACTACTAATAAAGAATACACAATAGGAAGCACATCATGGTGCATTAATAAATTAAGTAATAAAAAAAAACGGTTTACAAATTTCATCCGACCCATTTAGCAATAGAATAAGTAAAGGGGACTGATGTAATTGGACAAGTAGCTTGTACTATTGGTAGGGTTAAGAAAGAGGGGAAGTGGCAGGACTATCGCAGGGCAGGACTATGTTTGGGGGGAAGTTAGATAATATAACGGGTTTTGCCGAGACCGAGGACTCAGAGTGTGTTTTGTCAGGTATAGTGTTCTCATGTATGTATCGTATGTACTGTATTGTTATGCTTTAATGTTGTTGTGTAAGACTTTGAAATAACTTGTGTGTTTTATTCATAATGATAAACATGTCTATGTGTATGTTTTATTAAAGATAAATAAAGACACCAATTAAAAAAAAAAACAGTATATAATAGTTCATACATTCTACCTGCGCTAAATTACAACTTCTTTTTAGATTATATTCTTCAAATATGGACCAAAATGGGGTGAGAATCTAATAACAATTAATATTGTATGTTCCCATAGAATGTGGAGATTGGATTTCTTCTGGAGCATGAATACATGTATGATTGTAGCCTTTAAGCTGTTGTTTTGGTATTTATGAGGATACATATTATATTACTACAGCGATTGATTATAGTATTTTGTATGTGTCATATTTGATTGCTATATTGTATTAGACAGCTTTCAAACTTTTATGTTATATTGATTTTTTTATTTAAGGCTCAAGTTCCTTATTGCTATTGTGTTTCCTGAAAACTACAGTGTTTAGTCAATGTTCCCCTGTTGAGTTTTTTTCAAATATATTAATTTAATTTCCAATGGGCCATACACATGGGGTGATTACAGCCCCATTTCTAAGCAATCTGTCTAGATCACTTAGAAATGAAGCACGGATCACTCCATGTGTATATACCACATTGATGACAATGCACAATCCCGCATGTCTCTTATCATCTGACCTGACTTGTACCGCATGCAGTATAAATCTAGTCATCGCCAGTATTCTCTCAATTGAGAAAACTGGTCATATTGGATAGATCGCTCCATGTGTACGAGGCATTACTTTTCCTAACCTGCATAATATCACAGTTTAATCTTTATGATCTTGAATTATTTTTATTTAATAGCCAATATAAATCCTTATTGAAACTCTTTTAGATTTTGTTGTGATGCTTCAATTTGGTTTCGAAAACCAAATTCAAAATAAAACAAACTTTGTGCATGCCACTTACGTTCTGCCGATACTAGCTATTTAGTAACTGTTGAGCAAACCAGCAATGTAAGTGTTAACAGTCTTCTTTGAATGCATTAGTCAACCATATAATGAGCTCATATTTTAAGCTTATGAAGGCTACACAGGCTCAGAACTGTTTCTTCAAAAGTCGTGTTTGCTTAGGAAAACAGTTAGTGGTTTACTATATTGTAAGCTGGCCAATTATTTTCCATATAATGTTTTCATGTTGTTGTCTAGCCGAATGTTTTACTTTCATAAGTATAATTGATCTTTTTTGCTTTGTGCTTTTCAATATGTTGTGGGTTTTATGTTTAACAATTTCTCTGCTTTTCAAGTCACTTTCGTTTGTAGTAACAGTGACATAATGATAAACTTTCCCTGACCCCATATGAATCTATTATATCCTCTTTATTTGTAGATATGTGCCCTTTGGCATTGTTGCCGCAATGTGTACGCATAGGCACACACATTGGAGCAATGCTATGATATACTGGGCTGTGCATAGTTGCACCATGGGCATATAATATAATGCATATGGATCATGGGTGCAAGCAGATGCTCACACCATGATCTGCCAGGATACGCATGCATTGTAAATGTATGAGAATGTGAAAAGGTATTCCTTTGTTCTAAAAAACAAGGGAATAACTTATTTCATCCTCACACAGAAAAAAATATACAGTATACTGCATACCTCCCAACATGACCCTCTCCAGGAGGGAAAATCTGCTCTGCTCCTGGACTTTCCTCTTAATGTTAGATTGCCATCACCTGTGGTGAAACGCCTTTCTTATAAGTAAACCTGTTCAACACAGGTGAAGGCAATCATAAATTAAGAGGAAAGTCCAAGAGCAGAGTCGTTTGTTCCTCTTGGCATGGGTCATGTTGGGAGGTATGATACTTTATGTTGGAAAGCCTGTGATAAAATTAAAGGAATGGATGACGCTGCACCGCATGTGAGCGCATTTGTAATGAGTGTTTTGCTTGCCCCCCTCCTGATGTCACAATGGGCATGATCTTGAGACATGGACACCGGCGGGGGGGAACAGGAAGCTGATTGTTCAAAGGGTGCCTAAGGTGGAGGTATAAAGGTAGGACATGTTTTGTTGTATTGCTCTTGATGAAAATTTAGGATAAAGAAATTAAAATGTTGAGTTAAAAAGACAGCTTCTTTGCATCTTATTTATGCTGAAAAACCATGAGTGCCATCTGTTGGAACGTGACTGCATGAAATTATTGAAAGGCACCTGATCCGAGGCACCTGCGAGCTGTTTGCTTCCAGCCCGCTGATAATCAGAGTCAAAAACGAGGCTGAATGTCATCTTCCCAATGTCGAGTTCTCGCGAGACCGGAAGTCTATGTGCAGTAAGTCCTGGGTTACTGCGCCATCTTCATTCAGCATGTGAAATTCAGAGTGGGAAAAGCTATGGAGGACAATATAACACTAATGGGGGACAAACTAAGGGGGGAACTAAAGAGACTTCCTAAGTTAGTTGGGGCTGCTCAAGGGGGACAACTACAGATTGGTAATCTAAAGGTACAACTACTAAAGGGGAACTAATGGTGCAGGAACTTTTGTACATCTACTAAGGGGTAACTACTGAGGGGGAACCTATACACAGTGGAAAACTAAGGGGGCATTAAGAAGGCTACTAGAAAGGGGGGCTGTTATATGGGACTGCTGTGGGGGACATCTAAGGAGCTCTCTGGAAAAAAAAGTTTTTCAAACATTTTCTACTACAGGGCTGCCCCGAATTAGTCCAGCTGTCCTGGCCAGTGTCCCGTATCAGTCCAGGGAAGCTGCTCCCATTTGTAAATTTAAATAAAATGGTGGTATATATATATATATATAATGGGTGGTGTCCGGCAACTCCTCCGCTGACAGGGGCAGCTATATTACTTGCCCAGGTGCCCGTGCTGAGGGCGAAATCTCACCAACTTGTACAATAAAGTAGAAATGCACGTCACTCCGGGTCTGGTGTCAATCAAAGAAATTTACTGCGCAATGTCTACGCCGTTTCGGGCTGGGCCCGTCTTCATAATGTCCTGAAGACGGGCCCAGCCCGAAACGGCGTAGACATTGCGCAGTAAATTTCTTTGATTGACACCAGACCCGGAGTGACGTGCATTTCTACTTTATTATATATATATATATATATATATATATATTGGAGTGTACTCAATGCGGCGGTGAGCGGCAGCGAGGGGGATTTGTACGGCGAGGATGGCTTATTTTTGGCAAGGATGGCCATCCTCGCAAAAGCCCCTCATCATATTCCATTAAATGGCGAGGTTTGCCACAAATGCAGTGAGTCCCCTGCATTTTGTGGTGGGCCCCGCCGTTTGAAACGAACCAGTGAGCTGTAAAAGGCGAGTGTAGGAGAGACAGTTGAATACTCTGATGGTGAGTCATCCACACTGCTGACTGTCATAGCTCGCCATCAGGGCATTGAGTACCGCCCAATATCTTGTGACAAGGAACTGCTTACACTGGATCAAGATGAAGTCTTTTGGAGCAGGTCACAGCATACCAGGTACATAGCAAAAGCAAATATATTTACAGCATTGCAGCATACAGATGTCACATAATAGTGCAAACACTTCAGAAAGCTCCAGTGGTCCTTACCATAGCACACACCCTGGCCTATCACTTGGGGAGCTACTCCACCATCAAGAGCAATGATCCTCTGCCCTGTAAACCCTCATAACAGGAGAGCACGTGTGCTGCTATTAAGCCTAATTCTGATCAGATCAGATTCCCTGCTGCTGCTCTAAACCTGGACTGGATTTCCCACATTACTTTCATTTGCAATATATATAGCCCTGTCCTTATTCTCTCCTGTCACTTCTGTTCTGTCCCTGTACCCTCTGTCCAGTTACTGTCCTATCTCTCCTCTCCATTTGGTTTTGTACCTCTGTATTGGTATCTCTGTCCTGGTTCTACACTGCCCCTGTCACCTCTGTCTTGTCCAGAAATCTCTGTTCTGGCCATGTCACCTGTATCTCTAGTCCCCCCTATTCATCATCACCTACAGTATGTCCTGGCTGTGTCACCTATGCCCTGGTCCTGTCCCCCATCACTTCTATGTTTTCCCTGTCACCTCTATCTTGGTTCTCTGTATAGGCCCTGTCATGTCTGTTCTTCCCCTCTGTACTGTGCTTGTTATCTCAGTATTGTCCCTGCCATCTATGCCTTGTCCTTGACATCGTGCTCTCCTGTTCCCTCTGTTCTGTCAAGGCTCTGTCATGCCTGTCCATGCCCTGTCCCCTCTGTTCTGTACTGACCCTGTCACCCATGTTGTGTTCTTGTCCCATGTCCTGCTCTCCTGTTCCCTCTGTTCTGTCAAGGCCCTGTCATGCCTGTCCATGCCCTGTCCCCTCTGTTCTGTACTGACCCTGTCACCCGTGTTGTGTTCTTGTCCC
Organism: Crinia signifera; assembly: GCF_055691185.1. NCBI lineage: Eukaryota > Metazoa > Chordata > Amphibia > Anura > Myobatrachidae > Crinia > Crinia signifera. The sequence continues at coordinate 103,180,154 of NC_139225.1, read as the reverse complement.
ATGTCCTGCTCTCCTGTTCCCTCTGTTCTGTCAAGGCCCTGTCATGCCTGTCCATGCCCTGTCCCCTCTGTTCTGTACTGACCCTGTCAACCTTGTTGTGTTCCTGTCCCCTCTGTTCTTTCATTGCCCTGTCACCCATGCCCAGGTCCTGTCATAAATCCCTCCTGTCCCCTCTGTTCTATCCTTACTTTGTGCTCCCTGTCATGTTCCTGTCCCCTCTGTTCTGTCATGGTCCTGTAACCCCTGTCTTGGTCCTGTCACCCAACTTTCCTGTTCCTTCAGTTGTGTCCTGACAAATCTGTCCTGTCCTCACTGTACAGGCCCTATCATTCTGTCCCTTTCCTCTCAGTTCAATGTCCCTCCTGGTTCTTTTACCTTTGTCATAGCCCCAAATAATATATAGTTTTCCCTATGTTTTGAATGATGGGGGCACTAAATTCTATCTTGCCTTCGGGCGAGGGGGATAAACTTATACTACTACACCTATGTAAATACTGTATACTCTTACCTGTAGTCTACTTGCACTATATACACTTACTGTACATCACTATATAATGTATATACTTAATTTCTGTCTATCCTCTTTATACACATCTGTATCACTATATACTGTATACACCTTACTGCTGTCTACCCTCACTATATAAACCTATGTCACAATATACTGTATACACTTACCTGCTATCTACCTGCATCATATACACCTACGTCACTATATACAATACTGTATTTACCTACCTGTTGTCTACCTGCACTATATTCATTTAATGTAGGTCACTATATAATGTATACACTTAATTGCCATCTACCCTCTTTATATACATCTGCATCACTTTATACTGAATACACCTACCTGCTGTCTACCCTCACTATATACAACTATATCACTATATACTTTATACAGTTACCTGCTGTCTACCCTCACTATACACACCTACCTGCTGTCTACCCACCAAATACAACTACGTCACTACTATGGGAGTGCACTGGCCACTTTTTTTGTGAAAAGTGTTTTGGGTCTGTATCTCTGGCAGTGTTTTGGATCTGGATATGTTCCAAAACAAGTGTTTTGGATATGTTCCAAAACAAGTGTTTCATATTTCGTGTTTAATATTAGTGCCACTGGACTGGACTTTTGCAGCAGTATCATTGGACTGATCTTATGTAGCAGTATCAATGGACTTTAATGGTAGTATTACTGGACTTATGCAGCAGTACCAACGGACTTTAACGTCCGTGCCACTGGACAGGACTTATGCAGCACTATCAATGGATTGGACTTATGTAGCAGTTTATGCAAAGTAAAAAATGGAGATCACTGCGCTACTTCTCCTCTCACAAAATGAAATGACAGTCTCCGTCTAAATTTCACTGTGGCTCCCAATATGATGATACTCCTTTGATTCTGATGTAAACTTTCTCTCCATATGTTAATAAGAAACAAACACAAAACAGGCCGTCAGGTAAAATTCCTCATATATAGAATGTGTAATTCCAAGGGAAAAGATCCCAACTTCCCAAAGTTGGACTGCTTACATGTGCTTACAGATAAATGCGTGTGTGTAATCCTATCTGGTTATCTTTTAAGGGACCACCAAAACATGCTCAGGATGATATAAGCTCTTACATGTGCTTACATGCAGGAGACTGAGGAAACACATATATTGGTATCTTTATACTCCAAAAACATAGCTCACACTGTCTTACGTGATTAGATGTATAGCCAATCATGTAAAGGTATCTTTCCTTTATTTCAATCCGATGGTATATCATATGGAATAAAATAGAAAACTCCTCATGGTGCAGATAAATTAAAATATATGAGGCTTTATTAACAGAATAAAAATCAAAAGGTCAAGCCTCGTACCGTGGAAACAGGGATAACAGCCAGAAGGTAGATGGAACCCGGGTAACTCCTGCTGAAAACTTCCAACCTGGTCCTTGGTATCGGGGATGGCCTTCCTAAAAACACTCCTCCAACATGTTTCGACGCTCCAGGCGTCTTTCTCAAGGTGGAGTGTGAAGTGAGTGCAACCTAATATTTATACCCCCTTCAGTCCGGAAGTTAAAAATACCGGAAGTGACTGCGGGAGAGTGCACTCGTATCTAATTCATTCATAATGCATATGGGAATAAACATATGTGAATGTTGCGTAAACCGCCTGGTCCTAATAGCCAATTGATGCCCCATCAGCGCTCCCCGTCGATCCGGGATCGCGCCAATGCTTGCACCACGATTAGGGATTAAAACCTCCGATCACATGACCAGTGATCATTTCCGGGATGGGCGTAGATTACGGGCGCTATGAGAAACCCGTCACGTGTTGTAAATACACATCACGTGGTGTTCAAACGTCAAAACGTCTCCATGTTAGGAGCGCCGTATGCACGCTGAAGCTGTCAGTGGGTCACATGATGTAAACAACGTCACGTGATGACCTAAAAATGATCGTCTCAATGTTTTTATCTTACAGAGGCTCCATACGTGTGTAATGGTCCTACCACGTGATGTACATAAACATCCCGTGATTTTCTATTTAAAAAAATGGCACCATGAATGCGTTCTCTTGTCTCTCACTACAAGAGTCCGCTTAGGGTACCAGATTGATTAGGGGGTACCTGGTTTCCATTTCACAAAATGCATGTGTATATAAATAGATATGACATGTTTCACCTATACACAAAAAATACAAAAAATTACTAAAATATGGAATATACATAAAAACATCATAAAATATATATTCTAATCCAAAACAATACTATGTTGTATCATAATCATTCTACCAAACCCTATTTATGAACAAGCTTTATTGAAATCATGCTTTTCTATTCCTATATGACTTCTATGAAATATTTAAAAATAAATGGAACCAAGTCCTAGAAACCTGTTCCCTTACCTTCATAGATTTTATAATTCAGGAAAGAAAACAGGAGTTAATCACGTATGAAGGAGAGATTAAACAGCTAAAAGAGTTGGTTCATCCCTTCATAAATATGGAAGATTATAAACACCTTGAGACTAGAGTTACCCAAAAATTACAGAAAATTGAAAGAGAAATCCTAAATAAGAAAAAGAAAAAGTTTATTAGAGACTTAGGGTTCTCAACGGAATCTGAGGATGTAGAGGATAATACAATCGAAAAAGGGGTAGATAGTATCCCCAATAAAAGACCTACAGCCAAAGGCACATATCCTAAAAAGAACAAACGTCCAAACCTAACCCCTAGGGATAAAGCAAATACCCTGAGTACCAACAGAAATCAAAATTTAAGATTTAAAAATGTACCCCAGAATAGAGAGATTAAGAATAAGGAACAACATCAAAGGTTCATTTCCCAGAGACCCTGGAAGGTAAGAAGATATGAAGAAAGTGAGAGATCAAATAGATTCCAGGGAGGAGAAAATTGGAGGTCCCCTGTTTACCATCGTTCTGATAGAGCATGGAAAACAAGGGATTATGACAACAGAGGGGGACAGAATAGACCTCAGACAAATGAGGATTGGAGACTACCGACTCATAACCATTTTGACAATTTCAACAATACAGAGAATGTTTTTTTAGGAGGGAGGAGTGTCCACAGGACACTGTGGTAACTCAGCACAAAAATAAAAATAAAAATAAAAAAAGTAGAGGAAAGAGAGCGGGAACTCACACTCGCTTACCTAGGAAAAATCCTACCTAGGAGCAAAAATAGATCTGACCCTGGTCCAACAGAAGGGGATCTTAATGAGGGAAAAATTAAGATATTTAATTTAAGTACCCATAAACTCAGAGATATCGAAATATCTGTACTTATAAAGGGTCTTAAGTTCTCTCCATCCAGTGACATTAATCACTTTGATCTATTTATAGACATACAAAAATCTATCAGAAAATTATCCCTAAAAATTTTTTTTGATGGTAAACAGGAAGAAAAGATAGAAGACGAAGAAACAGATTATGAACTTAATAAATTTAAGCAAAAATCTAAATTCAATCCTACATTTGCAAGAGGTTGTTTTGTGGACACATTCTACAAAAGTGTCTTGCAAGACATAGAGGATATGAAAAGCAAGGAGATCAGAAATAAAAATAAAAATAATCTATCTATGTTAGAGAATCAGGCTCTTAGAGATCTGCAAGCGAATAAAGATATAATTATCAAACAGGCAGATAAGGGGGGGATTGTTCTTATGGACAAAGTGGCCTATATTAATGAAGGCCTCAGACAGCTAAATGATGGTACCACGTATGAAAAACTTTGAGGGGATCCATCCAAAAGAATTTTAGCATCTTTAAAAATTCTAATACAAAGATATGTGGACTCTGGTACTCTTAATAAGGAGGTTGCAGAATTCTTAATTAATGATGAATACACAGTCCCTGTGTTATACTTACTACCCAAAGTCCATAAAAACAGTTCCAACCCCCCAGGGCGGCCAATAGTGGCTGGTACAAATGCCATCACTGCAAACATGTCGGGCCTTCATCGATCATCACCAACAACCTTTTGTTTGTAGGGAGAAAGCCTACCTAAAAGACACCAGGGATGTGTTGGTAAAAATAAACTCAATTGCATGGGAAGAAGGGATGTTCCTAGTCACGGGAGATGTTACATCCCTTTATACCATAATTTCACACAAAGATGGAATAGATGCCATTAAAGAGACTCTGAAAAGAACAGATCTCGATAGAGATTTGTGTTCTTTCCTGGTAGACGGAATTGAATTTACTCTAAATAATAATTATTTTAACTTCGATGGTCAGTACTATATTCAACGCCTGGGAACAGCCATGGGCACCAGATTCGAACCCGGGTATGCAAACTTGTTTTTGGCGAGATGGGAGGAGTCACAGGTTTTCAGCGAGCATGCCTGGAGCGCGAATCTGGTGCAATGGTGGCGTTATATAGACAGGGCCGGTGCAAGGCACCGGAGCGCCCCAGGCGAGTCGGGCTGGGGGCTCCCCGGTGCCGGGGGGGGGGGGGGGGAGTGGGTGGGTGGTGTGTGTGAGGTGTGGGGTGGTACCTGTCCTACCGGCGCTGTCTATTTCAATCTGGCGGCGGAGGCAGCGGGGGTCCCTGCAGTCTATTAAAAATCACGAGCGCTATCCGCCGGGCTATGCGGAAGCGCTTCTAGTGTGAAAACTCTGGCAGCACGCTGATTGGCTGAGATCAGCGTGCGCCGTGCTGCCAGAGTTTTCACACTAGAAGCGCTTCCGCATAGCCCGGCGGATAGCGCTCGTGATTTTTAATAGACTGCAGGGACCCCCGCTGCCTCCGCCGCCAGATTGAAATAGACAGCGCCGGTAGGACAGGTACCCGGGCGGCATTTTCCGCCCTCCAGTGGCCGGCGCCCTAGGCAAATGCCTAGGTTTGCCTAGTGGTGGCGCCGGCCCTGTATATAGACGACGTCCTGTTCGTCTGGAGAGGCGACAGGACGTCTTTAGACAATTTTTGTGAATATCTGAATGATAATGTACTCAACATAAATTTCACGTTTGATATAAACACAAACCACGTACATTTTTTGGATCTGACGATTGAAGTCCAGAACAATAATCTTATTACTTACAATTATACCAAACCTACTGATTCGAATACTTATATCGAAAAAGAGAGCAATCACTTAAATAAATGGTTGGATAATGTTCCGAAAGGACAATTACTGCGTTTAAGAAAAAATTGCACTCAAAAAGATACCTATGATATCCAAGCAGATGATATGATAAAAAAGTTTATCTACAAAGGGTACAATAAGGAAACGTTAGAACAAACAGCAACTGAAGTAGGTCTTCTGGATAGAGTTAACGTTCTGGAAACAAGAAAAGAGATAATGAAACCAAAATAAACAAATTTTTTCCATGGCTTTCTGTACGCAGTATAATAGACAACATAAAAGAATAGAGTCCATTTTTCATAAAAATTGGAGCATATTGCTAAGAGATGAAGCTCTAAAAAAGGTTTTACCTTGTAAACCTAAATTTATCTATAGGCATACCGATACGCTTAAGGATAAATTAGTTACTTGTGCATTACCCATGGATGGAAATAGATTCCTCCCTAGGAACAAAGGTTTTTATCGATGTGGTGACTGCAAGATTTGTAAAGTATGCCACAGCTCAAAATCTAAAGTGCCAGAGTTTGAACATAAAAATGGTGTGTTTAAAATCAAAGATTTCCTCACGTGTAATACCCGCTATGCCATCTATGTCATAGAATGCACTTGTAATCTTTTATATGTGGGGAAGACAAAAAGACAGCTAAAAGTAAGATGGGCTGAACATGTGAGAAACATCAGGAATGGAGTGATGACACATCCATTTTCAGCCCATTTTCAGAGAAGCATGCCCAATCTACTAAAGGCATAAAGAGTTTCTGTGGCATCTCTTTAGTGAAAGAGGATTGGAGGAACAATAATAGAGATGCCAGACTGGCCCCTAGAGAAATGCGGTGCATCTATGATCTAAATACATTGAAACCTTTTGGGCTCAATTCAGAATTTGAGGTCAAGTGGTTTCTGTAAGGTTCATAGAAGTCATTTAGGAATAGAAAAGCATGATTTCAATAAAGCTCGTTCATAAATAGGGTTTGGTAGAATGATTATGATACAACATAGTATTGTTTTGGATTAGAATATATATTTTATGATGTTTTTATGTATATTCCATATTTTAGTAATTTTTTGTATTTTTTGTGTATAGGTGAAACATGTCATATCTATATATATATATACACATGCATTTTGTGAAGCAGAAACCGGGTACCCCCTAATCAATCTGGTACCCTACGTGGACTCTTGTAGTGAGAGACAAGAGAACGCATTCATGGTGCCATTTTCAAATAGAAAATCACGGGATGTTTATGTACATCACGTGGTAGGACCATTACACACGTATGGAGCCTCTGTAAGATAAAAACATTGAGACGATCGTATTTGGGACATCACGTGACATTGTTTACATCATGTGACCCACTGACAGCTTCAGCGTGCATACAGCGCTCCTAACATGGAGACGTTTTGACGTTTGAACACCACGTGATGTGTATTTACAACACGTGACGGGTTTCTCATAGCGCCCGTAATCTACGCCCATCCCGGAAATGATCACTGGTCATGTGATCGGAGGTTTTGAGCCCTAATCGTGGTGCAAGCATTGGCACGATCCCGGATCCACGGGGAGCGCTGGTGGGGCATCAATTGGCTATTAGGACCAGGTGGTTTACGCACCATTCACATATGTTTATTCCCATATGCATTATGAATGAATTAGATACGAGTGCACTCTCCCGCAGTCACTTTCGGTATTTTTAATTTCAGGACTGAAGGGGGTATATATATTAGGTTGCACTCACTTCACACTCCACCTTGAGAAAGACGTCTGGAGCGTCGAAACATGTTGGAGGAGTGTTTTTAGGAAGGCCATCCCCGATACCAAGGACCAGGTTGGAAGTTTTCAGCAGGAGTTACCCGGGTTCCATCTACCTTCTGGCTGTTATTCCTGTTTCCACGGTACGAGGCTTGACCTTTTGATTTTTATTCTGTTAATAAAGCCTCATATATTTTAATTTATCTGCAACATGAGGAGTTTTCTATTTTGTTCCATATGATATACCATCGGATTGAAATAAAGGAAAGATACCTTTACATGATTGGCTATACATCTAATCACGTAAGACAGTGTGAGCTATATTTTTGGAGTATAAAGATACCAATATATGTGTTTCCTCAGTCTCCTGCATGTAAGCACATGTAAGAGCTTATATCATCCTGAGCACGTTTTGGTGGTCCCTTAAAAGATACCTAGATAGGATTACACACACGCATTTATCTGTAAGCACATGTAAGCAGTCCAACTTTGGGAAGTTGGGATCTTTTCCCTTGGATTTACACATTCTATATATGAGGAATTTTACCTGACGGCCTGTTTTGTGTTTGTTTCTTATTCACATATGGAGAGAAAGTTTACATCAGAATCAAAGGAGTATCATCATATTGGGAGCCACAGTGAAATTTAGACAGAGACTGTCATTTCATTTTGTGAGAGGAGAAGTAGCGCAGTGATCGCCATTTTTCACTTTGCATATCTTGTTGTTATAGCATTTGTAGTTGCTATTTTCAGAGATCTTTGCAGCAACTTTGAAGTGAAGCGCCGGTTGTTTTACTATTTCTTGTATTTTTTATGTAGCAGATCACTAAACTTTAATGGCAGTATTACTGGAATTATGCAGCAGTACTAATGGACTTTAACATTAGTGCCACTGGACTGGACTTTTGCAGCAGTATCATTGGACTGATCTTATGTAGCAGTATCAATGGACTTTAATGGTAGTTTTACTGGACTTATGCAGCAGTACCAATGGACTTTAACGCCCGTGCCACTGGACTGGACTTATGCAGCACTATCAATGGACTGAACTTATGTAGCAGTATCACAGAACTTTAATGGCAGTATTACTGGACTTATGCAGCAGTACCAATGGACTTTAGCATCAGTGCCACTGGAATGGACTTATGCAGCAATATCACTGGAATGGACTTATGTAGCAGTACCATTGGACTTTTTAACGGCAGTATTACTGGACTTAGGAAAAGTACTAATGGACTTTAACGTCATTGACCTATGTCACCATATACTGTAATCCCCTACCTACTGTCTACCTGCACTATATACATGCCAAATTACTTGCCCTGGGCGTTGAAAATCCTAGTTTTGGCTCAAACAAAAGGGGCAGACTAGATGGGCCAAGTGGTTCTTATCTGCCGTCAAATTCAAATTCTATACTATAACACAATATAATGTACAATGTTACTGACAATGTTAACATTATATACAGTAGACAGTTTTCAATTTGTACCATATTATTCATTTATTTAGATTTTATATGTATTTTGGGTTTTGGATCTGTTTTTAACCAAACCTAACCACTTTGCAGAAGTGTACAAAACTGAAAAGAACAGGATTGGTGTATCAGGGCTAAGAACAACAAATTATAAAAACATTTAATGATGTTTCTTTAAATGTAGCCACCATATGTAATTGCTATTTACAATTGGGAAACCAGTAATAAAACATGATGGGATGTTAATTATTATTATATTTTTATTTATAAGGCGCCATAAGAGGTATGCAGCGCCATACATATAAAACACATTATAACAGTAAAGGGTATACAGAACTAGATATAACAGTGACAGAAAAACAAAAACAGAGCACAATTAACAACACAAATCTTGGTACACAATACAGCTGAGATATAGGGAAATGAATGAGAATAGATGCAGGTATATATGTTAATGATATAAAGAGGTAAGAGTAAAAGATTATAATCTAAATTGGAATACACTCTGTAGTAAAGTAAAACAAAAATACATACACCTTTTTCAAACAAATGTAATTAAAATTTGGGGGCATTTTGGTAAAGATAATTAAAACTAGCTGGTTTATGTATATATATCAGCTAGAGATAAATATCCTAAGGATTGAAAAACAATCTCCGCTATTATAAATGAAGAGTGAGAGATCAGCACCAGTTTAAATATGTACAGTATTGTGTATAAATATACTGTACATTGAATTTACAGTAACACTGATTTTTAACTCTTTGAGTGCAAACATCTTTGTGAGTGATGTTTTAAAAAATCCGGCAAAAATGCCAGCATCGCTTGTGAAAAAAGATTATATTTCCTATATCGGGTAAACATTATGAATAAAAATGTTTGCTTTCACAGCTATTTTGACAAATTCCCTTAGCACTCAGAGGGTTAAGTTATCTGTAAACAAACTCAAGGACACTATAAACTGTACAGAATAAACTATATTTTAAGCATAAAAGCAGGCACTCGTCTCATGTTTGGTCACTGTGACAGAACAGAAAGTGGCAAACATATAATTTTACAATTATATTTGAGTATACAGGCATCTATACAAAAAAAAAAAAACATTTGAGTATCACTCACAGAATCAGTAGCAGAAATAAGAAACAAACATTAGATATTATACAAAAATTGATTATGTATCGCCAGTTATATTTTAGGTACTAATTATTATTTTAGGAAACAATGCACTAATTAGCAAAGGGTTTCCTAAAATAGAATTAGTTTTTTTTTTTATTTAATCTTGCGATCCACATTCATGTGTGAAACAAGGTAAAAAACAGATGTGTGCAGGGGCGGATCCAGGATAAAATGACAGGGGGGCACCATGATAAAAGAGGGTTTGGGTGGGGGAGGGGCGGTGTTAGTGGTGCCAGTGTACATACTAAGAGAGCAGCAGAGAGAGGGTGGGAATGGTATTAGAAATAAGCCCTGGCATTTAAAGTACACAGCCCCACCATGGCGACAAAAGTGAAGGATGTAGTTGTGCGTGCGCCGAAGGCGCGCTCAGGAAAAGGGTGTGTGGCCACTCAACAGGGGGCGTGTCCTTGAGTGTAGTGTACAACACCATATACAACTTCTACACATTATGCAACATTATATTTGCCCCTTACACATGATGCCAAATGGATTGAGACAAAATTCAAATAATGCCACATGGATTGTGTCAAAATTCACATAATGCCACACGGATTGAGCCAAAATTCACATAATGCCACACAGATTGAGCTAAAATTCACACAATGCCACATGGATTGAGACAAAATTCACATAATGCCACACGGATTGAGACAAAATTCACATAATGCCACTCGGATTAAGACAAAATTCACAATACGTTTCATAAACAGGGACATTGTCCACCAAAGGCGCACATTAAACATTTACACCATAATGTCCATTACACGTTAAGTTACATGCAATTATGTCCATTATGTATTATGCCAAACACCATAATGCCTATAAAAAATTATGCTACATAAGTGCTGCTTATCTACATGCTCATTGCCAAGGGTTCCATGCTCATTGCCAGAGGTTCCATGCTCGTTGCCATGTGGGAGGAATACATGCTCGCGGTAAATGGGGGACAGCCGCCGCCATGCAGAAGTGTTAGCCACTGAGAGTGGCAGAGCCTGGCTGTATTCAGAGCACTGCAGGTCCCGGCTAATTGAAATAATGCCCCTTTCACACCAGAAAATGCATTCCCAGGTTGGCCCCTTTTACACTAGCCTAGTCCCTGCATTTTCTGGTGTGAGGGGGAGAGAAAACCACCCCTCCCCTTTAACCAGTTATCTCATTTAACCGGCTATATCTTCGGAACCAACTGACCCATTTACATGAGACCAGTATCATATTGAAGAACATTTGAGTGGGCTTTGAATGATTTTGGTCCAGTGAAACTGGAACGTTTAGTTCCAGAGTAATCTGCCCTCAAAGAACATGAACAGCCATGAAAATACATTTCAAAAATAAAAAAAAATCGGTTTACACACAATATCTCTGGAAACGATTGACCGATATGGACCAACCTGGTATCATATTGAAGGCCCAGCGATTTGGAATTAAATGAGATCAACCACAAGCTTCTGTGATGCCAGAGGGAAAATTGGCAGCCATCGGAACCGGGTGGGGGTCGGAATTGACGGCTCCCATATTATCCTATGGGGAAAAAACGTTACAGCTTTGCCAGGCGATATCTCCGGTTTCCAGGGGGCTAGAGACATGGGGCTGGGCTCATTGGAAAGCCATGGTCTTCAGCTACAAAATGAAATGACAGGGGGGCACGTGTCCGGGTGCTCGCCCCCCTGAATCCGCCACTGGATGTGTGCACACTGACACATCAGAAAACGTGATACAGTATCCAAGTATAAAAATCAATTAGCGCCTAATATAGTGTGGTTTGGTAAGCATGTATCACCAGATTAACCAATCGGCTGATTAGTCTGCAGCCTAGGGCACAGGAGAGGGAGTGTGTGTTTGTGTGTGGGGGAAGCTCTTGCAGATGAAAGTCGTGGAATAAAATGAAGGCCTAATTTATTCCATGCTTGTTGTTAAAGTACTTAAGGTGATAGCCAGATGGCTGTGCCAATGTAACTTACTGATGAAACCATTACTTTATGTACATTGTGCTACAGTGCCAGCTGGGCAGCCTTAAGCCAAAGTCTCCTTTACATGACACAAGTATTAGATCCTACACGCCAGTTGTATAATTTTCATTACATGCACATTCGTGTGTCTAGCAGCATTACAGGGGTAGCTACATGTGTATTAGCCTAGGGCACCTGGAACCTTTAATCCAGTTCTGTGTATAACTGTTATATATGATTTAAATCAGTAGCCTTAAACTCATCATTATCAGAAATCAGTTAAATCACATATATGGAGCTTAAACATTACTAAGCTTAAAAAAAATAGACACACAAGACAGTGTAGCGCAAATAAAAATTAACTTTATTTAATTAAATACGTACAGATAAGTTCTCATACACTATTGCTGCCATCACACCAAACAGTCCATCTTGGAGCTTCAGGTTCCATGCGGTTTGCATCAATCATCTTTACACTTGAATTTACATGATAATTGATATTTGATTTAACAAAACCACTTCACAAGACTGCATCTATTAATTTGATGTGCGACACATGTACATCTCTGTGTGAGTCTGAATATGTATGAATTTCTGGGAAAGGCTGATTTTACTTTACTGGGAACCAAGCAATCACAATACCAAAAACTAACTTTCTTTCCAAAACTGAGAACTTTCCATATAAAAATCCTTTAAGGTGAACAGCATTGCCCCGACATAAAGGGACATACTGAAAATGAATTAATAGTCAGTGGAAACCATGCCACCCAAAGCCAATTTAGGCTTAGAAACCCACCTCTTGATCCTTTTTCTGAGACTGCTCAATGACAACCGCAATTATCTTACTGCCAAGAGAGGCAGGCAATGTAGGAACACAAAACCAGACTATGGGGGGTATTCATTTTTGGATTTCAATTGGCGGAACATCCTGACAGTCCAAATCCCAAGCCGTTTTTTGTCTGCATGCCTGCAATGTGGAAGTCAATGTTCTGCCTGTCGAGTGGTGAAAAGTTGGCATGTCGGCGAAAAAGGCTGTGGATTGTTGAGATACGCCAATAATTTGACAATCCACATCCATTTCATACAAAACAGATCCAACTTTTTTTGAAGTTGGATCTGTTTTGTCGAACTCCATGGCGGTTGCTATTTCTCCTGTCGGAAATAGCGACCAACATTGAATACCACCCTAGAACTCTGCAAACTCCCCAAAATTACTAAATTAAGCATAATCAAAACTCTCATGACACAGATCATTTCTTCACAGATGTACAAATAAAATAAGAGGTGCACCAAACTAAGCCATGGAATTATGATGCCTAGGCAACAACATGTCCCACAACATAAACTTAAACCAAAGCCACATAACACAATCCCATATTTAAAAGGAAAGTTGATAAAATGCATATGGCAATTATAAAGCACATAATAAAAGGGATGCTCTAAAAACAAACAGGTCTACAATCCATTAAACCACCTTCATCCTACACAAATTAATAGAAACTTCCATAAAATAATAGGTGAGTCATGCTATAGACAGCCAATAAATAAAACCAGACAAAATACCTTGAAACCCTCCCCTATCAAGATAAAAAGAAAAATATGCAACCATATGAAGTTGTTTATGAAAAAATATATATATTTTATAGGTATCTGACTTACAACTCCCAAGAGCTTTGATCTTGAAAACTTTAAATCCAGCCAGTGCAGTGAGTCTTGGTATCAACCCACACAGAATGGTATTCAGCTATGAATAGTGCAAGTTGTGCAAGTTGTAGGTCACAGCATTGGAACACAACAAAATTTAAATATAGTAATAAGGAAGCCATCATCATATATTAACCAAGCCTCAGGAGAGAGGGGTGATGAAGAAATTAAGAGTTGTTAGGTGCACTGGATAGATGATGCAATTGAAAGAGTACTGAGGATACCTAGTACAAACCCTTACCTAACTGATTATTTCTCAAATTTTAGAATCCTGTACAACATGAAATCAACATTGGGAGCAGCCCACAAAGATGAAATCAACTCATTACTGCAAAAATCCAGATAAAAAGGTTGAGGAGCTATCATTGTTGTCTGAGTTAAGGAAGATGACATTTGAATTGACCACTCTAAAAAAGGGTCAGACATATCTTGGGTAGGTTGTGCAACCTTAAGCCAAATCTCTAAATCCTGCCAACCAAGTCCATTGCTAACAGCTCCTCTTGTTTCCAGGTAGACTCCTCATCATATTGATGCCAATGGAACTGCAGGAAATCTAAAAATACCATGAACTAAATGGAGATACTGAATCATAACAATAACAAGCTGTGTTTCCAAATAGAAATATGAAAATCAGATACAATGATGGAAACAGAAAGAACAAGTTGCTTTAATAGAGGTCTCAACTGTGCTTGCATAGCAGATACCATGTTCAAGGAGGAAGCCCCTGCACCAGAAGCCTTGGAGTTCTTTAATGTCACCAGCTGCATCAGGGTATTACCAACAGACACCAGTAACCCAATAATAGCGCTCAAGCAAGGCACCTTCTTCCCTAGACAGGAGTCCCTGCCCAACATTTGCTCCTAGCTTAGGAACCTGCAAAAGAAATGCTGCTGTACAAACAGAAGACCCAGCAGTTCTGAAAGCAGAACCATACCATATCCTCTACCACCTATATATCATTTCTAAGCTCATAGATGTAGACCCGGGGTAGCCAACTGCAAACTTCAAGAGCTACCAACAGTTCACATTTTCCAGCTCACCTTGCAGGTAAGCAGGTGCACTCGTTACTGACTAACCCATTTTAAAAGATCCACAGATGGAGCTAAATACTTCACTTGTGATTCTGTGAGGAGACATGGAAAACGTTAACTGTTGGTAGCTCTCGAGGACTGGAGTTGGCTACCCTGATGTAGAACATATCATGGGACTATCGGTGTGGAAGCACTGCCCCCTGCACAACATTAGGAAGAGAGGGGACCAGCCACACAATCATAACCGGTGAAGCTGCAACTGTGGTAGGATTATCAAAAAATGTGAGGGGGCCACTAACCATTAGGAACACCATTGCAGATACTCACCAACCATAGCTGGGGTAGTGTAAAGCTCTGACACATGGCCCACTAAAACCAGTAGACACATCAGGATCCATGGTCAGTACAGGAGGGGTCCCCATTATGTCAGCAAGGTGAATGAGGATGGAGACATACAGTAGCTTTCCTGCAGTATGTAAAATAAGATTTACAAGCAAGGGAAACAAGTAGGTTAGGAAACAGACAGAAAGAACATACAATGTAAGAGCAAAAGGAATACTAAATAAAATAACAATAAAGTACAAGTACAACATAGTCACGGTTCCAAACATATAGTATCTTTATTCCTGAAATAAAGAACACAAAGAGGCAGAACAATAACCACACGGTCTCTGTAAAGCATAAGAGTACACCCCCTTAATACTAACAATGGCATTTTTATTAAACTTATTTGTCCCTGACTAGAGGTTTAAATCTCATAAAGGCTACAAAGCCCTCTGTTCTTGTCATAATAAGTCTTCACACAGAAATAAAAATTAACTATATTAATGAAAAAATACAAAATGAGTTTTTAACATATGACTGGACTTTGTTATGTGAAAATAATTGCATAAGCAGTATGCAGAATTTCAGTCAACACTCACTGGGATTTATTTACTAAGATGGGAGTTATATTGAAAATGGGATGCTGCCCATTTACTATCTACAGTACCTTATTTAGCACGTACCAGAAGATAATAGATATAATCTGATTGGTTGCCCATAGAAAAATCAAATCTTCAATAGAAATCCCATTTTAGTAAATGTATTCTCTCAATATCTCTAAAGTGAATATGTTGACTTCACACTGCACTGGGATCCCAACATGGGTTTAATGTTCCTTACAGCATTTTATCTGTGTGGTTGTTATTAGAGGACAAGACATTTTTAAGGTAATTGATGCATCTAATTAACTTGTAGAACATATTTAAAAATAATATATAACTATATCGACAGTGCTGAAGATTCTACCGGGAACTGAATATCAAGTAAAATATATTTGATTAAAAGTTCAACGTGGGACATTCTTTTGTATTATGTAGATTTTTTTTTATTAAAACACAACTTTTAATTCTCATTTAAAATATGTAATATATTATATATAATTTATATAATATATATTAGTGTATGTTTGTATTGTCAAATAATCTCAGTCAAATACCTTTTTGAGGTAAAAAAAACATGCTGCTTGAGTGGTTTGAGGTTATGGAAAGACATGAAGGTGAGGGAATGGAGAGACAGTAGAATGAGACGTTTGGAGAAACTCAGAGGTTAAAGGATTGGGGAATTTCCACAAATTTCAAGATTAGAAGGAAAAGTCTTCAAAAAGGTACAATAATCTTCATTAAGACACAGAAAGAAAACATATTACCTCTGTTGTATGATATTGTTGGTTATATTCCTAAGTAATCAGATGTCTTCTGGACCACATGATCATCTCTATGAATGGTGAAAACCAACTGAAATTATCGTCTGCCCAGCAAATATCCATATGTTCTTAGGTTTCCTGTTGCAGAGAAATCATCATATAGGTAAGAAAAGATTCATGCTGACTGGCTGATACCAAGCAAAGAGAGTGTTGAGGCCTCTAGAAAAATTAGTGCACAGGGTCAAAGGATTCCAGTTGCCAATCTGGCTGATATAGCTGTCTATTCTTCTCATCTCCAGTCTCCACTACTTGCAAAACTCTCCTAGCAACTGCTGCTGGAGAAGCTGCTGATGGTGGTGGATGATGGAGACGCAATAGTCTAGCTCCACAGCTGAAGTGTAGATATAAACTGGCTGCCGCCTCCTAAAGGTGCAGAGCCAGAGGAGGAGGAGGTACACAGGTGCAGGGCCAGGGGAGGAGGCACGCACACAGTGCTCACAGCCAGAGGTGACAAGGAAGGATTTCCCCTGGTATTAAGTGCCCCAGGCCCCCCGAAGGCTTAGTATTGTCCGTAGAGAAAACACAAATATATTTGTAGCAAAACCTTTCTATATTTCTAGAATTGTATGCATTGCAGATATGACAAAGCAGCAATAAGCAACAAAGACCAAAAGGCTAGCAAGTACAGTAGCTGTAGAAAGAAGCAAAGATTCCTCATTACTACTTTGTTGAAACAATTTTTTAGTTTAAGCAGCAAATAAGTTTACTCTATATACAGTAGTTGTGTAACTACCAGGGAATGAGCTTAGCAGCTGCTCTCAGGATTGCAGATTGGCCTGGACCCTAATCATTGTCTTAAGCCAGCAGCCTGATGGGCACTGTTTGGTGTGGTGAAATTGTATGCAGACCCATTCTTGACTATTAGAGCATTGGTCCCAATGTAGTCCGTAGCCTACAAGCAATATATGTACCTTCCAGACAGATTCTGAACAAAGGCAATAAATGTTAGCCATTTATTCAGGATTAGGCTCCTACAAGGAATGGTCTACACTGAAAGTCATCCCATAATGCCACTTTCACTTCTGCAATTCAACTGGTGCTATTGCAAACATTCTTTCCAACCAGACTGTAGGTTTATGTGCCTGCACTTTTATAGGGGCACTGCTATACAATGACCCCAGAATACTATAGTATCTTCAGTCAAACAAACACATGACCTCTGACCGAAGTTAACACAACATAAAAAATATATATTCTCCTACCCTAATGCGATTGGCGATTGTGACTAAAGTTTATAGTGTTAAATATGTTAACAAAGAGTCCTTATATGTCCCCGTCCCCCCCAATCTTGCCTTTGTGGCTGTTACCCTGTTTTTCTCTGTTCCATTTATTTTAATATTTGCTTGTGGAAAATTGTGGATGTCTAATTCAGAACCTTGTTAATCTATATTTTTATATACCCTTGCCATTCTGTACGTGTACAGTATACTCAGCAACAATGCTATTTTTGCTCACAGGTATTCTTACCTAACTTTTTATAACTCAATATAGAAATAACCTTGTCGGACAAACTATTTGATATTCACAACTATACTTTATTGTATATGTAAAACTTCAATAAAAAACTTTAAAGCTATAGGGGCACTGCAGAAGAGAGAAAAGTAAGTATAAAATGACATTAATCTCAATAAGTACAAGTACAGAAATTTATACTGTACATAACCAGAACTATAAATATTTTATTGATTTCAGGATTATCAAACAAGAATTCATGTGGGGAATATTTAAACTATACAGCAGATCATTCGTTTGTAAATGCGGTCCTCAAGGCACCCAACAGTGCAGGTTTTAAGGAAATCCCTGGCTAAGCATAGATGGCTAAATCAAATTGACTGAGGTTCAGTACTGTACTAATTAAATCACCTGTGCTCAAGTGTTTTTATCCTTAAAGAATGGACTGTTAACATGGCTGATTTTAGGAACCTCTGCAATAGATTTGACATTAATTACTATAGGAACACATTTGTTTTGAGCTCAAAACTATCCAAAAGAACACTTTTTTTTTTACTTATTGGTTACGTATACAGGCAACATATGCATAACAATAAGCCGTAAGCATAATGTGCCAAATGTGTGCATTACATATCAGCTCTATAGTTAGATATTCAATGGTGATCTAGTTTAGGAATTAGTATCTTTACATGTCCTTCAATATTATGGCCTTATATTCGCTTTGTTACCAGTATAGTGGTGGTACTTGTACTTTCTTCATCGCACCTAAAAATCGCGTAAAATCGCATCGCATACAATCAGATTGCATGCGATGCGATTTGCCGCGATTTTAATATGTGAAGGCACCCAGATGTCTGTTTCATATGTGAAATGGCCCCCCAGACCCCATTTTTAATTGTATACCCACCCTGATGGCTAAATGCCCCCCATTGTTAACGCCACCCCACTATCAATGCAAACCCGAAGCGTGGCGAGCGCAGCAAGCCCGCGAGGGGTGGCGGTACGCGTCCTCCGACCTTTTCATACCCCCACTATCCACGTCGGCGTGGAGTTGATTTTATGTAGTGTGGCGAGCGCAGCGAGCCACCGAGCCCGAAGCGTGGTGAGCGCAGCGACCCCCGCGAGGGGACGCGGATACCTGTGAAGCCTGCGAGGGGACGCTTTAGCTGTGAAGGTATCCGCTGCACTCGGCAAGCTTCGGGCTTGGTGGCTCTCTGCGCTCGCCACACTATATAAAATCAACTCCACGCCGACGTGGATAGTGGGGGTATGAAAAGGTCGGAGGACGCGTACCACCGTCCCTTGTGGGCTCGCTGCGCTCGCCACACTTCGGGTTGGCGTTGATAGTGGGTTGGCTTTAACAATGGGGGTCATTTAGCCATCAGGGTGGGTATACAATTAAAAATGGGGTCTGGGGGGCCATTTCACATATGAAACAGGCATCTGGGTGCCTGTACATTTTAAAATCGCATCAAATCGCATCGCATGCAATACAATAGCATACAATGCAACACGATTTTCTCTTCATGGGAATTTCAAGGGAAAACGTATCAAATCGGATCAAATCGCATGCTTAGGGTACTGGCATACAATTTCAACATCGGGCGCCAAGATAAGTCACAAGTACCCAGTGGTGCCCCAATGAACAGGGAAAACCCAATAATGTAAAGAAAAACAATTATATGGTTGGGGGAAAGGAAGTGAGCATTCACCACTAGTAATAAGGTGCCAATGTACAGACAGTCTTCGAAGCATAGAAACAATCATGTAATTGTTCCATCAAATGTAGATACTGTAAACAGGAGGAGACAAGAATTTGTCACTATACTGCAGTACTGTATCATATTTTGGTACTTGTTTCTTATCACGGCCACAATCGCGGGCATCGTGTACCTTAAAGTTAAGGTACACGATGCCCGCGATGGACCAGATTTCCTTTGAAATCAGGTCCATTTTGCCGGCAAAGGCAAAATCGCGGGCATCGCGTCGGTCGCGGCCATTAAGATTGCCCCCGACGTGACCGACGCGATGCCCGCGATTTTGCCATAGCCTTCAATGTTAAAATATTTTTTAACATTGAAATCGGGAGCATCGCGTCGGTCTTGTGCCATTATAATGGCACAAGATGAGATGGACTTGATTAAGTCCATCTCACATAGGAAACAATGTGAAATGGGCCAATATGACCCATTTCACATTGTATATGGCCCCGTCGTCCCCCTCAACGCCACCCCACGATTGACGCCAACCCGAAGCGTGGCGAGCGCAGCGAGCCCGCGAGGGGCGGCGGTGCGCCTCCTCCGACCTTTTCAAACCCCTACTATCCACGTCGGCGTGGAGTTGAGAATATAAAGTGTGGCGAGCGCAGCGAGCCACCGAGCCCGAAGCGTGGGGGTCTAGGGAATATTTTACATTGAAGGCAATGTAAAATAGGGTCCCAGGGACCCTATTCACATTTGATTCAATGTAAAAATCGCATCGGTCGCATTGCATGCGATGCGACCGACGCAATTTTTCCGACACGACCACCCCGATGCAAATCGGTGTGGCCGTGCTAGGAAAAAAGTACCTATATTTTCAATTTTAAAAAAAGTAAAACATTTTACCAATAAAATACATACAAAAGAAAGTAGTAAATACTGTATGCTTATTTGAATGTCCCTTCTTAGTTCATGAACATATCCCCATGTTAGTCCATAAGGAAAGTAATCCCAGAACGATGTATTTAAATGATCATTGTTGAAAGGCGCAAGAGTCCATTTACTACATATATTGTCCTCATGGGATTTCATCAAGGGACTAACAAAGAGACCCATTCGGCCTATATATAATGGTTTCAACCAGTGATATTCTGGTTGTGCATACACCAAAATTATATACTAGAGCCAAAACTGTGCAGAGGCAGTGGAAGTTGCTGGTCAGAGGAGCATGATCTTCCGACCAGCTACCATTCAGGGGCTGAAAATGGGAGCGCGCACCCGGCGATTTATCGCTGGTGCACACTCCAATCACTGGCAATATGGTCGCTCGGCGACCATATTTCCAGCGATATTTGCTATAATCGCCCCCGTGTGTACGCACCATAAGCCTTTAGCTGGAGATCTCAAGGTAGATTGGGAGATAAAGCAGAAAAAAAGGAATACATTCACCACAAAATGGTTAATAATGGTTAATAAACTATAAGAGATAGTTATCTTGCATGCAGTTATTTATCTGGAATGTTTTCATACTCAATTAGACCTTTATGGTACATTAGGTATACAATGTGAAAGACACATACAATAAGACAAACACATAGATAGTACGGAATGGGACCTTATGACCAGTCGACCTTCCTCATGTCGACCTTTATGCAAATTCGACCTTAAGTCATGTCGACCTTGGCCCATGTCGACCTTAAGTCAGGTCGACCTTCCTGCCAGTCGACCTAGTGGGGTCGACCTAATGACTGTAGACCTAAATGCAGTCTGACGAATGACCGCATCCCGATAGTACAGCATCTACTGAATTCAAACATATAAAAAATATATATATAACTTAACATAGAGAGGTCAAAGTCAATTATAAGAAGTACATATGTGCTAGCAATGGCCTTAAAAGGGTTGTTATGGTCATATAATCCACACATATTTAGGGTGCTATGGATGTGGATGTAGTATCCCTTATGCTTGATTATTATATAATAGAAACATGCTCCTATACTTAAACAGTGTATATACTGTTAGTGGAATTGTCACATGGCCTTTTATCTGCATTGTTCCCAGTATAGTAGGGCCCTAATACAAAGGGTATAAATGGAATTGTGTATTAAAAATAACTACTGTGAAGTATATAGTTTGTGATAGACCTGGTAAAGTAATAATAGGGAAATATGTTTGTCCCAGGTTTTAGATCTATGTATTTTAAAGCTCCAGGAATTGTCTGTTTCTGCTAAATGGACTTGATTAAAGATTGGGCTTTTACTAATAGCTGGATAATGGGTCCTGTGGGTATGAGTGTGAGAGAGCGAAGGGAGGGCTCCACTCATAAAGCATTTTGGGTTTTTAGTCCTTCAGCTTACGAGGAGGCTAAGAACTAATAAGTGCATGCACCTGTAAGAGGCTGATATAAGCTGTGTCAGGGATTGGTCATTATCTGCAAAAACAGGAAACAGGCCTGCTGTAAGTCACCAAAAATGTACTGACTGTAAGTACTGTGCATATGCATGTTTTTATGGTAGCGGCATTAGGTCCTACCACCCTGAAATAACGAACATATTTTGTTTATTTAGTGCCCAGATGGGCTAGGATTTATTTAGATGTTTTATTTTGTGTACTGTACAATAAAACCAGCCACCACTAGGATTGCACAAAAACCCTTGGCCGATGTGCTGTTTTCCTGGCTGGTGTATGTTTGGAGTGGACCATCTAAAAAAGTACAATTGGATGCTATTGCGCTGCTGGGAGAGTAAATGCTGATTATATCTGCCGAGACTAAATGAGTTTGGACACACTGTTATAAATGTAACAATTTTATAATAAAATAAAAACACAAAAAAATTACAATACATACAATTTAAAAGAAAAAAATACATAAAGTATAAATCACAATAAATGTAGCAGCCAATAATAGGATGTAAATATCTGGATAGTTATTCCATATAAATAGGGATATAAATTCAGTGGGGGTCTCCTGGTAGTAATTATGCACCGGTAAAAAGTGCTCTTATTTGCAGCAAAATAGGTCTGAGCAATTCAGTAGTAATTTACTCAGAGTCCAAGCATGTATTATATATGAAGTGCAATCAGCCCGTCCTTCTTAGCATGTGAGTAAACACACAGATCTTCTGTATTTTGAAAGGGGCTAATAGCACAAGTTGTAATAAATAAGTTGGGTCATGGACCTGATGTCCACACTAGAAATGTCGATTGTGGACAATGTGCTCACCTACTGAAAGTTGAGTCCGGTCCTGGGTGAGCGAGATGGGATGTGCGGTCCGTCGGCTATTTGTAGTAATGAAAAGCCGGTTAATGCCTTTGATTTAAATGTTTGTTTGTATGAGTCGCCACGCTCACGTCCCAGATGCCGGGTAGTAGGTCACTCTTGTGCCGCTTGTATCTGGTGCTTGGGGGCACTTCAGGGTAAACGCTCTGTATGTAGCGTGGTACAGCAGAGCTTGTTCAGACAGACAGGAGAACCACCATGAAACAGGATTTGTGTCAATGCGTTTCGTAACCCTTTGTGTACGGGGAACTTTCTCAAGAAAGATACCTCCTCTTAGTCTGAAGGCTATTTAAAGGCTGGGATAGCGCACATGGTTCTAAATTATCCAATTATTAGCTTAAGTACAAATGAAAATGTATTTATTTCTTTTAATTTGTACTTAACCTAATAATTGGATAATTTAGAAAACAGGCACCCAATAATCATCCCTAACTTCTATATGTATAATTACCTTTTAAGGATCGGTAATTTTTCATTTACTATTGGTCAAAACTTTAGACCTATTTCAGATTTCTATGTAAATCCAATGGTCTAAGACCCTTATTCAGATCCAATCGCAGTACAAATTTGTTCTTTAAAATGGGCAAAACCATGTGCACTACAGGTGGGGCAGATTAAACATGTGCAGAGAAAGTTAGATTTGTGTGAGTTATTTTGTTTCTGGGCGGGGTAAATACTGGCTGCATTATTTTTACACTGCAATTTAGATTTCAGTTTCAACACACCCCACCCAACTCTCTGCCCCACCTGCAGTGCATATGGTTTTGCCCATTTTAAGAACAAATTTGTACTGCGATCAGATCTGAATAAGGGCCTATGTTCAGAGCAAGTCCCCTTCTGTGCATGTGAGGAATGGATATTGTGATATCACTCGTTCCACTTGAGTTTAAAAGGCTCTAATGTTCCACCATTGAGAGTAAGGTGACTCTGCCCTGGAAACCCTTATATCAGGACATCCCAGGTGCTGCTGATTACACCTGGGATTCTGCTACTGCTACCAAAACCTGGTCTGGATCCTCCACATTACTTTAATGTGGGGGAATGCTGGCTCTGACACATATAGTCAAAAACAAAAAAAGATGGGCACTTCTTTTAATGGAATACAGTTCTATAAAGCAAAAGTCTTTGAGAAAAAATTGTTGTGATTGTAGTGCTGGGGCAAAGGCAGGATTTTCAGATGTAGACACCATCCATTATTCCCAGATGGGAAAAGAAATCCGCACACCTGTTAATTACTTGATGCAATATCAAAATTGTATATATGCAAAAAATATTTATTTTCCCATCTGGGAATAATGGATGGTATATAAACAGTATGTAATCTAGCACCCAGTGATCAAACCAAGAAATAGTGTGCAGTTTTTCCTTCAACTCTATATATGTAGACATATATAGCTCCAGTTTTGTACACAGCACTTTATGCACGTTCTACATAGCACACGTCCTGAAGACAAAGCCGTTTCGGCTTAGAAACGTCACGTCGACAAATGCTTGTAATTCTCTGCTAAATACAGGATTCATTCCTTTAAGCTGTTTGAGTGCCGCCTGTTCTTTTGGGGTCCCCACCAGGATCCTATACGGACATTGATTGCTGCTATTTCTATTATGAGGAAGGCACCCCAGCATTAACCCTTTGGATGAGAGTGCCGGACAAATCTTGTGATATATATATATATATATATATATATATATATATATATATATATATATTGTGTAGGAGACACTCACCAGTCTTATAGCAGAGTCACATATAGATTTAATCAGGCAGCATGGCAATCACAGAGGGTCGACGTTTCGGTCCACCTCTAGGACCTTTGTCAAGAGCCTCTTGACAAAGGTCCTAGAGGTGGACCGAAACGTCGACCCTCTGTGGTGATTGCCATGCTGCCTAATTAAATCTATATGTGACTCTGCTATAAGACTGGTGAGTGTCTCCTACACAATCTATATATGACTATTGGACCTACAATTTGGCCCTCTATGGAATGGCACCCCAGCTAATTTGATTACAACAATATGCGAGTGCCAGCTATACGAAGAATATATATATATATATATATATATATATATATATATATATATATATATATAGACAAAACGGGCGCATCATAGTGCAGATATCTTTAAAAGTTTGTATTTATTCGAACACACAGATAAAATGACGTTACCAAAGGTGTCGGCTCCAAATGCCACACTATAAAAGCATGAACACACAGACGTCCCGGCGTCTGGTACAGGGAGAGGTTACACTCCTCCGGACACTCGCTGGTCTGATCGACGCTGAGCCATGCCCCTACGCGTTTCATCACGATGACTTCGTCAGAGGGCTGGCCCAGCGTCGGTCAGACTCCTCTATATACCTGGACGGCATTTCTCTCAGCCAATCCATGACATACATTTTTTAACTGTTTTAGACCTATGTCCGTCGTTGCTCATACAATCTCTTAGCTATATCTTGCAACAAAATCTCCTGGTGTGTACCTCAAGACGTTTCACATACATCATATACGTTATAAAATGGTAACATTAACATCTAAAATGGTACCGTTTTTTTCATAAGATATATATATTATAAAATACACATTGTTTATACAAAAATTATAAACTACGTTTATACAAAAAGATATGACATAAAAATAATAATACATCAAAAAACACTATCCCGTTGGGACTATATGCATGTGCATGATATACAAGTACAAAACTTTTAAACAGAGAAACTTGTTGGACCCCGAGTATATAAGCAAAACCACAAAGCATATTTTAAGTACACCGTTCTCCAATAATCTTATATTTTATATTTCATAAGGTTTTCTACTTTATCTTTAACTTAAAAATGAGGCAATATCAATACCCTCATTTAAGCCTACTGGGGAGAGTGTATTTAGATTGTAAATCCAATAAGACTCGCGTCTTCGGAGCATGTTTTCCCGATTTCCTCCTCTAATATTTAATTTCACTTGTTCAATCCCCATAAATCGCATTCCACTTGGGTCTCCGTTCTGGCAACTTAAAAAATGTCGGGGAACACTGTGATTGCTGATTTTATTTTTTATATTTCTAATGTTCAAGGATGCGAATTTTCAGCATTCTCTTGGTCTTTCCTATATACATTTTCCCACAGGGGCAGACCAACAAATAGACTACATAAGTCGAGATGCAATTGATTAAACTTTTAATTTCACATTTCCTTCCATTCCTGTCAGTCACAGTTTTTTTACCCCGTAATCCATGTGCACACATCTTACAATGGTTGCAACAGATGAATCCCTTTACAGGTGGCATATTTGGAAACAAGGTTAATGTTCTTTGTTCTGGAATCTCTAAAGGCAGAAGGCTAGGGGCCAGTCGGTTTTTTAGGGTAGTTGCCCTTTTAAAAATGACTTCTGGACGTTTTCCTATAGACCCTTGTAGTACTGGGTCCATAGTTAGTATCCCCCAGTGTTTATTTAAAATACATTTGATGGTGTTACTCTGGGTGTTAAACTGCGTTACGAATGGACAAAAGATTTCTCTTTTCTTAGTGTTATCCCGTTCTTTATACTTTATTAGTTCTTTCCTATCCAGCCTTTTACATTTTTCTTTAGCAGCCAGAAGGGGTAACCCTTTTCCAAAAATCGTGCTAGATAAGTATCAGCCTGCCTCTCAAACGCTTCCAAACTACTGCAGTTACGTCTGAGACGCAACAGCTGAGAGTATGGCAGATTCAGCTTCCAATTCTTAGCATGACAGCTAGTGAAGTCCAAATAGGTATTACGGTCGACTTCTTTAAAAAATGTACAGGTTTTAATCTAGTCACAATCCTCTACCGTTGATAACGTTAAATCTAGAAAATCCATCATAATACTATTAAACTTATACGTAAAGCTTAAGTTATAATCGTTAATGTGTATATAATCAATGAACTCCGCAAAAAGACATTCAGGACCAGACCACACTATAATGACGTCATCTATATAACACTTTAAGAGAGGCATATACATTGAAAAGGGGTTATTGGTGTATATAAACTCTTGTTCCCACTCCCCCAAATAAAGATTGGTGAACCCCGGGGCACATATCGTGCCCATCGCCGTCCCACAGCATTGTATATAATATTGTCTGAGGAATGTGAAATAATTGTATTTTAATACAAATCTCAAACGATTTACCTTTTCTCTCGGCAGTGATTCATCACGGTAGAGCACTGTGGTTATACATTCCAGACCCCTTTCATGGGGTATGGATGTATACAAAGAATTTATGTCGACAGTTGCCCACTTATAGTCACTTTTCCATTCAAAATCTTCCATTAATTGGAGTACAGACATAGAGTCTTTCACATAGGATTTCAAACAAGGCACATACTTATTCAAATACACATCCACAAATTCCGATAATTTGGACGTTAATGAGTCGATTCCCAATACAATCGGGCGACCCAAGGGTGCGGTCTGGTTCTTATGAATCTGAGGAAGATGGTAAATAGTTGCTACTCTAGGGTGATCATTGCTCAGATATTCAATGATTAGAATGTGAAATTAAAAGTTTAATCAATTGCATCTCGACTTATGTAGTCTATTTGTTGGTCTTCCCCTGTGGGAAAATGTATATAGGACAGACCAAGAGAATGCTGAAAATTCGCATCCTTGAACATTATAGAAATATAAAAAATAAAATCAGCAATCACAGTGTTCCCCGACATTTTTTAAGTTGCCAGAACGGAGACCCAAGTGGAATGCGATTTATGGGGATTGAACAAGTGAAATTAAATATTAGAGGAGGAAATCGGGAAAACATGCTCCGAAAGCGCGAGTCTTATTGGATTTACAATCTAAATACACTCTCCCCAGTAGGCTTAAATGAGGGTATTGATATTGCCTCATTTTTAAGTTAAAGATAAAGTAGAGAACCTTATGAAATATAAAATATAAGATTATTGGAGAACGGTGTACTTAAAATATGCTTTGTGGTTTTGCTTATATACTCGGGGTCCAACAAGTTTCTTGGTTTAAAAGTTTTGTACTTGTATATCATGCACATGCATATAGTCCCAACGGGATAGTGTTTTTTGATGTATTATTATTTTTATGTCATATCTTTTTGTATAAACGTAGTTTATAATTTTTGTATAAACAATGTGTATTTTATAATATATATAAGTCTTATGAAAAAACCGGTACCATTTTAGATGTTAATGTTACCATTTTATAACGTATATGATGTATGTGAAACGTCTTGAGGTACACACCAGGAGATTTTGTTGCAAGATATAGCTAAGAGATTGTATGAGCAACGACGGACATAGGTCTAAAACAGTTAAAAAATGTATATCATGGTTGGCTGAGAGAAATGCCGTCCAGGTATATAGAGGAGTCTGACCAACGCTGGGCCAGCCCTCTGACGAAGTCATTGTGACAAACCGCGTAGGGGCGTGGCTCAGATCAGACCAGCGAGAGTCCGGAGTCATTACCACAAACAGGCACCGGGACCCCAGTACCCGGCTCGCCACAACCTGCTATATATATATATATATATATATATATATATATATATATATATATATATATATATATATTATATATATATATACATACATATACACACACACACACACACATACATACATACAGGGGCGTCAACAGTAGTGTAGACCCCTGGGCATAGCAATGTATTGGGGCCCCTACCGATCCTCCAGGGGTAAGGGTGGGGGAAGCTTTGATGTCCCGCGAGTGGTAGGGGGTATTATATCAACAGCTCACCATGTAGGGCCTGGATCAGTAATTTCCACTAATTACCTCTTTACTGCACGTATGGTGGGAGATGGGGTGGGAGAATGGGGCAATACTTACTTCCAGGGTGGTAGAGGATGTTTAATATGCAGAGGGGGGGTGTATAGTGGAGTGGGCTTATTATCCATAATTTTCTGGTGGGAGGGCAGCTTGCTTGACTGCAGATATCTCCAGTTTCTGGAAATAGATTTCTTAGATTTTAATGGAATTAAAAACTAGAGAATCCCACCTACCAAATGGTAATGGGGACTAGGGGATCAGATTTCAGGAGGCAGAGCAATCTGCCAACGAGTATATAAAACTACATACCAGGTGTGTGGAGCTGGAGCAGTAACCAGCTGCTCTAAGGTCGATATCTCTGGTTCTGGGAACAGTAGAGACAAGCTCCTAGTGTCCCTCAAAGGGGGAAAGTCCCAGCTTTTGGAGGATACCCTGAGAAAAGTCAGACAAAACCTGAAATATCTGAATGGGAAGAGCAATAAATAGGCTTGGATGGGGACCAAGTCGGATCTCTCCGGTTCCCAAGCACCAATTTTTAAAATTCTTATACCCATGGAAAGAGGGGACCCTTAGCTTTCAGCCTAGGGCCCTTAGACTCCTGGGGGGGTTCTGGGTACTCAGAAACCCCCCTGTGTGCGCCACTGTAGAGGCAGGGAGGAGTTCATTAGGGTATGCACAGCATTAGGATGTGCCTGTGTACCCCTAACTCTCAATGTGCGCACGCCTATAATCTGACAAATCATGCAAGAGGTTTCTTTCTTCTATGGACACCTCCAGCTGCATTTACATTTTAATTACAAAGAATTGCACTGCCAATTCCCGGTAGCTTTGCAATTCCTTACAAATATGAATTAAGCCCTTTATTGTCAAATATGAAGTATTGCAGTCTATTTGTATGCTATGAAACATGATATTCAGGCAAAGTAAACGGTTAATTATTATTTTTAAAAGCATAACAACAAACAGTAAATTATTTCATTTTCAGTAATTAAACTGCTGAAAAGTGTCAGTTAATAAAAAGTAACCTGGTGTTTAGACCCTACTGTTAACTGAACTAAACAATAATTAAAACTGCATTAAATCTAATGCTGGGGGAAATAACTGGATGTGGTTGTAATTGGCTTTGTAGTGGCAAATTTATTTTACATAATTTGACAGACATCTTTCTTTACAGTATATCTCACTCTTCTGCATATTTTGTCATTAGATCCATATTTATCATTTTGAAGATGGGCCCTTCCTTCTATTCTCTTTGGGTTTATGATGACCAGACTCTCAAATCAGTTGTAAATGGATTAGTTTGAAATCAATCAAAGCCTTAGTTCCCAAATTAATTTCATAAACATCTTAACCGTAGTGGCCTATTATAACCATTTCTATTGCTATTTGTACACGCGGTCCACTTTTTTTAAATCTTTGGATACAGGAAAGATACAAATGATCGATAGATAGATAGATAATCCTGGAGATCTCAGATTTTGTGTTTTGTGGTGAATCTAAAAGGTCAGTCCTTATCTTAGACCTGTGATTTCGCAGGCACGGATGATTATCGATAGACTGCATATGTGCATCATCATAGAGCACATGCGCAAGGCCATTCTGCAAAAAGATACAGTATCTTTTTGGAACGCTAGCTGTGCGCAAGTGGATTGACAGAAAGCTGGTATTTGGGGGTGGTACCCGAATGTTTTCTGGGAATGTCAGGGAAAAAGCAGCCATGCCGAAACATTTTCAGAGAAGACGTGTGACGTCATCTCCTGCCAGATCAGCCTGTTTCTATTGCAGCCGCTGAGTATGTCCTGGGTTATGCACAGACTGCACACACTGGAAAAATCATTCCATAGAGAGTGAGTTGCAAGTGGATTTGCAGCTCTTCCCTAATTAGTAATCTTTTTTGCAAGCCTTTGGTGGGGCAGCGGCTAACTGATTTCATGGCTCTGCAAATTAGCAGAGAAGCGACAGGTTTGAATAACCCCTTAAGTCCCTTTGAAATCCCACATTCGTGTGCATGGGGAGGGTTTTTGGCTGTGGCTGCAATAGTTGTGTACAATAAAAGTTGGTGAGAAGGTGGAAAAGAAAGCAGGTATCTTTAATGTATGTGTCATTGAGTTCAGACATTAGCAAGTAAACTGCATTGTAGGTTACTGTGCGTATTTGTTAGATACTAGCATTTTAAATATGCAATACAGACTCCTGTATTTTCCTTTGAACTTGAGTGAGCTGCGCTTTCATAAAATTGATCTTCACAAGAATATGTATCTGCACTGCTGTATTTATTATCTGTGAGGCCAGAGACAGTACTGTGATTGCATGCTTAGCTGACAAAATATACTATGCTGTATCTGAGTGAATTAAACTCCCACAGAAGACATCTGTTTTCTTGTTTGAAATAAAATCTAGTGGTTTAGAATTAAATATAGATATTTAATGGGAAGATTGGGTGTTTTGAGAGGTATATTACTTACACTGCTTTCACAGTGCTGTGTCAGACCCAAAAAATTGATCCCGGGTCCAGGCCTTCACACTACACCTGGTTCACCCATGATACACAGGGAAATATAAGATTTCACACTTCTTATAACCCGGGCCAAATTGTCAGGTTTGTCGGACTGGGCTATTACGATTTGGTGATTTCATTCTGCACCTCGACCTGGGTCAACCAGGCCGCAACGAGGCAATAACCCGGGTTTTAACTGCATATTTTTATTGGAAATCTTGTATTTTCATGAGAGAGAGAGAGAGAGCGGGCTGTAGTTGTGCTACAATACTACATATGGTAATATGTACTGTCATGATTAAGCGCCATTCTGATGCCGGAATGGGCCCAACTGTACATACAATATTATTGATAAGTGACCTGCATAAATCCTGTATGGTTATGAAGAAATTGTGGGTGAAAAGGTTATTCCAACAACCCCTGCCCAGCTTTTTGATAACTTAAACAGGGAAGCAGATGTTATCTCCTTCCCCTCTACATTTATAATAATTTTTCTAAATTCTAGGATCTAAGGCATAGAGGTCTGGGAAATGTCAAAGACCAGGGAGATGTCAGGAAAGTAATTTCTTTAGAACTCTAGAATGATACCTTATTAGTGATAAGAATTAAGAGGCACCAAATGGTGGTCTCTCCCCCCCCCCCCCCCCAGATCCTTAGGTGTCAGAACTTTGCTGTTCCTAGCTAATTGCTCAGCTTCAAAAGGAAAGTAAATTAGCCAGCCCCTGCGTATATCACCAGTAGACCCCATGTGACAGTGAAGATTCCGGAGGTGGGGCTGTGTGATTGTGTGGGGGTTTGCAGATATTAAAAAGTGTATGGCACACAATATATGTGGTCATTATCTTAGAATGAGACAGGACTAGGACCGTGTCTGCTATAATGATCCTGAGGAAAATCTGAGAAGTTTCACTCCATCCCACTATCCCAAACTGCGTGTACTTGGATCAGTAGTTTTTTTCTTTCCCTGTCGATTTTCTTTGAGAATATTTTTTCTGTGACTTGACTTTTAACTATATATCTTGTAACCTATGTTTTCTGTAATATACTGTAAGCCTTGTAGTGTTTTCACTTAAATTAAAAATCATAATTTAGTTTTGGTGTCTGTTGTTATCCAGCCCAAGCCTCTGCAGAACTCGCCAGAGTGCTACCGTGTAATTCATAATTTGGTGTATCGGCAGAACCAAAGCTGTCGTGGACTAGGTCCAAAGGGTTCTTTGGTTGGTGGCAAGCGGAAAATCATGGTGAAATAAACACACGCTTGTGGTACTCAGTAAACGTGTCACGTGGCAGGGATTCGCAGATTGTCGTATCTGGGGAATCACCCTGCTAGGATCGTACATTAGCAGCTCTTGTGTATAAGAACTTACTTCAATTGTTTCTCCATTTGTAAGAAGTAGAAACAACTTCTTACAAGAAGTTGTAAGAAGTAGCAATGGCTTATTCTTGAAGCACAACAGAAACACACTGGAAACTTGTAAGAGTACTCAGTAGTTATGACTAGAACTTAGACTATCACAGGAGCACACAGTAGAATGAAGAGAACACTCAATAAAATTAGTCCATGCGGAAACACTTTACAAAAGGGACACACTGGAAACTGTTAGTGTACTCGGTAGTATTTACCAGCACTTGGAGTATCTCATGAACACCCTGGATACTTTGGATAGCACTAGCATTAATGGCTAGTATTTAAAGAAACACAACAGTAGATGAAGCAAACTGAACTCTGCCAAACTGCAGACTAACACTACCAAATAGGATTCAGCAGAAATTGTTCTGGCTATGAGTAGTGACCAATGAGAAACTTACTAAACTGTATATAGGGCTCTCTGGCTAATGATTTGTTGCTGGAGTCATGTGCAGGGAATCAGGTCTAGGATTGGTAGGGCAGCCAACAGCTGATCTAAAGCAAGATTGCAGCACATGTCCTGGTGGTGCTGACAGCACATAAAGGAAACACACAGATTTTGATAATGGTATTACTTGGGACATGTCCTGACAGCCTAGGAGAGAGATGTGCTGCCATGGGTGTGGATTGAAAGGTCTATAGTGTCTAGAACGACAACAAAAGGTCCCCATGGAGTAGGTTGACAGGGTCAAAAGTTCCAAACAAGCAAAAGATTGACATGGAAAAGGTTGAGACAGGAAAATGTCAACATGAGTTTATTGCATTTTGTGTCAATGTGAACACATGTCACCATGAACCCCCAATTAGTGTAGAACATAGCCTCGTTTGGCTCACTTCACAGTTCTCAATTGTAGTCCACGTGGATGGTAAAGTATGAAAAGTTAAAAAGAGAAAACAATTGTTTAAAACTCAGGTCAAACTTTTCATGTCTTGAACATTGTAATATTCACTTACAGCTGCCATATAGTGAGAATGCTGGATAAAGTAATGGATCTGGTGTGTGACAGCCGTCAGAAGGGGGCACACGTGCACGAGAAGCTCACATGCTCCGTTCTGACGGAGCTCCCTGCTGACATCCGCCGCCTCCATGACCAGTCCCCACCGCTGCCCAAGCCCCCCCCCCTAACCCTGCCCATCTCCCTGATGCAGAGACAGGCAGAGTCACGCCGCCCAGCCGCCAAGTGACTGGGACGCGCGTGCGCATGAGACACATGCGTGTCCGAGTCTGATGGAGTCCCTCACTGCTAGCACTCCCCAGCGGGGAGGGCTGGCGAGTGCTGAGAGTGAATGAGAGGGGCTCCATATGTATTTAATCTTCTACTGCTGTACCACTGTGTTTCATAGATGTGCTATATTCTTATTTTAAACTATCATGTATTTGTGCTGCTGGGTTTCATTTCCAATACTGTTGAAAACAATATTGTAAACTGTAAGTGGTCAACATTGTTTGAATATCATTTATTATTTATTAACAGTTTATTTTAAGCGCACACATATTCCGCAGCAGAATATTTGAACATTCACATCATTTCCTGCCCAGAGGAGTATACAATATGGTGCAGATTTAATAAGCTCGGTGAAGTGATAAAGGGGGAAATTTACTAAAGGATATTTGTAAAAAACTAGGTGTATTTGTATCCAGAAATACACTTATTTTTGACATTTACTATCCCGAAAATATGGCAATTCGTATTCGTATTGATGTGCTAGTACTAGACCACCGGTGGCCAACCCGCGGCTTGCGAGCCGCATCCGGCTCGCCACGCTGTAATGTGCGGCTCCCATCAGCGAAGCGGGGTTTTGAATTTGGCGCCAAGTCGGCTGCCAATTCAAAACGCTGCATCGGCGGCCAATAGGAAACGGTTTCCGCCCCGCCCCCGGCATCTGACATCAGATGCCAGCGGGAGGGCGATAAGTCGTCTCCACGCCGGCGGAGCACAGGAGTGCTCCTGAAGACGCGAGAAGCCGCCAGAGGACGGCGCAGAAGACGGCGCAGAAGACGGCGGCGGGGAGAAGAGTTCCGGCGCCGCTGAAGAAGCCAGAAGATGCCGGGATCAAGACAGAAGATCTCCGGCGCCTTCTGCAAGAAGAAAGAAGATGGCTCCCGGAGAGGCCAGCGGGGGTGGGAAGCAAAAGAGCTGACGAAGCTGCCCCCAGTGGCCTCTCCCAACACCAGGTAGGGGCCTTTGGCCTCCTACCCCCCATACACCCTAGACCACCGTGTGTCGGGCACTAGGCCCGTGGGCACATTCAGGCCCTTCCGGCCTGTGGGCGCATTAGTCGGGCCCTCTTGGCCCATGGCTCATTTGTTTGTTGGGCCCTCCTGGCCCTCTAGGTGGGCCCTTTAGTTAGGAAGCTGGACCCTCCAGCATAGTTGTTGCACTGTGGGCAACACCTGTTCTGGAGGGCCCAGCTTCCTAACTGTGGGGGCATATGATGTTTGGCAACAACCCCTGCCCAGCTTTTTGATAACTTAAACAGGGAAGCAGATGTTATCTCCTTCCCCTCTACATTTATAATAATTTTTCTAAATTCTAGGATCTAAGGCATAGAGGTCTGGGAAATGTCAAAGACCAGGGAGATGTCAGGAAAGTAATTTCTTTAGAACTCTAGAATGATACCTTATTAGTGATAAGAATTAAGAGGCACCAAATGGTGGTCTCTCCCCCCCCCCCCCCCCCCAGATCCTTAGGTGTCAGAACTTTGCTGTTCCTAGCTAATTGCTCAGCTTCAAAAGGAAAGTAAATTAGCCAGCCCCTGCGTATATCACCAGTAGACCCCATGTGACAGTGAAGATTCCGGAGGTGGGGCTGTGTGATTGTGTGGGGGTTTGCAGATATTAAAAAGTGTATGGCACACAATATATGTGGTCATTATCTTAGAATGAGACAGGACTAGGACCGTGTCTGCTATAATGATCCTGAGGAAAATCTGAGAAGTTTCACTCCATCCCACTATCCCAAACTGCGTGTACTTGGATCAGTAGTTTTTTTCTTTCCCTGTCGATTTTCTTTGAGAATATTTTTTCTGTGACTTGACTTTTAACTATATATCTTGTAACCTATGTTTTCTGTAATATACTGTAAGCCTTGTAGTGTTTTCACTTAAATTAAAAATCATAATTTAGTTTTGGTGTCTGTTGTTATCCAGCCCAAGCCTCTGCAGAACTCGCCAGAGTGCTACCGTGTAATTCATAATTTGGTGTATCGGCAGAACCAAAGCTGTCGTGGACTAGGTCCAAAGGGTTCTTTGGTTGGTGGCAAGCGGAAAATCATGGTGAAATAAACACACGCTTGTGGTACTCAGTAAACGTGTCACGTGGCAGGGATTCGCAGATTGTCGTATCTGGGGAATCACCCTGCTAGGATCGTACATTAGCAGCTCTTGTGTATAAGAACTTACTTCAATTGTTTCTCCATTTGTAAGAAGTAGAAACAACTTCTTACAAGAAGTTGTAAGAAGTAGCAATGGCTTATTCTTGAAGCACAACAGAAACACACTGGAAACTTGTAAGAGTACTCAGTAGTTATGACTAGAACTTAGACTATCACAGGAGCACACAGTAGAATGAAGAGAACACTCAATAAAATTAGTCCATGCGGAAACACTTTACAAAAGGGACACACTGGAAACTGTTAGTGTACTCGGTAGTATTTACCAGCACTTGGAGTATCTCATGAACACCCTGGATACTTTGGATAGCACTAGCATTAATGGCTAGTATTTAAAGAAACACAACAGTAGATGAAGCAAACTGAACTCTGCCAAACTGCAGACTAACACTACCAAATAGGATTCAGCAGAAATTGTTCTGGCTATGAGTAGTGACCAATGAGAAACTTACTAAACTGTATATAGGGCTCTCTGGCTAATGATTTGTTGCTGGAGTCATGTGCAGGGAATCAGGTCTAGGATTGGTAGGGCAGCCAACAGCTGATCTAAAGCAAGATTGCAGCACATGTCCTGGTGGTGCTGACAGCACATAAAGGAAACACACAGATTTTGATAATGGTATTACTTGGGACATGTCCTGACAGCCTAGGAGAGAGATGTGCTGCCATGGGTGTGGATTGAAAGGTCTATAGTGTCTAGAACGACAACAAAAGGTCCCCATGGAGTAGGTTGACAGGGTCAAAAGTTCCAAACAAGCAAAAGATTGACATGGAAAAGGTTGAGACAGGAAAATGTCAACATGAGTTTATTGCATTTTGTGTCAATGTGAACACATGTCACCATGAACCCCCAATTAGTGTAGAACATAGCCTCGTTTGGCTCACTTCACAGTTCTCAATTGTAGTCCACGTGGATGGTAAAGTATGAAAAGTTAAAAAGAGAAAACAATTGTTTAAAACTCAGGTCAAACTTTTCATGTCTTGAACATTGTAATATTCACTTACAGCTGCCATATAGTGAGAATGCTGGATAAAGTAATGGATCTGGTGTGTGACAGCCGTCAGAAGGGGGCACACGTGCACGAGAAGCTCACATGCTCCGTTCTGACGGAGCTCCCTGCTGACATCCGCCGCCTCCATGACCAGTCCCCACCGCTGCCCAAGCCCCCCCCCCCTAACCCTGCCCATCTCCCTGATGCAGAGACAGGCAGAGTCACGCCGCCCAGCCGCCAAGTGACTGGGACGCGCGTGCCTCTCCCAACACCAGGTAGGGGCCTTTGGCCTCCTACCCCCCATACACCCTAGACCACCGTGTGTCGGGCACTAGGCCCGTGGGCACATTCAGGCCCTTCCGGCCTGTGGGCGCATTAGTCGGGCCCTCTTGGCCCATGGCTCATTTGTTTGTTGGGCCCTCCTGGCCCTCTAGGTGGGCCCTTTAGTTAGGAAGCTGGACCCTCCAGCATAGTTGTTGCACTGTGGGCAACACCTGTTCTGGAGGGCCCAGCTTCCTAACTGTGGGGGCATATGATGTTTGGCACTGTGGGGGGCATATGATGTTTGGCACTGTGGGGGGCATATGATGTTTGGCACTGTGGGGGGCATATGATGTTTGGCACTGTGGGGGGCATATGATGTTTGGCACTGTGGGGGGCATATGATGTTTGGCACTGTGGGGGGCATATAATGTTTGGCACTGTGGGGGGCATATCTGGCACTGGGGGCATAAAGTTTTGTCATGTGGCCACTCCCCTTGTGTCATATGACCACTCCCCTGGCCACTCGCCCAACCACGCCCCTTTTTGGCGTTCGCATGATGTTGGCTCTTTGGCTTGACCGACGATATTTTTCGGCTCTTTACCTCTGACCGGTTGGCCACCCCTGTACTAGACCTTTTGAACTATTTGCACTTTAGAAAGTTTAACTTTTTTTCCATGTTTTATTTCCCAGCACCTATTTGGCCATTGTGACCAATAAAATATTCTACTTGCACCCCAATACCATTTGTCTGTCAGTATTTTTTACACACACCTACATAGCCACTTAGGAATCAGATCTCAACACCATAAAACCTATTTGTGCTGCTCTCTTCCCCATACTTGTGAAAAATCTACAGTTGCCTGAAACAGAAAAAGTTTTTTTTAAAATATGATTTTCATAAATATGATCTTATAATGATTTTTAGAAAGTGGTATTGTGTAATGTTACCCATGCCAATAGGTCAATTCTCCATTGTTGTGTACTTAGACTAAAGATAGTAATAGAAACATATAAGATATCTCTGAGTAATTATCTTTTTGTT
The DNA here is from genome assembly GCF_055691185.1 of Crinia signifera. Taxonomy (NCBI): domain Eukaryota; kingdom Metazoa; phylum Chordata; class Amphibia; order Anura; family Myobatrachidae; genus Crinia; species Crinia signifera. The sequence continues at coordinate 103,141,928 of NC_139225.1, read as the reverse complement.
TTCTATTGAAGTAGAACCCTCAGAATACTACATATAAAATTGGTAATAATATGAACATTCCATAGTAAAATGCTGGTACTGGTATTTTGAATAGATCGTATCTAGGAACGGACACAGGACATTGCTCCATTGGAAAATTGAGTGACTATCCTTGCTCTATTCAAAATACCAGTACCAGCATTTTACTAAGGAATGTTCATATCATTGGAATGTTTTACATCCCCTTTTTTATTGTATTTCTGTTTGTTTGGGCTTGACCCCCAAACCCACAAAACCGCAGCTTGGTACATTTCCTAGCACAGCGCCCATCGCATCATATACCATAAGCCTTACAATGGTATGCGATGTGATGGCACCCGATGTTATACAATTTAAAATCATAAACCATTGCATTGTATGCCATTGTATGTCAATGTTAAATGGCCCCCCTATAAGATTATTAATTGTATAAGCACCGTAATGGGTGCTTACAGTGTTAAAAGCAACCTCACGCCACCCCCAGTATCAACACCAACCTGAAGCGTGGCAAGCGCAGCCCGGTACGCGTCCTCCGACCTTTTCATACCCCCACTATCCACGTCGGCATGGAGCTGATTTTATATAGTGTGGCGAGCCCAGCGAGCCACCGAGCCCGAATCGTGGCGAGGGGACGCAGAATACATGTAAAGTAATACGCGTCCGCTCGCCACGCTTCAGGCTCGGTGGTTTGCTGCGCTCGCAACACTATCTAAAACTAACTCCACGCCGACGTGGATAGTGGGGGTATGAAAAGGTCGGAGGACGCATACCGCCGCCCCTAGCGGGCTTGCTGCGCTCACCACGCTTCGGGTTAGCGTTCATAGTGGGGGTGGCGTGGGGTTATTATACAATTAAAAATTGGATAGGGATACCAAAATCGCACCGCATCACATGCGGCTATATGGCATGTGATGTGATACAATGCATAAGATGCCATACGATTGAAAATCGTGGGCGCCGTGCTAGGAAACAAGTACCCGCAGCTTAAGCAAAGCTACTCATTTCCAGGCGCCCTCCTAGGACACCTAGTGTCCTAAAAATCCTCCTTAGAACCCTCAGAATGCTGAATGAGAAACATAAAGTTCTAGAAATCAAATACCTTAGAGAAGATGTAACTCTAATACAGCAGTATCTGCTTTGAATTTTTCCTGAGCAGATGCTAGAATTCAATGCTGCTTTTCTAAGATCGATCAACCTCACCGTCTCACCTCCCACATGACACTATATGAAATTACTGTAAATATGGCAGGAGACACCAATGTCACTAAAACAAGGCAGGTTATTTGGCAAAGTGTTATCTCAATCACTTAGTGGATGAAGATTGGATGAAGTTTGGTGACACCTTATTCCGAATATAAAAAATAAAATGTAGTGAGTAAAAAATGAACTTTTCAATAGAACATTTCTAAGATAAGTAAAACTTAGATAAGTACAATGTTCCCACAATATGTTGACATTGATTTATTTTTCACTATACCTATAGAGAAGCAAGTAAAAATAAGCAGTTTTCTTGCCATAATGCCTTCTTCAGTAATGAATGCCAGTGTTGTTGCAGCTGTAATTCTGTACACTGTGGTTGTGCAAGAACATGAAAATGTCATAGCTGTTGGGATTTGAACTGAAATTCCCATAATCAGCATCTCAGATCCACCACTTGCAAACTTAAATGCAGCAATTGGATACACATCAGCCGATAATGGACCTTCTGAGTATAACCCTTGGAAGTAAGACATTGAAGCTATTTTTACTGCACATTGGATCCCTGTTGTATGTTCCAAAAGTGTTATGGCTTGCCTCAATTTGAGTCATCCTTCTAACACCCACAAATGTACAACAACTGTCAATCACTTTACAAATAAAAAAAAACAGGCCCCTATTATCCAGAAATGTATGCAGATGCATATTTCAAACAGTGTCATTAGGAGCTTGCTGCGCGTTGAGTAATCTGCTATGGCTGCTGAGGAATTGTGAGCAAAAATAAGCAGTGTTTCTTAACCATACTTGCCTACTGTCCTGGCATAGCCAGAAGGCTAGGGAAAATCGTCTGGTGCTCCCAGCCTACAGGAAGAGTGGGCAAGGCTCCCAGAGCCAGACTCCACCCTCCTCATAGATAGTCACTTCACTCCAGATCCACCTGGCAATTACTGGATTCATGCTAAATTGTTTCAACGTAGCCACACCCCCTGCTTTATAATGTTGCAATCTTAGTATTGTACAATGGGTTCATGGCCAAGATGATGGAATCAGGAAGCCATGCCCCCTGCACAGCCCAGTCCCCTCCAGCCACCACTGAGTCAACCCATAGGGGGCAGCTATAAAGTTGGGAACTGTGGGGGAATTTTCCTTTGCTAATGAACTAAAATAGCCCCCTGTGTTCTTACCTGCAATATCCCACAGACTTTCGTCATAATCATGCAGTATCAAAGTGTTCTACAAAATTGTAAAATAAATGTTGACACTTTAAAAGCGATGATGGATTGGAATATTTATAACCTCCAATAAACAAAATACTAAACTTAATAGCATCCAACGGAAAAAATAATTAATATTTCCATTTAATTCAGCTTCTAGACTTTAGTTACAGATTTTCATTCCCAGTCTACATCAGTACAAGGAAGGTGTGGGGGATTTTATCTTCTCAATACGAAAGAATTACGCAGGGCACAGTGTAATTTTCACAGAGGTACAAAGTATATTCTTTTTCTATAAAGAGTTAAGTCACAAAAGTGACATTTCAAAATACTGCAGCCAAAATGCCATAGGCTTACAAAATAATAACTGTGAAATGACAAGATGAAGGAATACACATTGTAGCTAAAACATTAATATTTTTCAAACTATTTTCAGACTCAACTCAGTTATTTGATGTAAAAAATAAGGTTTCTGATATGCAGACTTTTATTAAGCATCTCTTGGGAGAGGTTACAGCACGTGGACAGTGACTGATCAACTAAGGATGTCTTTAGCAGGTGTACAATAGTAGTGTTTAGCAAACATTGTGGGCCTTATTCTGGTTCACTCTCAGAGGCAAATTCCTTCTCAAATGGACAGAACCATGTGCACTGCAGGGGGGAATGTAACATTTGCATAGAGAATTAGATTTGGGTGAGTAATTTTGTTTCTGTGCAGGGAAAATATTGACTGCTTTATTTCTACACTGCAATATAGATGTCACTTTGAGGAAAAATCCCAGCCAAATCGAATTCTATCTGCACATGTTATATCTGCCCCACCTGCAGTGCACATGATTTTGTCCATTTGAGAAGGAATTTGCCTCTGAGAGTGAACCAGAATAAGGCCCTGTGTGTCTTGCAGGAGTGTGGTTTGTCTTTTTTTTTTTTGGGGGGGGGGGGGGTTGTTTTTACGACAAATAATAAGCACTAAATTACTATGATTATTTTTTGCATATGCTATGATTATGCACTTGAGAATGAATGTTCAATATGTTTTCAGCATTATAACTGAAATAAAGAGCCTTCCAAGAGCCAACTGCATGGCCAATGTGTAGAAGCGATGGATCATTGCAACTCTCTCGGACTTGCGGTATAAATAATATGACAGGCGATGGTCCTGACGAAAATTTTGTGAATAAAACTCATGTTGACTGCAGACCAAGAAGTCTATTAGCATAGCCTGCTCCTTGCAGGTAAATAACAGATTAGAGGTTTGGGTTCTCTATGTCCCCTACAGGTATGGACCCTGGCCGTCCTGCTGTAAGTACTATGTTTGCATGGTGATCAAATTATTTAATTACTAGCTGACCCGCCCGGCGTTGCCCGGGGAAACCTTGGAGTTTTTTTAATTTCCAGAATTGCTGTAAAATGTAATCTGCTGTGCTGTGTGGAAACCTCCAACATAATGTTAGAATGTGTTTGCATTTATACTCAATGCCAGCAATGAAATCAGGTGTGGTGCTGTTGTTTGAAACACAACGCTCCTGACTCGATAGCTTGTGTGTGTTGATGAATTCCACATCCACTCCTGAGATTAAGCACCTATGATGTATTTTTGTGGTGTGTTGTACTGTTTTTGTGTGTGTTGTAGTGTATGTGGGTGTGTGTACTGTGTGTGGTGTGTTGTGTTGTGATGTGTGTACAGTATCTGTCCAATGTGTAAGTGTGTGAGGTGTGATATATATATATATATATACACAGGTCCAAGAGACTGGCACTCCAGCAATATAACAGCGGCGCAGGTGCCTTTCCAAAGAAAAGTGCATATAAGTCCAAATGACGGATGGCACTCTGCTTCAATAATGAGTAGGCGACACAAGGTGTGTGGTCAACGTTTCAGTGATCTTATCACTTTTATCAAGACATAAATCAGTGTAGTACAGACAGAACATATATAGACATACTTACAAACTGGTGCACCTCTCACCAACCACGCTCGGTCCCGGAGTCAGGTGACGTCATTGCTGCGCATCAGCGCTGACGGCCCGGCATCATGGGGGGCGTGTTCTCACTGGCGTATGTGGTTGCCATGGGGAGGGGGGCGTATCAGTGCCCGTCATACCCGAATGTTACTACGGCTGTCAGCAGATCGCAGAAACGGCCAGACTTCATACGGACTGATAGTCGGATTGGATGGCAACCTACACACTGTGAAATATAAAAATTTATGAAAAAGCATTCGGACAGATTCTATGTAAGGCAGACTGTGCAATATACTTTGAATCAGGGATAAACAAGCATAAATGAGCTTGATTATTAATGAAACACATAACCTGGTCCGTGCACAAAAGAGAGGTCTATCAATGCTGCGGCAATGGAAATGAAGGCCAATTAAAGCTAACGATGTCTAATCAAGGGTCTAATCTGATGTTTAACGGAGGGGGAAACGATCAATAAATCAATAAGGAGGGTGTGTACACAGTAACAGAATGAACTAATGGCCAAAGAATCAGACTGTCAATCTATAGAAAAGGAGAAAAAGATAACATTTCATTGAGTCCAGCAGGGTGAATGGTTTGTAATTTGTGAATCCATAGGGTTTCTTGTTGTAGCAGAGTTCATCCTCTGTCACCTCCCCTACGACTAGGGGGTACCCAGTCAATCATTTTGCATTTAATGTTGGTGATGGAATGGTGAAAGTCTCTGTAGTGCCTAGCAACCGGCTGGTCAATAGGTTTTCCTTCCAATGCAGCCCGTATATGCGATCGTTGTAATGCTAAACGTTCTTTTAATTGTCTGGTGGTTTTACCGACTTATAGTAAACCACACGGACAGCGAATTTGATAAACAACATATCGGCTGGAACAAGTAAGTGGGTATTTAATTTTAAAGATCTTTCCAGAGGCAGGGTGTCTGAACGTGTCGCCGATCTCCATGGTGCTGCAAGTTGCACAGCCTGTGCAGCGGTAATTCCTAGGTTTTCTAGTGAGAAAGTGACTTGGTCTCACTATATCCATCTCAGTTACGTCATTATGGACGAGGGCATCCTTAAGGCTTTTACCTCTGCGGTACGAGGGTAGGATGGTAGAATTTTTTAGGCTTTTTAGCGATGGGTCAACTGATACAATGGGCCATGATGTTTTGGCTGTTTTCATTAGATCTTTGCTAGTGGTACTGTAATCCTGGGGCCATACAATTCTGTTTGCTTTCTCCACTTCTGTTTTGGGTGTCAATGCCTCTTGTCTAGAGATTGCTAAGGCTTTGTGCTTAGCTTTGACAAGAGTTTTGTGGTGATAACCTCTTTTGAGGAATTTGAGTAACATGGCATCAATTTGTGCCTCAGTGTCCATGCGGTCGCTGCAGATCCGTACGATTCTCAAAAATTGAGAAAAAGGCAAAGCATTTTTTAGTGGCAAGGGGTGATGACTTTCTCCTTGTAGTGTGGTGTTTCTGTCAGTTTTTTTATAATACATACTTGTATGCAAATCGCCATTCTCAGTTTGAGTTATCTGGACATCGAGGTAATGCACAGTTTCATAGCTGCATTCAAATGTTAGTTTAATGGTGGAATTGAGAGCATTGATGCTTTTGATGGCCGTTTCAAATTGTAATTGCATGCCTGACCACAGAAGGAAGATGTCATCTATATATCTGGTGTACCCCAAAATATTAGATGAAATTAGGGTGTCAGTAAAGAAAAAATCTTCTTCAGTTTCAAACATAAATATGTTAGTGAAACTAGGCGCTACACAGGATCCCATCGCACACCCTGTGCGTTGGATGTACAATGCCCCATTGAAAAGAAAATAGTTTCTTGATAGAGTCAGCTCCAAGAACTGTAGAAACAGGTCCAGGTCTGGCCCAGTGTATCTCAGGTTGTGGGTCAGAAATCTTTTTACCGCCTGTATACCAGCTGTTTGGGGAATGCTGGTATATAAGCTGGCAACATTGATGGTACATAGCAGGCATTTAGATGGCAGTGGGGACCAAGCATTTAATTTTAAAAGGAACGTGGTGGTATCCTTTAAAAATCTGGGGTGCTCCTGTATCAGGGGTTGTAAGTAATAATCGAGATATTTGGAAACGTCGTAGTATAGGGAGTCTCTGGCTGCTATAATCGGTCGCCCGGGTGGATTGATGGCATTTTTGTGAAGCTTAGGAATGGTATATAATGCCGGAATTCGTGGCCATTCTTTCACTAATGCTTCCTTAATGTTGGAGGAGATCAGTTGTTGTTGTACTGCTGTTTCAAGGATGTCATCTAGTTCTTTTTTAAACTGGACGGTGGGGTCGTGTTCCAATTTTTCATATACCGAATTATCTGCGAGTTGGGAGTTAATCTCGGCAATGTATGCTCCAAGGTCCTGAATGACTATACCGCCGCCTTTATCTGCTGGGCGTATTGTGATATCCTTGTATCCACTTAGATCTGTGAGTGCTTTGCGTTCAGTTGAGCTGAGGTTGCTGTGTAGATTGGATGGTTGTCGACTGAGCCTGTCGATGGTTCTGTCCATATGGTCTGTGAAGCATTTGATAGTGATACTCTGTGAATTGGGGTTAAAGGTGGATTTCTTCCTGATAGCTGGTTGAGTAGTTGGGAGTACATTTTCTGTATTTTTATAGAATTCTTTGAGCTTGATTCTGCGGTTGAATTTGAACAAATCAACTTTATCCTGGAAATCGTTGGCCTTGTGGGTGAGTACAAATGATAAACCTAGGTTCAGTACCTTGGTTTCTGCAGGTGTCAGTGTTCGGGACGAAAGGTTAAATACTATGTCCTCTGATTGTATTTCTTTCCTCGCCTGCCTTGCCCACTGACCTCCGCGCCTGGTGCTGGCTCGTTCCGAAGATCTAGAGTGGCCCTGGTAGCAACCCCTAAAGGGGGGCGACGTTGATTTGTCTGGGGGGGCACATTCAGCTTCGCTGGAGGATGCAGCACCACTGGATTGGTCAGTTTCCAGAGGGAATCTTCTCTGTTTGCGAAATCTTTGATTTCTCTCACGCTGGGGGCCTCTATTGTAAGCCCAGCTGTAGACTTTTTGTTCTTTATAGTCTCGATTGACTCTCTCAAATTTAGATTTTTTTAAAGGTGATGAGGTCCGCCTTGTATTTCTCAATTTGCTTGTCCAGATTGGATATCCAATCCTGAGTATTGTCGGCTTTAATCTTTGGTAGATTTTTCTTTTCAAATGCTGTGATGTTGTCAGTTGTAAGGGTCAGTTCTCTGCGGGCTTCCTCTATGACCAGAAGAATGAGGTCAAACGAGCACCGGTTTAATACTGCAGCCCACTTACGGCAGAAATCTGTATTGTATCGTCCAATAGTGGGGGTATTTCTGATACGGAATCCCCTCGGTATCTTTTTTTCTCTGAAATAATCGGAGAGTGATACTCCGTGTAGGTAGTAATCGACCTCTCGTTTTTTAAGCCTGGTAAGTTGGGCCAGAAGTTGCTGTACTGTGTCTTCTCCTGCCGTGGAGGTTAGATTGTTGCAGAATAAGATAGACTCGGCCTCTGTGTCGGTGTGGGTCAGTGTTTCTCCCAGGGGTAAAACAAAATTTGTAAATCCAATATCTTCATCTGTTGCCGACATATCCTAACAGTGCAGTTACTCCGACTGCCACTGTGAAAGGAGCAAGGACTTGCACAAGATGCACAAAATGAGTCTGATGAGTATGGATAAAGGGTGCGGGTGCCTTGACAAGCAGTGTCCGTGGGTGAGCACGAACTGCAATATACAGGTCCAAGAGACTGGCACTCCAGCAATATAACAGCAGCGCAGGTGCCTTTCCAAAGAAAAGTGCATATAAGTCCAAATGACGGATGGCACTCTGCTTCAATAATGAGTAGGCGACACAGGATTACAGTACCACTAGCAAAGATCTAATGAAAACAGCCAAAGCATCATGGCCCATTGTATCAGGTGACCCATCGCTAAAAAGCCTAAAAAATTCTACCATCCTACCCTCGTACCGCAGAGGTAAAAACCTTAAGGATGCCCTCGTCCATAATGACGTAACTGAGATGGATATAGTGAGACCAAGTCACTTTCTCACTAGAAAACCTGGGAATTACCGCTGCACAGGCTGTGCAACTTGCAGCACCATGGAGATCGGCGACACGTTCAGACACCCTGCCTCTGGAAAGATCTTTAAAATTAAATACCCACTTACTGTACTTGTTCCAGCCGATATGTTGTTTATCAAATTCGCTGTCCATGTGGTTTACTATACATCGGTAAAACCACCAGACAATTAAAAGAATGTTTAGCATTACACCGATCGCATATACGGGCTGCATTGGAAGGAAAACCTATTGACCAGCCGGTTGCTAGGCACTACAGAGACTTTCACCATTCCATCACCAACATTAAATGCAAAATGATTGACTGGGTACCCCCTAGTCGTAGGGGAGGTGACAGAGGATGAACTCTGCTACAACGAGAAACCCTATGGATTCACAAATTACAAACCATTCACCCTGCTGGACTCAATGAAATGTTATCTTTTTCTCCTTTTCTATAGATTGACAGTCTGATTCTTTGGCCATTAGTTCATTCTGTTACTGTGTACACACCCTCCTTATTGATTTATTGATCGTTTCCCCCTCCGTTAAACATCAGATTAGACCCTTGATTAGACATCGTTAGCTTTAATTGGTCTTCATTTCCATTGCCGCAGCATTGATAGACCTCTCTTTTGTGCACAGACCAGGTTATGTGTTTCATTAATAATCAAGCTCATTTATGCTTGTTTATCCCTGATTCAAAGTATATTGCACAGTCTGCCTTACATAGAATCTGTCCGAATGCTTTTTCATAAATTTTTATATTTCACAGTGTGTAGGTTGCCATCCAATCCGACTATCAGTCCGTATGAAGTCTGGCCGTTTCTGCGATCTGCTGACGGCCGTAGTAACATTCGGGTATGACGGGCACTGATACGTCCCCTTCCCCATGGCAACCACATACGCCGGTGAGAACACGCCCCCCCATGATGCCGGGCCGTCAGCGCCAGCGCTGATGCGCAGCAATGACGTCACCTGACTCCGGGACCGAGCGTGGTTGGTGAGAGGTGCACCAGTTTGTAAGTATGTCTATATATGTTCTGTCTGTACTACACTGATTTATGTCTTGATAAAAGTGATAAGATCACTGAAACGTTGACCACACACCTTGTGTCGCCTACTCATTATTGAAGCAGAGTGCCATCCGTCATTTGGACATTATATATATATATATATATATATAGAACAAATGGGATGAAGGCACTCCAATAACTATCCAGATGTTAGATGCCGGGGTGCTACACGCAGGGGGGATATGCAGAGAAGAAGTTCGTGGCACACACACGCACTGACCACTGACACAAGGTACGATGCCAACGTTTCGGGTTTAATTCTGTTTTCAAGGCTTAGAACAAATGATACAAACAGAGACACTTACCTAAATCACCTCTGTTCTGCTTCTCACGCCTCCTCCTGGGTGCTGGCGTCCATTCCATGCTTCCCTGTTGATCCAGCCCTCACTGATGACGTCGCCGCCCACAGTGTTCTGGTGTCAGAGGTAGGCGTCGGCGGTTGCCTAGCAACCCACGGGAGATCACGGCTGTATGAAAAATACAAAACGAGGGATATAAACAAACAGAAAACAACCGACTGTGCAAGTTACATAAGAATACGTGGAAGAATGCAGGTGGGAGAAAAACAGGTAGCATGATAATGACGGTCCACACTGAAGACATGTGTGGGATAAAGTAGGTCAATGTCCACAATGGTACATAACACGGCAACCTGCTGAGAATGGGAAAACAAGTGTTACAGTGTAAAAGGAACATACTGAAGCTGAGTTGTTCATTAAGTCCTTTAGGACTGACGGTGTCCAGCCTGTAGATCCATCTTGTTTCAAGTTTCTTTCCCCTGTCACCCCCGCGGGAATCGTCAGTGATCTCATCGATTATGATGTAGCGGAGGCTGGCAAGAGAGTGTCTGGCTGCGGCAAAGTGTTTAGCAACAGGTTGTTCTTTGGGTTTATTGTTGATTGCAGCTTTAATGGCAGAACGATGGAGGGCTATGCGTTCCTTAAATGTTCTAATTGTCTTTCCCACATATCCGAGGCTGCACGGGCACAGAATAAGGTACACGACGTGTGTGCTGGAGCATGTCAAGGGATATTTAATTTTGTACTTGAATCCCAGGTGAGGGTGACTGAATGTCTTGGAATGGATCATAGCATTGCACGTAGTACAGCCTGTACATCTATAACAGCCGCCAGGTTTTTTGAGGGTACCTTTCATCACTCTGGAGGAAATGTCGGTCCTGACCAGCCAATTTCGGATGTTTCTACCCCGGGTATAGCAGTATATAAGTCTGGAGGATTTCAGGGTTTTGAGATCTTTGTCGTGTTGTATGGTCGGCCAGAGGTTTCTAGAGGTAGAGGTAATTGTGTCATCAGCTGTATTAAAGGACCGTATCCAGCGTACTGTGTCATCAGAGGTGTCCTGCTTTTGTCTTCTTTTCAACGCTGTCTCACGAGAGATAGAGTCGACTTTATCTCTCGCCTTATCTACAGTTCTCTTGGAGTAACCACGGGCTAAAAATGTGTTCTGCATAGCCTCCAAATTGGGCAGTAGTTTGTCATCCAAGCTCGTTATTCTCTTCACCCTAAGTAGTTGGGAATAGGGTAATCCCTGCTTGAGGGCAGAGGGATGATGGCTTTGGGCTAGCAGTAGCGTATTATGGTCCGTGGGTTTCGAGAAGATGGAGGTGCTGATACTCCCCTCGGAGTTAGTGATGCACACGTCTAGGCAGTTTACAGTCATCAGGCTCATGGTGTATGTGTACTTGATGGGACTCGGAGAAGCATTCATGTCATCAATGGCAGAGATGAATTTGGCTTATGTCCTGGTCCATAACAGCAGTACATCATCTATATACCGCATTGCCCCACTGAGGAAGGTGTTTTGTTCAAGGACTGCCATGTACGCATTCGCATATGCCGGAGCGACCCGGGAACCCATCGCGCATCCAGCGCACTGGAGGTAGAATTTTTTATTGAAAAAGAAATAATTGCGTTGCAGTATGAGTGACAAAAGGGTGATGAACAGGTCAATTGGTGGTCCGCTGTATTCAACATCCTTCTCCAATAGTTTCCTGGTTGCCAGGATACCGCCCTCATGTGGAATGCTCGTATAAAGGCTACAAATGTCAAGTGTAACTAGCCATGTATCTTTGGCTAAAGTGCCGATGTCATTGAGCTTGGTAAGAAGGTGGGTAGTGTCCTGTAGATATGCCGGAGTCTTTTGAATCACCGGTTGTAAGAAATGATCGAGAAAGGAAGATACTGGGCTGTAAAGGGCTTCTCTGGCCGATATGATGGGCCGGCCCGGTGGGTGCTCCAGATTTTTGTGAATCTTTGGCAGACAATACAGAAGTGGTACTCGGGGGTACTCGGTCATGAGGAAGTATTTTACAAAGGCTGGAATGTATTCCTGATCGACAGCTTCCTTCAAGATCAGATCGAGTTCCTTCTTGTATTGTATGGTTGGGTCAGACGGCAAGGTTTTGTACGTTTCTGTATTGGAGAGCTGAGAATAAATCTCTTGTTTGTAATCTGACACATCCCAGACGACGATTCCACCTCCCTTATCTGCAGGGAGGAACATCACGTCATCATAAGTGCTCATATTTTTCAGCGCTGTCCACTCTTCCTTGGACAGATTGGATGATGTGTGTGCAGAGTTCGACACAGTCTTCTTCGGTCCAGTGTGCGGGAGCGGTGCAATATTCACTTTGGACTCCAAGACTTTGGAGAAGCTTTGAATGGTGAGATTATGAGAGGAGGGGTCAAACTTGGACTTCAGTTTGAATTTGGTGTAGATGGAGGGGATGGGGCTTGGATTGGGGGGGACCGGTGTCTCTCGGCTGAAGTATTCTTTCAATCGTAAGCTGCGATTGAGTCTTATATTTTCAATTTTCCAGTCAAGAGAGTCAAACCGGTTGGTGGGTACATGTGAGAGGCCCCTGTTGAGTAGTTGGTTCTCAGCTCTGGATAGTGGTCGCTTAGATATATTAAAGACTAGGTTTTCTTGGATGTCTGACCTCTTCCTTTGTAGCCTGCGGTACTGTCCTCCTCTTCTAATGGGTCATTGCCTCTTATTCTTTCGGCTCGGGTCTTGACCCCGGCCGGTGGGTGCATGGAGTTTTTTGAAGTTGAGGGTCTGATCCCTCTATCACTGGCCGATGAAGCTGACTCGCTTTGTGTATCCAATGCGGATGCGTGTGTATTGCAGCGTCTGAATTGTCTGCCCTTATTGCATGGTCTGTGGGGGCCCGAGATCCACCGATAGACACTCTGCTCAGTATAATCTCTGTTGACTCTGTAAAACTTATTTTTCTTGAACTCGACAAGTTCCTTTTTAAAGGTCGTCATTTGGGAGGCTAGTTTGGTCAGCCAATCTTGGTTGGTGTCTGCGAGGAGAGTTGGTAAGTATAGTTTCTCATATTCAGCGATTTTTTTTGCGAGTCTGTTCCATCTCAATTGCTGCCTCGCTGATGACCAATGTTATCAGTTCAAAGGAGCAATTGTTCAAAATTGCACACCATTTGCGGCAGAATTCATGGCTATATCTGCCAATGGTCAGAGTGTTCCTGATTCTAAATCCCCGAGGGATTTTCTTTTCCTGGAAATATTCAGAAAGTGTCACTCCATGAAGGAGGAATTCGACTTCTTTCTTTTTTAATTTCAATAGATTGTTAAAGACATCTTCAGGGGTCAGTTCTCTTCCAATTCAGTAAATCTTTGCGAGAAAAGTGTCGCAGATGATTCATCCTCAGAGAAATGCAGTCTCTCTCCCAGTGGTAGTTGTGGTCCCAGGGGATTATCAGCTCTTTCTGATTGGGACACCGGGAATGACATGCTGTATTCCTGTAAGTATCCAGTAAAGTTTACACAATACACCAACTGGTAAAAATTACTGTCCCGTGGCTAGGGCCAGCAACCAGGTACGGTGGCACAAGTCTTGGGATGTTCTGTTCCGTTCAACGGGTGGAGATGGGTGCAAGTTCCAGGACAGCAATACACTGTACATATGTAGAACAAATGGGATGAAGGCACTACAATAACTATCCAGATGTTAAATGCCAGGGTACAGAGAAGAAGTTCGTGGCACACACACGGACTGACACAAATGAAGCTGGGTACACAAGGTACTATGCCAATGTTTTGGGTTTAATTCCGTTTTCAAGGCTTAGAACAAATGATACAAACAGAGAAACTTACCTAAATCACCTCTGTTCTGCTTCTCACGCCTCCTCCTGGGTGCTGGCGTCCATTCCATGCTTCCCTGTTGATCCAGCCCTTACTGATGACGTCGCCGCCCACAGTGTTCTGGTGTCAGAGGTAGGCGTTGGCGGTTGCCTAGCAACCCACGGGAGATATGTATGTGTGTGTGTGTGCAGTGGTCGAGGTGGAAATTTTGAAGTGGGAGTATGGGAAATTGAAGGCTGAAGTTATGTGCACACTCCAGAAAAAGAGGGTGCTGCCACTCAAAAGGGGGCATGTCCTTGAGTGCAGTGTACCATGCCATATGCCCCTTATACACATTAGGCAAAACAGTAATAGACCCCCTTACACTTGCCCCTTAAACATTATGCCACGCGGAAAGAGCCAAAATTCACATTATACCACCGGGCTTGAGCCAAAATTCATGTTATATAAAACTGAAAGAGCCAATATTCACGCTATGGTACATAAATTGAGCCAAAATTTACATTATGCAACATGGATTAAGCCCAAATGCACATCATGCCACCCGTATTGAGCCCAAATTCACATCATGCCACCCGGATTGAGCCCAAATTCACATCATGCCACCTGGAATAAGCCCAAATTCACATCATGCCATACTGAAAGAGCCAAAATTCACTTTATGTCACACGGATTGAGCAAAAATTTACATTATGCCACCCGGATTGATCCAAAATTCACATTATGCCACATGGTGGGGTGATGCATGGACAGAGATGGTGGGGTGACACAGGGACAGAGATGGCAGGATAATGCAGGGGCAGAGATGGTGGGGTGACACAGGGACATGCACCTGCTACCTGTCACATTCATCTGACCCGGCTCCTGTTTGCATCAATGGGGAAAGCCCGTCCTGCTGTCAGTATGGAGGTTGGGTGGCGGTCGCACACAGCCTCCGCTGCTGTCTGCTGTACTCTGAAGAAAGCAGGGGAGGCAGGGAGGAGGTGAAGGGATGCATGTGTGCGGCATCCATTTACCTCATGGATGTGGGCTGGTGGGGTGCACGGGGACTGGGGGCAGCCCAGCAGCTTACTTTGGTGCTGGGCTTGTCCCCAACGCGATGACCGTCAGTCCCGGCAGGGGTGATCGCGATTCCAGCGCTTGGAGATGATGTAATCTGCAAGCGCCACCTCCGTCTACACTGCAGGTAGGCACCACAATGTAAATGGTGCAAATCCCGGATCCAACCTGCCTTGGATCTGTATTCCAAATGCTGGGCCGGGATTTTTGGTGTAAAAGGGGTATAAGTGTGTGTGTTCCATGTGTTTGTGTGTTGTACTGTTTTGGGTGTCTTGTAGTGTATATGATTGTGTGTTGTACTGCTTGTGTTGTGTTATGTATGTGTATGTGTTGTGTGTAGCTTTCCAATGTGAAAGTGTGTGAGGTGTGCTATGTATATATGTGTGTGTAGTGTGCTGTGTGCGTATATGGTGCACTGTGTGTGATATGTGGTCTATGTTTTTCCCCGACAATTATTCCCAATTGTTGAAAGCCTCCACCATAATGTTAGAATGTGTTTGCATTCATACTCAATGACAGCAATGAAATCAGGTGTGGTGGTGTTCCTTTGTCTTCGGTTTCCCAGATTGTAAATCTTTTTTCCAGAATGGCTTCAATGTGCACACCAGCAGGTCCAGAGGTACCTTGTTGCCGATTTTGGCGGATCTAAATGCCACAATGTGCCCGCAATGCAACAAACATGCACACACACACACACACACACACAACTCATTATATAGATACATATGAAATAAAGCAGTGGATTGTACAGATATAAACAAAACTAGCTACATATTAAATAAAATGGACAGAATTAATACATACTAATTATTATATAATGTATTATATATGTATTATGCCAATGCTTTATGGAGGAGTGATAATGGTTTAAGGCTATTTTTCAGGGTATGGTGTAGGCCCCTTATCTCCAGTGAAGGCCAATCTTAATGCTTCAGCATACCAAAATGTTTTGAACTGTGCTAAACTTCCAACTTTGGGGAATGTCCATTTCTATTTCAACATGACCGTGCACTAGCATATTGTACAAAGCAAAGACTATAAATACATAGTTTGATGGGTTTTGTGTGGAAAAATCTGACTGGCCCTCACAGAGCCCTGATCTTAACCCCATTGAGCACCTTTTGGATGAACTGGAACAGAGATTGAGAGCCAGGCCTTCTTGTCCAAAATCAGTGCCTGACCTAAAAAATATCTACAGAAATGGTGCGTACACACGGGTGCAATTTTAGCACATATCGCTGGGAATATGGTCGCTGAGCGACCATATTGCCAGTGATTTGTGTGTGCTGTCGGCGATGAATCGCCGGGTGCGCGCTCCCGTGTGCAGCCCCTGATGGTCACTGGTTGCAGGAGCTTGCTCCTGCGATCAGCTATTTCCCTGCCTCTTCCCCCGGCAGAGTCTCCTGATTATCAGCGACCATCTCTGGTCGCTGATGAACAGGAGAGACACTCAGCAATATATTGCTCAGCAATATATTTCTGAGCAATATATCTCCCCCGTGTGTACGGGGCAAAAGAATAGGGACTTGTTCCTCTAGAAACACTGTAAAATCTTGCAAAGTTTTCTAAGAAGAGTGGAAGCTGTTATAGCTGCAAAAGGGGGACCAATTCAATATTTAAGTAAATGTATTTGAATACAATGTCATTACAGTCCCTGTTAATTGAATGGTCAGATATTCACATACTTTTGTCCATATATAGTATATGTAGAGAAATGATTAGCAAAACTCATGAGCATCACCAAATTAGACCTAATGGATAATCAAATTCTCTCTGCACAAGTTACATCTGCCCCCCCCCCCTGCAGTGCGCATGGTTTTGTTCATTTGAGAAGGAGTATGCCTTTGCATGTGAGCCAGAAAAAGGGCCATTGCTAGTTGAGGAGCGTGGAGCCAGCTCCCTCTCCTAAACTCTACCATGTACCAACTTGGGACACAGGCCCTTATTCACATCTGATCACAGTACAAATTTGTTCTCAAAATTGGCAAAACCATGTGCACTGCAGGTGGGGCAGATGTAACATGTGCAGAGAGAGTTAGATTTGTGTGAGTTATTTTGTTTCTGTGCAGGGTAAATACTGGCTGCATTATTTTTACACTGCAATTAAGATTTTAGTTTCAACACACCCCATCTAAATCTAACTCTCTCTGCACATGTTACATCTGCCCCACCTGCAGTGCACATGGAGCCTTATTCTAGTTCACTCTTTCTGACAAAATCCTTCTTAGATGGACAAAACCATGTGCACTGCAGGTGGGGCAGATGTTACTTGTACAGAGTGAATTAGATTTGGATTAGTTATTTTGTTTCTTTGCAGGGTAAATACTGACTGCTTTATTCTTAAGGCCCCCATACACTGTGCGATTTGGGCCCGATATCACCCGATTCAGGTGGATCGGGCAGTGAAATCGGCCCAAATCGTATGTGCAGACATGCCATCCGACCCGATGCGCGGTCCCGTGCGCATCGGGTCGGGGTCGGGAGGTCGGACGGGCTGCACATAACATTTGGTAAATCCTATGTGCAGCCTGGAGGCGGGCGGGGGACGTGGCATATGGGGAGCTGAGTGGGGCGGGCTGATGCAAGGGGAGGTGCACTGACCTGGGCGGTGATCGCCGCAAGCAGCGCCGGAGCAGTGAACGTAGACCATAGACCCTGTAGCGTGGGGGAAGCCGGACAGCAGCGGGCACACATAGAAATTAATGGACAGTCAGTGATTGGCTGAGAGGTCTCTCAGTCAGAGAGCTCCCAGCCAATCACTGGCTGTCCATTCATTTCTGTGTGTTTTATTACTATGTGCGCCCGCTGCTGCTCGGTCCGGCTTCCCCTACGCAACCCGGCAATCTGGTCCCCTCACAGTGCAGTAAGTAAACTCACTGCCTCTGGCTCTGTGCTTGCAGCCCGCGCCCCCCCCCCCCCCCCCCCCCCTCCCGGCTCCCTCTGACAGCAGCTCCCCAGGGACTGCATGTGATGAATCGCAAGGGATTCATCACATGCAAAACTTGGCACATCAAGTGCCAAATTGTGTGTGACCCTTCCCGGGGAGTTGTCAGTACATTAGGTCCGACTTGTCCTTCGGACAAGTCAGCCTAATGTATGGGGGCCTTTACACTGCAATATAGATCTCACTTTGAAGTAAAACCCCACCCAAATCTAATTCTCTCTGCACAAGTTACATCTGTAACGTGTTGATACATCTGTAACGTGTTGTTTGCTGCTTAGCGAGTGGCTTAACACCACATGTAAGGGGATGTACGTGAACACGTCGATGACCAGCAAATGATTAATCTCCCCTTCGGATATAAAAGTCAGTCTCAACTGACTTTTATTTCTGTCGGATTCCAATGAAGAGGAGGCGGGTGCTGAGGTCATGTGACATCAGACATTTCCCTCCCTCCCCTTTCCTCCCCTTGCGAATGTCTCAGTGAGTTTGATACCCAGGGGGGCTGCCCATGCGCGTAATTGCGCATATGCCGTCCCCAAGACATAATGTCCACATGAGGGGTTTTAATTTGTAAAGTAACACTTTGGACTGATCCATAAAGAAGACATTTTTCTCACATTATGGGGGAAATTTACTAAAGGAAATTTGTAAAAAAAATAGGTGTATTTGTATCCAGAAATACACTTATTTTTGACATTTACTATCCCAAAAAATTCAGCAATTCGTAATCGTATTGATAGCACATCAATACGACTACGAATTGCCGTATTTTCGGGATAGTAAATGTCAAAAATAAGTGTATTTCTGGGTACAAATACACCTATTTTTTTACAAATTTCCTTTAGTAAATTTCCCCCTATATGTAATTTTTAGATGGGATATATGCTAAACAGAAACAAATCAATTAACAGTAATTTAATTTAAAAAAAAAATCCATTAAATGTACTCAACTGTTGGAGTAGTAATCATCACTAATTAGATGATCTCTTAATGATCTTATAATAATGATTATAACAGAATATAATATAAAAAAACAGTGCAATTAAAATTCACTCAATGTGCCTACAAATCAAAGTATTAAGATGTATTCATTACATCTTATCCATAAATCATTTATTTCAAGTTGAGGATCACTTGGTTACAATGAATACTGGAATGTGGTGAGAGTGGATTTACAAAGCACTAAGTAGCTACTTGAACCAACTAGAGTGAAAACATAATAAATCATATTTAAATGTATTCATGAGTAGTAATGAGTAGTAATGAGAGGGTGAATATCCAAGTATGCTTATGGCACCTCTAAGAAAGTTTGTGATACCAAAACAATGGCAGTTTCTTCTAGCTCTGAGTGAAGACATGAAGTTAGTTATACAAGCTCTTCAGTGGGATCTCTATACAGCACAATGTTAACAGAAGAATGCATATGTGTTGTAATGATATTTAAAGCAATGTATCCAGCATTAAAATTTTAAACACAATGGAAAAACTTGAATTTATACAGTATATGTAATGTCAATATATATATATATATATATATATATATATATATATATATATATATATATATATATATATATATATATATATATATATATATATATATAGGAAAGAATTACAGCGGCACTAATGGGCTAGTGAAAAAGAATTGCTTCTTTTATTGTAGTATTTCTACGTTTCGGTCTGTCTCCAAACCGTCATCAGGAATACAGCTTAAAGGAGCAGGTCATGTATTTATAGCAAACAGGCAAACAGTGAAAGCACACGTGAAAAACTCCCGCCCACTGCAGGCTGGTGATGTCATCAGTAATTGACAGTCTCTTAGCCGGTGCATAATTAAGTGAAATTTACATACAGTAAAGGGTAAATAGAGCAAGTGCATTTACAACGTTACCAAGGAAACATAGCAATGATATCAGAGGTTCAAAGGCATATCTGTGATACAATGTAATAATTGTTTCAGCACTGTTAGGAAAGAAAAAGAAATAAAAGCAGCATATCAATATAACGCATTATCATTTTTTTTAAAGAAAAGCATGTGCACATAATAGTCGTTGGAATGCATGTCCTTAGACAACTTAATTGTTAGATGCTTTGTGTAAATAAATCGCTACTTTGTCATACATATTGTTGCAGATCTCTTAATTAAATAAATGTAGGGAGTTGTTGCTTCAACTAAACAACATTATGTCCAAAGCTTGTTGGGATTCCCCTGCCTCATCTGATCCTGTCCAGCCTTACGGTGCACCGCTTCCCTCGCAGAGTGTTCGGTGAGGTTCCGTGTCGTGCTGCAGTTGCCCCGGATGGTGGTAGGAGGCTTGCCTGGCTTGTTATATTAACATCATGTGGTAACCAGCCCACTGCTGCTTTTAAAACGGTACGAGTACTGATTGGCTGTACCGTGGATATTTTATATCTATTAAATCACATTGGTTTTACACTATGGAGCGCTCCTCCTGTGTTTCTTTTTGTACAGATTGTCGTTTGTTCCTGTGAGTCCCAGGAATTACTTTGGAGGTAGCTGCAGTTCGAACTTGGAACTTTTAGTGTTTCTAAAAAAGGGTGCTTTTATCCTTTTTTATTTTGACTGGTGCTAGCTGACCACACAATTAGCGCTGATTGGATCCACCTATACCCCACCTTTCCACATATATACATATATATATATACACACATACATATATATATATATACACACATATATATATATATATCACACACACACACACACACATATACATACATACATACATATATATATATATATATATATATATATATATATATATATATACACATACATATACACACACAAAAGAGTCTAATTATACTCACCGATAATTCCTTCTTCTTCCTAGAGATCCCATGGCAGCCATACATTGGGATATTCCCTTCCCCCACTAGAGCAGACAGGATGGATTTCTCTTGGGACCGCCCACCTTGGGTATAATAGACCCCTCCTTCACCTCTCCTGTATCTTTTGAGTGTCTCCGTATCATGGTCCCTAGAGAAAACACATCATAATACAAGGGAGGGTAATCAGTGGCTGCCATGGGATCTCTAGGAAGAAAAAGGAATTATCGGTGAGTATAATTCGACTCTTTCTTCTACGATCCCCATGGCAGCCATACATTGGGACATACCCAAGACAATAAACGGGAGGGTAATATGATGCATGAAAATATATTTATTATAAGGAGGTTTCAGCAGATACTGCCTCCTGAAGAACATGCTTCCCAAAGTGGGCAAGAGAAATGTCAAGTGCATAATGGTTAACAAAGGTGTGTACTGACGACCAGGTAGCAGCTTTGCAGATTTCGGTCACCGATGATTTGGCCTTGTTCGCCCATGATGTAGAGACTGCCCGTGTGGAATGTGCCTGTACTATAGGAGGTACTTTCTTGCCTTCCTGCTTGTAAGCCGCCACAATCGTCTCTCTTATCCATCTGGATATAGTCTGTTTCCCAGGTTCCTTTCCTAACTCCATTCGGGATGACAAACAGATGTTTAGTTGATCTAAAGTCCTTAGTTCTTTCCAAATATATGGAGATGACCCGGACCAGATCCAATGTATGCCAGCTTTGTTGTTCTTCATTTTCAGGTTTCGGGTAGAAACTAGGAAGAATAATCTCTTGATTGAGGTGAAATGATGATATCACCTTTGGTACAAATTCAGGATGTGTCCTTAACACCACTCTGTCTGGGAAGACAACGAGATAAGGTTACTCTATCCACAGAGCTTGAAGCTCACTTACTCTTCTGGCCGAGGTGACCGCGACCAAGAATACCGTCTTCCAGGTTAAATACTTTAAAGGACATTCTGTTGAGGGTTCAAAGGGATGTTTAGCTAATACTGCTAACATAAGGTTCAAATCCCATGGTGCCACTAGAGCTTTGACTGGTGGTCGGATCCTCTTCATGGCTCTGTTAATTCTTTTTATCAGTCTTTCCTCTGCCAAAGGTCTATCTAATAGCACTCCTAGGGCAGAGATTTGAGATTTAATAGTTGCTGGAGCGAGACCAATCTGAAAGCCGTCATAGAGAAACTGCAGGACTTTATCAGTTGATATAGAAGAAAAGTCACCACTGAAATGACCCCACTCAATAAATTTGATCCATGTTCTGTAATAGGCTAGGGAAGAAATGTTCTTTCTGGCCTTCAACATAATTTTCTTAACTTGGGATGACAAATTATGTCTCCTTAGTATGCTCCGTTCAATCTCCATGCCTTTAGTGATAACTTTGTTGGCTCGGGATGATAAACTGGACCCTGATGCAGCAGGTCCGGCCTGTTGGGCAGAGACCAAGGTTCCTGAACTGCCATCTTTAGAACATTGACGAACCAGGGCCTCCTCGGCCAGTAGGGTAGTATTGCCACTACTTCCACTTGATCTTCTCTCAGTTTTTTTAGAACTCTCCCTATCATTGGGAAGGGAGGGAATATGTAGCCCAGCTTGAAGTTCCATTTCACTGAAAGGGAATCTATGGCTAGAGCCTGCGGATGAAATGACTTTGAGAAAAAGTTGTTCACCTTTCTGTTCTGAAAATTGGCCATCAGGTCTACTTCTGGGGTACCGAATATCTTCTCTATCTGGGAAAAAAAACTTCTGTGTTCAATTCCCATTCTCCTGGAGATATCACCTCTCGACTCAGAAAATCTGCCAGGATATTCTTCTTGCCTGGGATATAAACTGCTGACAAAGATCTTAGATTGTCTTCCGCCCAGCTCAGTATCTTCTCTGACATATGCATGAGCTTCACACTTCTTGTGCCCCCCTGATGATTTATATGAGACACTACAGTCACATTGTCCGACATTACTCTTAAATGTGAATAGCGAATGTCTTCCTTTAGATGATATATGGCCTCCCAAACCGCCTGCAATTCTCTCATGTTTGTCGAGTTCTTTGCCTCCTCTCTCATCCATGTGCCCTGGATAGATTTTCCTTTTATATGGGCGCCCCAACCAAACAGGCTGGCATCTGTGTTCAGTATCCGAAACGTTGGGTCTTTTAGACTGGTATTCTTTTCTTCTAGACCCTGTTGCCACCATTTTAGGTCTTGTTTTACATCCGGATTTAGTGAGATCAGGTGATGATCGCCATAGCCCTTCTTCTGTAATGGAATCAGGGACCACTGAAGTCTCCTCATTCTCCACTGAGCCCAAGGGATGATCTTGATACAGGACGCCATCATACCTAACATCTGGGTAGCCATAATCAGAGGGCACCTCTTCTTCTGCAAAAGCATATTTGTCAGCTCTTGAATCTTCAAGCACCTTTCGGATGATAAGGAAATTGAAAACCGGCCTGTGTCTATCATGGCACCTAGGAACTGTATCCTTTGTGTCGGAATTGTCTGGCTTTTTTCTATGTTTATTATCCAACCTAGAAATTGTAGCAGATTTATCGTCTTCCTCACGTTGCTCTCTGTTTCTATCAGCGAATCTCCTGCAATCAACAGGTCATCTAAATAGGGCCATACTTGAATCTTTTGGAGTCTCAGAACCGCGATTACTGTAACTAATAACTTGGTAAAGATTCTCGGAGAAGTTTTCAGCCCAAATGGAAGACAGGTAAATTGAAAATGACGATTGGCCACCGAGAACCTTAGGAATTTTCTGTGTCTTTGATTTATTGGGATATGATAATACGCATACTTTAAGTCTATTGATGCAAGGTAGTCTCCCCTTCTTATTCCCATCACAATGGAACTTAGGGTCTTCATCTTGAATTTTATTTGTTTTATATATAGATTCAGATCTCTGAGATCCAGGATAGTTCTGAATGTTCCGTTTGGTTTCTTTACCAAAAACAGGTTTGACTAAAAGCCCTTTCTGTGTTCCTTTTCTGGTACCACTTCTATGGCTTTTGTCTGTAGGAGTTGTTCTATCTTCAGAAATAAAGCTTTCCTTTCTTTGGATACCCCTGGTATCCTTGATTTTACAAATCTGTGATGGAGGGGAGTCTTCTCGAATTCGATGCAGTAACCCTGACGAATTATGTTCAACACCCAGGTGTCCTTTATTATCTTTTCCCAACTTGTCACAAATCTCAGTAGTCTGGCCCAATCATCTTCTCTTGAGGATAGTCATAATTTTTCTTTTTGGCTCCAATCTTTATCAGGTTGGTATCGGCCACGAAAATTCTGTCGAAATGACTGTCTAGAGGTATTAGCATTTCCTCTTTTGTAATATGTCTTCCCAGGTCGATATGTCTTCGCCTCTCGTGGAAGTAGGAAAGTTGAATCGATTTTTCTTCTCTTGGGGTAGGCGGACAGATTTTCCCCCTGAAATTCTTTGTATCATTGTATCAAGTTTGGAACCCTGTTTCCTAGGGTAAACCTTTTGTCAATGTTGGCCCATTCTTTATTTATCATATCTCTTATGACCTTGTTTACAGGGAAGGTCCTTCCTTTTTTATCCCTGTCTTCATACAGGGGATCCTTAGTCTCAGAGGTGGACGCCGCTTCCTTAAAATTCATAGCCTTGTATATATTTTTTAACATGCTCTCTACCAGCTCCAAGTTAAATGCTCTGACATCCTCTAGCTCGCCTGACTCCTCTGACGAGCCTTTATCTTCACATTCAAATTCATCTGAGGAATCTTCCTCTGGAGTGAATTCAGCCTGTACTCTAGACCTTTTCACAGACTGGCTCTGGGTAAATTCATCTTTAGAAACAAAGTTTTGTTTCATCCAGGACATTAACTCCTTAATGACCTCAGTATGTTCTGACTTTTTAGGCACCTTTGTTTGTGCCATTTCCCATAATTCACATAATGCCTTCTGTGCTGAAGCAAAAGTCTGATCACATGTCATGCACACAGATTCAATGAACTTCTTCTTTGCAGTCCTTTTCTTATGCACAGGAGAGACAGGCACACTAAAAAGACAGAAACTACACTCAATATCTAACTACAAATAAAAGCAACTGATGCCCAAAACCAAAGGGCTTACCTCACTGGGGCATCATCTGGCTTCTGGGGAGAAGGCGCATCCATGATAGGAAAAACAGCAGTCAGTGTAATACTCCACGCTGCATACAGTTTTGAATGCCACTGAGAACGCCATTCTCCGGCTATTTACCCCTGTATTACCGCCCATTTAGCGTCTGTATTCAGGATAGCCGAGCGGAACCAAAATCCCAGTCCGTATAGTCAGGGGACTGATTTCCGAGACGCACCTCCGGCGTCTGTGGGCGGAAGTGATGCGTAACCGGCACTTTCGCCCCTTCTGCCTTAGATTCCGTAGAGTGCAGCCGCGGCTTCCAGCGGGGCTGACGCTGCGGGATGAACTCCCTTTCAGAAGGAGTTTGTGTCCGGATGCCGCTTTTCGGACTCCATTCGGTAGAACCATCCCGGTCTCCAAACCAACGGCAGGGTATGTACGTGCAGGGAGACGAGTAGACTGGCCTCCTGCACCATCCTCTCCCCGGGGAGCCACCCCATTCAGCTCCATGCTGCCGAGGTAACCCTGCTTAAACAAAATAAACTGCCTACTCTGTCTACTCTAAAACAGAGACAGGAAAAAAGATACAGGAGAGGTGGGCGGTCCCAAGAGAAATCAATCCTGTCTGCTCTAGTGCGGGAAGGGAATATCCCAATGTATGGCTGCCATGGGGATCGTAGAAGAAAGAACACTGGTAAAATTAGCGCTAAATTGAGTCCAACCAGCTTGCAAACACTTCAAGAGTTTCAGACTCTGTGAAGGAAAACACCAAGTCCTCTTTCCAGACTGCTGCTCACTCCAAATTAGTTCCCAGGATTTAAGGAACAGGGGAAGATCTGTCAAAATAGAACAAAGGAGCTGCGCTCCATAGTGTAAAACCACAATAATTTAATGGGCAAAAAAAGCTCCAAGGTTACAGCCAATATAATGCTCGTACCAAAGGACACACTGCTGTGGGCTGGCTACCACACGATATTATATATACAATCCCGGCAATCACTCCTACCACCTCCGGAGCTCTGGGGGAAGCCTCAGCAAGGAACGCCGGTCACTCCACATGGACTCGCCATCTCGGGGACCCATCACAGGAACAGCGGGTAGTAGGGGGATGCCCGGTAAGAAGAGCGATCGTCACCTGGCTCCGCCCTACCGCATTTCGTATTAAAACTTCGTCAGAGGGCGTATATATATATATATATATATATATATACACATATACGTACATACATACATACATACACACATACACCACTGAATGACTGTTATCGGTGGAGTATTTAATTTACACATTTGTATTCCGGAGCATAATTTACAAAAGTGTCATATTTTTTAGATTCATATTTTTCATTGTCGTTTTGTCGTGTTCTTTACAACTTGTATGAGAATACACCTAATATATGTTTGTATTTTGAAATGTGACAAAATTAAATTTCAATATTACATTGGAGTAATGTAAAATTCAAGGCGTATTCTTTTGATGGCATAATAATTAATTTTGTAAAAATACGAATACAAAAGGTTGTTACGGTTGTAAAATACAAAAAACTAAAGTTTTTTCACATTAGTAAATTACAAAAATATGAATACGTGCCCGAATACGAATACAACTGAGTATGAATACGCCAATTCCTACCATATTTTGCTTAGTAAATTTTCCCCACAGTGTCTAGATAAACTGTCGACCTTGTCACGTGTCTACCTTTTTTGTTTCAATATTGACCCTGTCAACCTATTGACAATCTACCAAAACATTGTTAATGTATAGACCCATATATGTTAATGTATAGAACCATATAAACGTAGCTACAATCAGCAAACAACACTGCAACAGGGTGGCAGAAAACGTAATCATTAGATGCCATCAAAGAGAGTATTGAGTAGAAGACCGTTTAATTAAGAGTTGGTAACGTATGTGAGGAAGGGGGCCCTGCTCATGAGAGCTTTCATTCTAAAGATAAAGAGTAATGCTGTGTACACACATTGCAGTTTGCACTATTGATTTTGACTATTCAGCATGCAATACTGATTCTATCCTGATGCATGGTCCCGCGGCATTGGAATCAAATGTAGAAATAGACTTTGCAGCACAGTCTATTTCTACTATCTCAGAATGAGGGCCATGCTGCTTAATTCAACATGTCATCCCCCCACCCCCCTCTGTATCTCCCTCACTGCCTGCAGATTCCGTCACCCTGCCAGGTCCTGGTAGCCACTGAAATATACTCAATATCGGCACACACCTTGAGGCAAAAAAAAACTCACATAATTTCAACAAAAAAGGCGATGCTAAATTCTATTCAAATATCAGTACACAATCAAAAAGTACATGGAATACAGATTATTTTTTTTTTTTTTTTTTTTTTTAAATAAATTTTATTAATGAGATGCCATGGATACATCAAGCAATAGTTAGGCAAAAAGACATAATGTAGAACAGGGTCCAAGTATGAACAAATTAACGTAAAGTTAAGGAACCAACGCAGTGGTTCCAGCACCCGGACCAAATATTTACAGTCAGTAAATTATAGAAGCATCTCTTTTGTTTTTAAGGGTGATAAAATATTAAAGGTATAATGTATATAAACAGTGATAAATAATAAAATGAACCAAAAAAAAAAAAAAATAGGTAAATTACATACAGTATATATATTCATACACACACACACTAACACACATACATACATATATGTCCACATATATATATATATATATATATATATATATATATATATATACACATACACATACATACACATACAGAGAAATAAAAAACAACACTGTTATAAGCTAAAGTAACCATATAGTAAAAATATTTAAGAAATATAATAGGGAAGAAAAGGAGGGTGAATGAAGGAAAGAAGGAAGACAAGGAAAGCGAAGAGACAGGGTAGGGGAAGGGGAACGAGGGATCCGGAAAGGAGGCGGTCCTATCCGACTTGTCTAATCCATTTGGAGCTCCATTCCTAATTTTTAGTGGAAGGCTGGGGGTACATTAAAATATGTGGTCCAGGGCTCCCAGATCTTAATAAACTTAGCGGAAGAGCAATTTAAGATACTAGTGATGTACTCCATCGAATGAATATGCCAGATCTTAGCAGTCACTTCAGCCAGAGACGGGAGAGTTGGTGATCTCCAAAGACCCGCTATAATGGTTCTAGCCGCCAGGACCATGTGAGTGAACATGTTGTTCTTTGCACGAGTTGTTTCTGGGATGTTCATTGAGAGTAGAAAATAGCCAGCTTCAAATGGAATTTGTATATGCAGAATAGAACTAGCTAAGGTTGCCAGCTTCTGCCAAAAAGGGATTAAAACTGGGCAGTCCCACCATATATGCAGAAAAGTTCCATCTGACCTTTTACATCTCCAGCATAGGGGGGATATATCTGCGTTCATTTTATTAAGCCTAACTGGGACATAATACCATCTATATAGAAGTTTATATGCATTTTCCTTAAGTTTTACACATATCGAACTAGAGGCAACATTAGAGTAAATTTCAGACCATTCATCGTCTTGCAGCGTTTTTCCAAGGTCAGATTCCCAAGCATTTATAAATGAAGCTCTAATATCAGAAGACTGAGGTAAT
This sequence comes from Crinia signifera, assembly GCF_055691185.1. Classification (NCBI taxonomy): domain Eukaryota; kingdom Metazoa; phylum Chordata; class Amphibia; order Anura; family Myobatrachidae; genus Crinia; species Crinia signifera. The sequence continues at coordinate 103,113,718 of NC_139225.1, read as the reverse complement.
AAAGATAGATATAAAGTTGAAATTAGGCCTTTTGCTGGTGCTTTGCGAAAAACTAAGTGTTCTAAAGAGGTGAGTGGCCTAGCAGTGAGTTGTGTAATGACTGAGGAATGAAAATGCCTGAGTTGGAGATATTGAAAAAAATATTTATGCGGAATAGGGTGTGTTGATTGGATGTCTGCGAATGTGGGGAAGGATGAATTTTGAGAGATGTCATTAATGAACCTAATCCCATTTTTCCACCAGTTACTAAATGCCTTAGGGGAGCAACCAGGGTGAAAGTTTGGATTATCAAATAGAGGGATCAGTGGATTAGGGGTGGGTGCTATTTTAAAACGCTTGTTTGTAGTGTCCCAGATATCTAAAGAATGTGATATTACCGGGTGGGCCCTTATATTCTTAGGACGGTTCGATCTGGGTAACCATAAAAGCGAAGAAACCGAATGGAGATTGAGATTTTGAGATTCAATCCCTACCCAAACTCTCTCAGAATTAGATCTATTCCAAAGGACGCATTGAGCCAACCCCGCTGCTAAGTAATATGAGTATAAGTTTGGGACCCCGGGACCTCCACCAGAAGAACGTCTTTGGATTATCAAACGACTCACTCTTGGCTTTTTTTTGGACCAAATAAAGTCCATTATTTTATTTTGAAGAAATTTAAAGATACAAGGGGGAACACGAATCGGCAGGGTTTGAAAATAATAGAGTAGACGTGGTAATACGTTCATTTTGACTGCATTTATTCTACCAATCCAGGATATATGATATGTTCCCCAATCAGCTAGATCTTTTTGTAAACGAGCTATTAGTCTAGGATAGTTAGCTTGATAAAGTTGTCTGTAATTTTTAGTAATAGCGACACCCAAATAGGTGAGCTGGCTTCTATTCCAGTGGAAGCCATAGGTCGACGCCAGTGCATCTTTAATGTGCTGCGGAACATAAAGGTCTAGGGCCTCGGTTTTTAATGGGTTGATTTTATAACCCGATAACATCCCAAAATCTGATATCTCACGGAAGAGATGAGGAAGGGATTTAGCTGGGTCAGTGATTGTGAGCAGCACGTCGTCAGCATATAGGGCTATTTTATGCTCCGTATCACCTATTCTGACTCCTTTTATATTGGGGTTGGATCTAATGCGTGCTGCAAGAGGCTCAATACTTAGTGCGAAAATGAGAGGGGACAGCGGGCATCCTTGTCTCGTCCCATTGGTAATCAAAAAAGGGGAAGAGGCCAATCCATTAGCCAACACTGCAGCACGTGGTTTGTCATAAAGAGTCGAGATTCCCTGAAAAAATCTACCAGAAATGCCTATAGTTTGGAGCATGTTAAACATGAAGGGCCATTGAATCCGGTCAAAGGCCTTTTCAGCGTCTAAGCTTAACACCAGAGCTGGAATTTTCTGTTCATGAATAGCATGAATTAAGTTAATTGTACGACGCGTATTATCAAATGCCTGTCTACCAGATATAAAGCCCACCTGATCGGGGTGGATCAGGTCCGGGAGTAGGGGGCCCAGCCTGTTGGCCAACACTTTTGCATATATTTTGATATCAACATTGAGTAAAGATATGGGCCTATAGCTTGAGACCAGGAGGGGATCTTTGTCTGGTTTGGCAATCACCACTATGTTGGCCAAGGAGGTCAAAGCATCGAGGGAATCACCATCAAGGAGACCATTAAAAAAACTTTTCAAAAAAGGGGTCAGAATGGAGGCGAATTTTTTATAATATAGAGGGGTAAATCCATCTGGGCCAGGAGTGGAGGAAGCTTTTAGACCCCCAATTACGGAGAGAATTTCCTCTTCAGTTATTTCTGAATTCAGTACAGCCAATTTCTGGTCGCTGAGGGATGGAAAAAGGCCACTAGAGAGGAAGGCAGAAAGAGATGGGGGATAAGTAGAATTATTCTGATCACTAGAACCTTTTAAGTTATATAATTTTTTATAAAAATCATGGAATTCCGCTACTATTTGTTTTGGGTCGTAGGTGATTCTCCCTGAGCTGTCATTCTTAATCTTTGTTATTAAGCTAGACAATTTCTTCTGTCTGAGCTTACTTGCTAAAACCGAGTCTGCCTTATCTGCTTTATCATAGTATTTTTGTTGTAGTTTTTTTAGAAGATTAGCAGATCTACGGGATAAAATTGTATTTAGTCTCCCTCTAAGGGAGTTAATCTGAGTTAGTAACTCTGACGTCGGATTCAGTTTATGCTGGTCAAGAAGCAAACTGATTTCCTGTTCTAGGTGTAAGATTTCTCTCTGAGCCTGTTTTCTCCGAAAAGCAGCTTTACTAATTAAGTTACCTCTAATTGTAACTTTATGAGCTTCCCAGATAATTCCTTTTGTAATTTCGTCAGAGTTGTTAAGATTAAAATATTCAGAAATCGCTGATTTGATATCTTGCAAAATAGAGGGATCTAGTAATAAATTGTCATCTAGTCGCCAGGAGCGAGATTTATGTTGGAATGAGAGAGAGTCTAACAGAATGTAGGGGCCTGCATGGTCCGTCCACGAAAAAGGGGTAATTCCTGCCGCCAAAACCAAAGAGGCAATTGAACGTGAAACAAATATCATGTCTATTCTTGCGTATGTTTGATGCGGTCCTGAAAAATGAGTAAAATCTTTGGCCGTCGAATTTTTGAGACGCCAAGAATCTAGGACCGACAATTTGGCTAAACCTGTGTTTAGATTATGTGCTGTACGCAGTACGTCTGGGGAGTGCTTGAGAGGGCGTGCTGCTTTTTTATCTATACAAGGATCTATCACAGAATTAAAATCGCCACCTATTATCAGATGTCCTTGTGAGATTTTTTCTATTTGTTTAAATAAGAACGTATAGAAATGGCATTGTTTGGTGTTAGGGGCGTACAGGTTGACTAAGGTGATCTGATTTGAGCCTATAGAACCCACTAATATAAGAAAATCTGCCATCCGTGTCAAGTATTTTTTTCTCTAACACGAAAGGGACATTTTTTGAAAATAAAATAGCTACTCCCCTTTTTTTACATGAGGCCGATGCAAAATATGTTTGATGGAAATATCTACTTTTAAGTTGGGAATGTTCACCTGTGAGGTGGGTTTCTTGCAACAGAATTATGTCTGCCCTTTCGCGTCTACAAGCACTTAAGACCAGGGTGCGGCGTTTGGGAGAATTTAGCCCATTCACATTTATAGAGATTAATTTCAACCCCATGGTATGATTATATAGTTCGCTTTAAAGAAGGTTCTGGGATAACCCCTGAAGAACAAGGGTGGAGACCAGTCGGATAGGAGGGAGGGAAAAAGTTGGGTAAAGTGAGAGAGGAAGAGAAAAATAGAAAAGAAGATAGTGGAGTAATGTAGAGAACGAAGAGAAGACCTAAGTAGGTCAAAACCCTGAAAAAAGTAGACCCAAATGAAGGGGCTACAGATAATAACCGTTAACTAAAGACTTAGACAGAAGTAGGGATATTATATATAAACAGTATATAAATATCGGAGTATATATATTTTTATCTAAATAAGGGGGGGGGGAAGGGATGAGAGCGAGGAATTCCCCTGGCAATGGGACCCGGCCAGGGACCCTCACATATACAGTAATCTGTAAAAATAACATATTTAAATACAAATATATACATAATGAAGGTGAATCCAACATAAGTTAATAAGTTACACAAAAACTACGCAAAATAGTAATAATTTTAAGTATAGAGATAGGTCCGTATGGCAAAAAGTCGACCTCCTCATGAGGGGACCGAATCTTCTCTTCTGTTCCGTCGAGTTGTGGACCATTGGGTCGTAGGAGGGCAGGGCCGTTGGGGCCCTGGTAGACCTTGGGTGGAGGGTAAAGTAGCAGAATCCTGTAATAAATTCAAGTCCTCCAAAAATTTTTTCCCCTGTTCCAAAGTTTTAGCCGTGTGAGTGACATTGTCTTTAGTGATTAGCAACTGAAAAGGAAAGTTCCATCGATATCGTATGTTATGTTGACGAAGCACTTTGGTAACGGGTTGAAGATCTCTCCTCTTTTGAATCGTAGAAGGAGCAAGGTCCTGGAAGATCTCGATGGAAAGGTCTTTGAAAGAGATTGTCATCATATCTCTTGATGTCAGTAATAATTTCTCTTTGGTGCGGTAATAATGCAATCTTGTAATTATATCTCTAGGTGGTTGACCCGGGGCAGGTTTAGCCCTAAGAGCACGATGTGCCCTGTCCATGAGGAAGTCAGCATTAGGAAGATCTGGGAGGAGGTGTTTAAATAGATCTTGGAGGAAGGATGAAAGTTCAGATGGAAGGATAGATTCAGGAACATTCCTGACTCTAAGATTATTCCTTCTCGATCTGTTCTCCAAATCTTCCTGTTTTTCCTTGAGGTCATTAATTTCAGAGTGAAGAAGGGAAAGTTCTCTGTCCACAGTACCCTGATATCTGCAAAGATCATCTGTCTTTGTCTCCAGGGCATCCGTGCGAGTGCCAAGAGAGGTCAGTTCAGATTTGAAATCATCTACAGCTTTTTTGAGCTCTTGCTGAAAGGTTGTTTTAATACCCTCAACCAGGGCGTTAAGAACAGTATGAATTGTCGGATCAATGACTGATTCAGGGGATGAGTCCCGAGACATTGAACTATGTCTGTCTGAGCTTGGCAATGAGCCTTTATTTTTAGGGGTGGACACGGTTTGAATTGTTGCTGGTTGTGATTTTTTTGCTTTGTTGGGCATATTTAGGTCAGACCCGTGAGACATAGAGAGGCGGGAGATGAGTTCACACAATACTGTAATGAATGTGAGGGCCCCTAAGAACAGCTTCTAGCCCATTATGAGGTGCTGTTCAAATTAATGGGAATAAAATAAAATAAAAATAATAATAATACTTATAAAAAATAACAAAGGAAAAAGTATACAAAATTTAACTTCAAAAATTTAAAGATTAAAATAACCTTTTCAAGGGGCTTTCTGAAGTCTTTATATAGAACTGGGGGGGAATATTGAATATTGGACTCTTAGCAGGAGTGGATTTGGTGAATGGCTGTTCTTGAAGGCTCTAGTGGGGACTGCGAGCTTGCAATTGTAAGTTCCTAGAAGATCAACTTTTAAGGCACGTCACTGGTACCAGGAGTCACTGGTAGATCTATAGGTCCGGATAAATGAGTAGAAAAATTATCAGTGGATTAGCAGTGTGCTAGTATTCCGTTAGGCCACTAGATGGAGCTCTCAGACTGGATATTCAAGAGATTTATAATACAGTTGGAGTAATAGTCTGCTGTGATATTAGAAATGATTTTAAGAGTATATGGATGTGATTTAATTCAATGTTTTAGCCTCTAGAATCCTTTTATTATTTAAATAGTTTACTTTAACTTGTTTAAATGAAAAAGTGTGAAGCACTTTGATCTGTGAACACAAGCTGGCTGCTGATGGGCAGTATAATGTGTCTTATAGCTGGGAAGAGGACTTACACAATTAAGGGAGATGTAGATGGGTAGAGCACCTAGAGTCTCTCTCCTCCCACTTAGTGATATATGATATATTTGACACTTTAGCTGGAGAGAGGAGCTACACAGTAGGCTCTCAATGAATGAAGGTGGGCGGAGCACTCCAATTCACTTTCCTCCCACTTAGTGATGCTCCTTTGATATATATGACCCTCCAGCTGGAGAGAGGAGCCACACAGCAGGCTCTCGATTTATGAAGGTGGGTGGAGAGCAGCCCAAATTTCTCTCCTCCCACTTAGTGATGCTTTTTGACATACAATGACGTCGCTCCCTTCTAATCAAGATGGCGCCGTCCGGGAGGCGAGCGGCTGACGATCCCTCTGCTGCTGCCGGCGTCTGAGATCTCGGGGCAGGCGTCTCGCCGGAGTCAGGTCAGGGACACTAGGGAGGTAAGGGGCTATCTGGAGACCACCTCCGGAGGGGCCCACCGATCACGGAGGAGGCCGCAGTTTCTGCACGGAGGACAGGCCGCAACTCGCGGTAGTTATCTCCGATAGCTCAGCGATTCCTCCTAAACCCCCGGGGATTGCCGGGCAGACCAAGGAGGGGGTAGTGTGTTCCTCAGCTTTATACTGGCCAGATTAGCGGAGGAATGGGGGTGAAAATACGGATTTTGGTATAGGAGCAATGGAGAGACACGTCCGTCTCCAACGCTCATTAACCGATTATACAGATTATTTTTAAATGGTTTCAAACTTGATATTGTCCAGATGGTGGCCTTCGTTTGAGATAAACATTTGTACTCAATACCTGCAGTTTTGCATCACTCAGTGGAATGTTTCCAACATTATTGCTGCAGCTTCTTGGTGAAGCTCACTTTTATTTATCTTTTTTATGTTTACATGCAAAATCTTAGTTACTGGACAGAAAACAATTATCATCAGCTTTATTAAAGGCCTCAACACAGCCAACAGGACCATCTGAAACATCACCAAGAACCTTCCATTAATGAGCTGCCAAGAAATAACTAGAGTACAGGTTGAGTATCCCTAAACCAAAATGCTTGGGACCACAAGCATTTTGGATAAGGGATTTTTCAGGTTTTTGGAAAAAAAATTATTAACATACTTATCTGGTCCCCTGGTGGTGCCCCAATGGTCCCCCGACGTCCACGGATCTTCTTCAGTGGTCCCAGGGGTGCATTGCACGAGTTTGCAGGCATGCCGGTGATGTCACCGGTATCCCTTGGACCGGAGATGCCACTGAAGAGGATCCTGAAGTCCGCTGTGGACGCCGAGGGACATGGTAAGTATGAAAAAAGGAGCAGGGGGGGGAAAACAAAAAAAAAATATTCTGAAAAACCATGGTTTTTTAAATATTCCAGTTTTTGGATATACGGATAAGGGATAAGGGATACTCAACCTGTATATCATTTTTTCGATACCAGTTGAAAATAAACTATATTCCATGTAATTTTAGATTGTGATTGAAAATTTTGAATAGCATTTACCATGTCAATTGTGTTACTCTTTAAAAACTGGGAGGTTTTTTTTGCCTAACCTTGCATAATTCTACACAGAGTTTGACACATTTTTTCTGATTTCTTAAGGAAACGTACTACGATATATGTTAATAAATGCACAATCGAATTTTATTTTTTTCTTATGAATAGCTATGTTACATAATTTGACAGGTATATTTTAACTGTACAAAAGAATAGGCAAAGGGAAGAGAAAGTATTAGAAAAAAACACACAAAAAATGTTATTCACAGGAAAAAGAGCATTTCTGAATTTGAATTGGCTTCTAAATTCACTTTATTTGTGATATTTAACAGGCTAAATCCCACTTGAATAAACTGTAATACTAAATTACTATAAACTACTTGTCTAAATGACATTTGTCTTGATGAAAATTGATTTAAAACAATCACCATTTTTCATGCATGTAGTCATAAAAAACATTTCCAACTATTAAGAGTACATATTATATTACATGCCACAGTAATTTCTAGCTATGTGGCATTATATACTTTAGAGTTCAGAGCAAGATAAGTCAATGGCCTTTCAACCTATCACAATAACACATTGTGTGTTCTCGGGTAATATAGCTACAATGCATTGGAAACAGTTTCTTAGTCACGCATTTATTCTGCCCAAAGTCACATTTTCTTTTTAATATTATATACAATTGAAGTAATCTGTGTGTAGCTGTGAAATAAAATATATTGCACTTCTAATTTAGCTGGAAAATGTGAGGCTATGTTACAAAAAAATCTTTCGAATTTATGTACATTCAACCTTAGATTGCTGGGCTACCAGCTTAACCTTAGATTTACTAGATTCAAATTATAATTGTTTGGTTTTCTGAAATATTTGTTATACTGTGACAAAGATCTATTCACTGAACTTCCACAATAGGTTTTGTGTAATATATGGAAATATGCTTTTTTCTAACTCTAAATTAATTTGTTAACAAAAGAATACATTACAAATTTGATTTTTATGTAGTTGTATGTCAAATTTTAGCAAAGAACATAAACATATATTTCTAGTTAGTCATGGGTGATAGTTTTATTGCTCATAATTTTATATGGTGATTGAGATTGGGTAAACAGGATTACCAGTACCAATGTGTGTATGGACGATCTAGACACCAGGAAGCTCAACGGACATCACCTATTCTAAATCGCTTAGCACACATCACCCTTAAGTCTAATTTCAAAGTAGCCGCGATTGACCGCACAGCAAACTCCCAGATGGCTTTTTGCTGTTTTACGGGATTGCTCAGTGGATAAATCAGGCTACTACATGGCGGCCAAGCTGGTGCAGGACCGTCTGAAAGGACACGATCTGCTGAGTATTCACTTACAATCCATGCGCGGCAAAAAACTGTCTGAGAGTTTGCCAAGCCAGTGAATACGGCTGCAGAGAAATACGCCTAATGATGTACAACATTGTTAACAACTTTTCATCTATAGAAGCTGTTTTGGTTCTGGATATGGATCTCCCATCATATTTTGGCTCTAGATTGGTTTTGTCAAAAACCTTAATAACATAAATTTTCACTCAATTTCAGTCAATTCTGAGCACCTCATAATATTGTTTTTAGGCAAGAAGATTGCTCGGAGGTAGCTGGATGACTATGCTAAGCAATGCAAGTGGCAGCACAAACACCTGGCCCATCTAGGAGTGGCACTGCAGCAGCAGAGAGGATGACAGTTTTAAAAACTAGGCTCCATAAGAGCACATAATACAAAAAAGAGGTTATTTTGTATAGTAAACAGGACACAAACACTTTAACAAATCAATAATTTCAGCGACAGGATCTGCCACACAACAGTGGCTGAAATTAAAGTTTGTTTGTGCCCCCACAAAAAAATAAAGCTATTAATATCTCCCTATACAATCTGGCTCTACAGAGGCAAAATGTTGTCCTCATCCTCCGATTCCTCACCCCCTTCAGTGTGTACAGCATCACCCTCACAGAGTATTACTTTGTCCCCACTAGAATCCACCATATCAGGTCCCTCTCTGGAGGCAATTGCTGGTATTTGTTGAAGAATTGATTATTCATTTTGGTAAGCACATTTAGTGGAAGCAACCTCCTATGCCGCTCGCTAACAAGGTTCTCGGCTGCACTAAAAACTACACACTGGAAGGGGGACAACTCTGGTAAATAGAGCTAGTTTTCAAAGGGGCCTCCAAACTGCCTCTCTGTCCTGCCAGTACAGATAAAGAATATCTGACATCCTCCACTATTTTTTCAATGGTGATAGCATCACATGCAGTGACAGTAACCATGTCAGAAACTGTTGGCAGGTCCTTCAGTATGGACCAGATGTCCAAACTCACTGTCTGCCATGCATCTCCGACAGTGGGACGGATAGGAAATGTGAGTTGTTTCCACAGCCCCAGTTGCAGGAAAAATTGAAGGAGGAGCTGTTTCTCATCACAACATAGGATTTAAAAGGAGGATCGAGCACGGTGGCCAAAATCTGATTTTAACTGAAGGACTTCATCCACAAGGCCCATAGACTTAGCAAAATACATCATTTTTAACTCCTCCTTCACTTTCTCCAGCTGCTTCTGCAAAAGTCTGATGAGGGGAATAACCTGACTCAAGCTGGCAGTGTCTGAATTGACCTTATGTGTGGCAAGTTCAAAGGGATAAATAAGCTTGGACAACACGGAAATCATTCTTCACTGTGCTTGAGTCAGGTGCATTCCCTCTTCTTTGCCTATTTTATAGATGGATGTCATAAATGGCCTTTTGAAGCATATAGAGGGTTGAGTTCCACTGCATCACTACATCTTGCTTCAGGTGATTGGGGGACAGGCTCAAGAAAGTTTGTTGATGCTCCAGTCTTTGGCAAGCAGTCACTGAATAGTGGAAATATACCATAATTTTTTGTGCCACAAAAAGCATCACCTGCACACCCCCTGTCCTTTTTCAAGGACTGAGGAGAGGCGCAGAGATCTTTCATCTTCTGCACCTCTCCTCTGAATGATTCTATTGGCCGCCTAGCGGCCAATCAGGAGCCGACTTTCTTGGAAGAGAGGCGCAGAAGGTGAAAGATCTCTGTGCCTCTCCTCAGTCCGATGCGGGGAGCTGCTTGAATCGCCGGCATTTGGCAGACCAGGACTACGTTGGATCAAGAGGACAGATCTTCGTAGGAGGACCTGGGTGAGTTGGATTTCCTTCCACAGGTAAATACAAATATGAATGTCCCATCAATAAGGATACAAAAATTAGTATTTTTGGCAAACTAAATGCCAAAAATACGTATAAGCCCAAAAAATCTTATTTTCGTATGAAAATATGATTTTTTTTCACAAATTTTTGTTAGTAAATTTCCCCCTCTTTGTCGTAAATGGCATATTGACAAGTTTACTTTTCTCCTCCGACAAATTTTTTTTTCTTTCTTTGATCATTTTACTGGAATTAGTTTTTTTGGATCTTACATGCCCTCAAGTATGACATTGGCCATTAGCCTTGGCAGACGACCTTAATGGCATATCATCATCTATGTCATGACTAGTGGCAGCAGCTTCTGCACTAGGAGGAAGTGGTTATTGATCTTTCCCCACTTTATCCTCCAAGATTTTGTTTTCCATTATTTTTCTGGAGTTATTTAACAATATGCAGAACAGGAGAGTGGTGCACAAACCCTATAAAAAATATTTGGATTAAGAATAACCACTTTTACTTGGAGTTATTATATGCAGCACGGGAGAGCATAACCCTAAACAACACAGGGCAGCCCCGGCAAAAATTATATGGATTAATAATAATACCTTTTTATTTGGAGTTCTTATTTGCAGCACAGGAGTGCGTACCACTAAACCACACAGGGCAGCCCCTGTAAAAAAATATTTGGACTGAATATACAGCACAGGACAGCACCACTGGACCTCGCAAGAATCCAACAGCGAAATGAGGACATTTTGCCTCATTCCAAGATCCGAGTTCAGAGTTTGGTGGGAACGACTGAGCCCAGCTTGGTTCTCTACTCGGATCGAGAAGTTGGGAGGTGTTTGGACCTTAGAGATTCTAATGTTGTCATCCCTACTGGTAGCATATATTTTTTCTCACCCTGGGCCAGATGTACTAAGCATAAAAAGTGATAAAATTGAGAGTGATGAACCTACAGCAATCAGCTCCTAACTTCCATGTGACAGGCTGTGTTTAAAAAATGACAGGTAGGCAGTGGCATAACTATAGTGCCTCGGACCCCACAGTGGCTTGGGGGAGACAGCGCCACGGAGTCTGGGGGTAGTGTCGAGAACAAAAGCAGCATTGCTGCCCAAGCAGCTAATGTGGGGGGGAGGAGTCAGGGATGTCGAGGAAGAGCCTGCATCCCTGACTCCTCCCCCTGCACTCAGTGACGTTTTTTTTTTCCATCACAGCCCACCGGCACCACTCACGTACTCCCTGGCCGCTAAGGGAAGGAGCAGGGCACACAGCATGCACATGCATTACAGTGTGTGCGGATTGTGTGAGGGGCATTATGGTATTTGGCATAATGTGTATGGGGCATTGCAGCATGTTGTGTAATGTGTAAGTGGCATTATGGGGGAAGGTGCTTGAAACTATTTGGCTTGAGGGAGAAAAATGTATAGTTACGCCAATGCAGGTAGGAGCTGATTGTTTGTTGGTTTAGCCAGGGCCATCTTTTCGTATGGGCTTAATGGGCACTTGCCCAGGGGCCCCAGGTGTATAAGGGCCCTATCCTGATATCTGAGGATCCCCTTTTTCCAGGGATACCAGAATTTTGAATATCGGACCTGGGGAACTGGAGATCTCCAACTTCAAAGCAGCAGTCCACATTCGACCTGTTAATTGCAGTTACCAGTCATATTTCTCAGGTTCTCTCTGACAAAGTTTTTCGGAGAGTATATTCTAAAAGCTGGTACTCTCCCATTTCTGTCGACACTAGCGGCTTGTCTCTATCCTACCCAGAACCACAGATATAAGCCTTCCAGCAGCCGGTCCCTGCTCCAGCTCCAAACATCTGGTGTACAGTTTTATATTTTTGTCAATGGATTGCTCTGGCTCCTGATCTCTGATCCCCAAGTCCCCAGCACCTCCTGAAAGTTGGGACTCTAGGTTTTTATATTATTGAATGCTAAGAAATCTATTTCCAGATAATGGCGATATCTGCAGTCAAACAAGCTGCCCTTCCACCGAAAAATGACGAATATTAAGCCGACTCCATTATCCAACCCTCCCCTGCATATAAAACACCCCCTACCTTCCTGGAAGTCATTTACAAGGGACCCTTCATTCAGCTCAGTGCCCCCTCCACACGTTAGTGTTCACCCTCCCACCACCTGTGCCATAAGACCAGGATGTATCAACGCTTACCACAGCGCTGACATCCCATTTCCGCATCCGAAGTGCCTACTCTTATGTACTAATAAAGTTTGGCATTTTTTTTTAACTCTGCCTGTGTCAACTATTGCAGAGCTTACAGCGTGGCTGACACTTGCATTGGGTTCAATGCAAGTTGAAGCCATGTGGAATGTATTAACATTTTTTCCCATCAAGTTTGAGTGGTTTTATACACGGTTTTGCCCGTGATCCCTGCCACCCAATACAGCAAGCTCACAGATATGAACTAGTTGTATACTGTACATGCCCCCTGCAGCCGGCAGACCCCCATCTCTCACCCCAGGAATGCCCAGCTCCATTTCCAGGGGTTCCAGTGCGCGTCACTTGGTGCGGGCATCAGACTTGGCAGCTCTTTGTTCAGGAGACAGTGGGCTTCAGCAGCTCCATGGGAAAAGAAGCAGTGGCAGGAGGAGGGTGCTGGAGGAAAATCACCGGGGATGAGGGAACAGTGCCCGATACACGGGATAGTGTAATGGTCGGCCACCCCGGGATCTCCTCTCTCTGCACAGCGCGGTCATGTCTGCAAAGCAAAGTTCTCTCTGATGAGAACATTAAATTAAAAGCAGGAATACTTGCCCGGCCCCATTGCGCATGCGCATAATGATAAAAAAACACAAAGAAATAACGCAGGAGAGCTCAGTATGTGCAGCCTATTCAAAATAATAGTACATGACCTGAAAAGTTCCGGAAAACGGCTGTGAAAAGGGCACGAAAAAAAATAGGTAAGTAAAATTTAAACACACGAATAATGATACATCAAAGCCTAAAGGAGTAATTAGCAGAAGTGACTGCTCCAGGTCCTACATGTTGAGTGGAAGATAGAGCACCCCCTGCCACCCGTGGGATTCCAAAGCTGCTGCTGATAGCACCCCCCACCCCTAGGAGGGGAGAATGGGTAAGGGCACCAGTGCATTGCTTTGCCCAGGGGCCCACACTGCTGTTAAGATGGCCCTGGGTTTAGCACTCTACATTTTATCACTTTTAAAGGCTTAGTACATCTGGCCCCCTCTCTCTATTTTATTAGCACTTCCTTCCCCTATTGGCCTTCAAGCTGCTGTTCACTTATTACTTATACAACTGCATGCCAACTGTATCTACCACTTCTCCTCTTGGACCCATTATCTATGATGAAACACAGCATGTTTGCGCTTCTCTCACTGTATACCACTTACTGCTGTAAGGTAATTCAGTGTCACCTTTACACTGTCTAGAGCTAAATACAGCCTGCAATGCCCTTTCTCTACTAGTGTACTGTACATGTGTGACACATGGATGCTGTATTAATTCCACAAGACTTTCTGGATGCCATCAAAAGCTTAATATGTCAAAAATATAATTTACCTTCTTAACTCTTCACTGTCCTCATATCTTTCTTAGTATCAGTAATTGTGAATTTTACGTCACAACTGAATCAGGCGGCTAATATATTCACAATATTTCTCCAGTTATCTTTTATTTTTTAAATATTCTTAAGACACATTTTTTTTTACTTACAGTACTTAAGATGCAACACAAAGTTTAACCATCACCTGTCATTCAACTACTGCAGCCTCATCCTACCTAGAATTCTTATCACCGACTTAACCTTTCTTAAATCCATCCTAAATGCCATGGCATATCTGCAACACCACTCTATAAAACTCAACTGTCTTAAAGTTTCATCCAGAATCAAATCCAATTTAAGTTATTCATGCTAACCTGCAGTAATTATCCCTCCACAACACTATCCCTTCATCTCATGTCAAAAGCTTTTCTTTAAGTCATATTAGACCAGTGGTAGCCAACCCTAGCCCTCGAGAGCTATCAACAGTTCCCATTTTCCAGACAACCTAGCTGCTGCACAGCTGCACTCATTAATCACTGACACATTTTAAAAAGATCCACAGATGGAGCTAATTAGCTCACTTGTGATTCTGTGAGGAGACCTGCAAAACATGCACTGTTGGTAGCTCTCGAGGACTAGGGTTGGCTACCCCAGTATTAGACCATTTCTATACTGTACCTTATTTTGGGGTAAATTTACTAATATGGGAGTTCTATTGAAGATGGGATGTTGCCCATAGCAACCCATCATATTATATTATCTTCAAGCAGGTGCTAAATAAATAAGAAGTAGAATCTGATTGGTTTCTATGGGCAACATCCTATCTTCAATAGAACTTGTACCACTATCTACAGTATCTATGCTATTCCTTACAATATCTGGTCATACCCTGCACCAGTTTTCAAATGTTTAAATGCACTCTGCCAACTGAAAAATTTACTAGAACCTACAGTACTCTAACCCCTTGTCACAAACCGAGGTTCATTTCTTCTGATTCTTGGCCATTTCTAGGTGGCCAGGACATCACTTCTAGTCTCCTGATTCCCTCTGCTCTGCATCTCCCTTTTGACTAAGGGATGCTTCAGCCTGGTATCTCTGGCTGGTTACCAGGCAGCAGGACACCAGGCAGCCACAGTTTAATTTGATTATTAGTTGCCCCCCAGTCTGGGAAGTTCACAGCAGCAGCATAATGAATTTATCCCAGGTGGGCCTGGCTTGTTTCTCCTTGGGGCTAGTCCCCTTTATTGATGTCTCAGCCAAAGCATGTCTTGCAAGTTATAGTTCATCCATGCCTATGTTAGTTGCTTAGCTGGACCAGTCCTGTACGAGGGGGGGCCCACAGTACTGGAGATAGGAAAAAAAGCACTGGGTACTGAACCGCAATGGTTCCAGTGAAAGCAGTGCAGTCCTTGGTAGTGTCTAAATAACATACAGGCAACCAGAAAATAGGGCCATATAGCACACAATACAGGAAATCACAAATGGACTTGTTGGACCAGACTGCAGAGCCGGGCCAGTACAAGCAGACATAATTACAGGTCGGGACTGCAGAGCTGCACCGGTTAAGGGCATCTAAAAGGACAGGATCTGCAAGCTGATTAGTCACCAATAGCGACACCACAATGTACACAGATATACACTGAAGCTCAGCAACAGTGAGTACATACAAGACATAGATAAATCCACAGGAACACAAACAGAAGCTTAATATGAACATGGACATGCATGATGCAGGTGTATCCAATGGGACACACACAGAAGCTCTATCAGAGCATATACATATGGGAAACAGGTGCATCGAATGACAGAGACAGTAGCTCAGGCTGGAGTGCAGAATAACAGGTACATGCAAAGAAACATAATTCAAAGAATACAGGAGTAATCCGGTATGACCAGCAATAACACTAAAATCTAGCAGCACAGAGCTTAGGGCAGGCTAAGTAATATAGGGAGCAACTCCCAATGAAATCAAACAGGAAAGACAAGCCCCCTAATCATCGCAGCTGGTCAGCTAAACACACAGGCAGAGTGCTAATGGCCTAATTATGACAGGTGACACTGGACATACAGAAGTCAGGCTGCAGTAACACAGACCCGCCAGAGGCGGCTCGTAACATTTTGCTTTTAAGCAAAACTCCAAATGAAGCTGACTTAAGCTGGGTACACACCTACAGATTTATCTGTTCAATATATCTATTGGGAACAAAAACTGTTAATGTATGGGAGCAAATGACAGTCAACCATTTTCTGCCAAATATTGGAATATAGCTAAAAACAAATGCTTGGATACATTTGTTAAATTAAATGGATTAAATCAATTTGTATGAATGACCATTGTCATGCTTTTCAGCATTTGAGAGCAAATTTTTTCTTCTTATCTGCTCCCATACATTACCAGATTTTTTCCCCAACACATAGATTGGACAGATACATCTATAGGTGTGTATCCAGCTTTAGCTCCATTAAACACTAATTGAGTTAGTGTGATGCTTCCTCCGATATAAACCAACCACAGGTGATTGCACATCACCTGTGGCTGGTTTATATCGGAGGAAGCATTAGTGTAAAATTGCACATTTTAGCCATATCTGGATTTGTAATACCCCTTTAACATTGCAAATGCCGAGTCGCTCCCAGGATTTGGAAACGGGTCCATCCCGGGAGCAACCCGGTATTTGCCAGGTGAAGCGCCCCACAGTGATCTGGCAATAATCCAGGTCGCTGACATCATCGGGGAGGGGGGGGGTGTTCAACACTACCAATTCCCTAAAGTGTGAATGGGACCCAAGTCCTTTGACCTGGGTAAGCCCGTTCACACTGCCCAATAACCTGGGTCCGACCCGGGTACCATCCCTCCTTTAACCCGGGCCCTGTTGCATGATTGCTGGACCCAGGATATTTTAAAAGGCCCAATCACACTGCACAGTGACCTGGGTTGACCCAGGTCAGACCCAGGTTATTTGTGCAGTGTGAAAGGAGCATATATGTCTGCACACACCAATGCTGTAAACACCACTCTGTTGTCTAAGCTGCAACAGTAATGTGCATTGTCTATACTATTTTTGACACATGTGCACCCAAAATTTGAGGTTGTGGCCTAACAGCTGGAGGTGTGGCCTATGCTTACGATGCTCCCGTGAGGTTATGCCCCATTTTTGCCACTGCGGAGACATGGCCAGCGTCTCCTTCTCTGCGCAGATGGGCACAGCATCTATTCACTGCTATGACTCCCAACTACCCATACTGTGGGACACTGCCAGCCCCAGGTGGGATGTGGGACCGTCCCAGGATAAATAAGACTGCCAGCTTGTGGTATAACAAATAAATGAAGGGCGTGGGTGGTTCGTAGAGAGCAGAGCTCAGCAGGGTGCTTAAACAATAGTGAAAATGAAATGGTCTTTTATTAAAAGCTGTGAGTGCATCCTCATGAAGCTTGTCATCCTTCTCTGTGGGTCAGCTGTCGATGTGTATTTTGTGAACTTCACAGCGGGTCTTCAGATAGGAGTTCGAGCACAGGGCAGGCTGTGTTGGTGAGTATACCTTCAAATTACATTAATTATTTACTAGCTTTCCTACCTCAATCTATATATTATTGTGCAAAATCCATTTAGAGAATTGGACTTTATATACTAGAGATCTTTCTTACTGCAGAGTTGGATAAGAAGTCCGTTCACTTTTTGTTGTTGTGATTAAATGTTTTTAATATTGTTATTAAAACTGTGACATTATAATTTAATTGTGCTCTCAGTTAAGGTGCCCGTACAATGGTGCTGTGTGATGCGATGCACACTCCCATGGGCATCCCATCGCACAGCACATAAAGTATGTGCTGCCCATGCTTTTAGTACTAGATTGCATCATATTTAGTACAAAAAGTACGGTGCTGTGGCACATTCTATGCTTTTTGTACTAGATCCAATGCAATCTAGTACTAAAAGCACAGAGTTCATCGCACCGTGTATGGGCATCTTTATATATTTTTTAAATTAGTATTGCTACATAATCTGACCTTTGATTGTCCTTGGCATTTTTAACCCTTTTAAGTCCAACGTCTAGTCAGGCTTAACAGCCCTAGCGCAGTAGGAGATCCAATGGGGAGCCACTTTAAAATAAGAACATTAGCATCGTTCAACATTTAATGTAGACCATTTTTGAATAAGAAATAAATACAAATTACAATCATTTAAACCAGACTGTTTGAATTGCAAAAATATTGGACTGCAAAGGGTTACAAACAGTTTTGTGTCTTAACAAAAACATTAAACCATACTTATATAGTAAAATTTCCAGGATTGACATTGACCATAATTGCTGCAACAAAATAAATTGTCTATTTAACTGTAGTGAACAAATTTTGCACAATGAAACACAGATGAAAAGTGACTGACAATCAGTAAATTAGTGTTATGTGGCCATATTAATGAGTTACAGATTATTTTTACCATTACTAGAACCTCTTAAATGATGTGCTAAATAAAATATTATGGGGTAGATGTATTAAGCATTGGAGAGTGATAAAGTGGACAGATTACCAACCATTTAAATTCTGTCATTTATCAGACGCAACTTGGAGCAAGGCAGCTGTAAGGCAGCTAGGAGCTGATTGGCTGCTACTTTCTCTCTCTCCACTTTATCACTGTCCAAGGCTTAGTACTAGGGATGCCAATCCCTGGAAACAGGATTGAAAAATGCTCAATGCCAGGATTCCTAAGATTGGCATCCGTAAAAGGAAAATGCCCCCGTCCTCCACATTTACTTACTTGGGGGAGCGGGGCAGGTGGCAGTTGACGGGTGTTATGGCCACTGGGAGCAGACATCGGGAGATAGTCGGCGGGTGTTGTGTGCCGACGGGAGCGCTTGTCGGGAGGCGGAGGGTGCCGGCAGTGGAGATGACCTAGACATGCTGCGCAGGCTGCACGCTAAGGTCGGGAACAGTCGGGCAGTGTCTGAGCGGTGCTCAGACACTGCCCGGCATTAGACTGTGCATACCTGGACATATTTTCTCTGACACTCTCAGAAAACCGCCGTTTACCACCCCCAAATGCCTGCTTCCTTTCAATCACCTTGGGCATGGCCAGCGATTAAAAAGTACTGTAGAAGGATTTTATTGCAAGGCAACAATGTGCATGTGTACTACAGTCCATATGCATGTGGAGTCTATTGAATATTGGGCGGCATGCTAATTTGAAGCTGTGTGATCAGGTCTGAAGTAGGCATTTAATCTCTGAATCTATACACCAAGTGCTACAATGGAGAAGCTTCAGTTTTTTCCAATACAAGTTCCACTGTGCTCCATACATACACAGACCATTATTAAAGGTAGTTAGAAGAGATAACGTACATTATTGGAGATGAGGATATTTTAAAATGCGGGCACCCATGGCAAACCTGAGCAGAATCGACCTGCAGCCTGGATGGTGGAGGGAAAGAGGAGTCCCGAAATAATGAGCAGGTACTTTGGGGTGGCACAGTTTTTATAGTTACATGGGTGCATAGGGACAGGGCTTCTTTGAGCAGAGTAGGAGCGCAAGCACAGCTTCACCCAAACAATAACACTCAAGCAGTGAGGATAATGTGATCTAGGGGCTCAGCAGGTTATTCCCCACCAACTGGCCAGCTGTACAGCTTAATCATTTACTATGGTTAGGATATGAGCTGACAACTTTGAGAGGTGTACCCACATGTGTACACACCGGGGCGATATATTGCTCAGTGTCAACTTTTCATCAGCGACCAGAGATGGTCGCTGATGAAAGGGAACCTCTGCCGGGGGAGCCACAGAGGGAATCAGTGATCATAATGGGGCTAAAAATGTGAGCGCACACCCGGCGATTTATTGCCAGTGCACACTCCAATTGCTGACAACATGGTGGCTCAGCGACCATATTGCCAGCGATAAATGCCTGTGTGTATGCACCTATACTCTGCGTCCTAGGTATGCCTCTCCTTACAGTAGACTCCACTAAAAGTCAGTAGCGCACGCAGGGGGGGGTTTCCGAGTACCCATAACCCCCCAGAAGTCTAAGGGCCATAGACTGAAAGCTGAGGGTCCCCTCTTTCCATGGGTACAAGAATTTTAAAAATCGGCCCTTGGGAACCGGAGATATCTGACTTCAAAGCAGTGGTCCCCATCCAAGCCTGTTAAATGCTCTTCACAGTCAGATCTTTCAGGTTCTGTCTGACTTAGAGTTTTTCTGAGGGTATATTCCAAAAGCTGGGACTCTGCTTCTTTGATGGACATTAGTAACTTGTCTCTACTGTTCCCAGAACCAGAGATATCTGCCTTCCAGCAGCTGGTTACTGCTCCAGCTCCACACACCTGGTATGTAGTTTTATATGCTCATTGGCAGATTGCTCTGCCTCCTGAACTCTCATCCCCTAGTCCCCAATACCATTTGGTAGATGGGATTCTCTAGTTTTTAATTCCATTACAATCTAAGAAATCTATTTCCGGGAACTGGAGATATCTGCAGTCAAGCAAGCTGTCCTCCCACCAGGAAATTATGAATAATAAGCCCACTCCACTATACACCCCTCCTCTGCATATTAAACATCCTCTACCACCCTGGAAGTTATGTATCAGGGCCCCTTCATTCAGCCCAATGCCTTCATCTCCCACCATCTGTGCAGTAAAGGGGTAATTAGTGGAAATTACTGAGCGGTTGATATAATACCCCCTACCACCTGTGGGACATCAAAGCTTCCCCCACCCCTACCACTGGAGAATCAGTAGGGGCCCAAATACATTGCTATGCCCAGGGGCCTACACTGCTGTTGATGCCCATGTATATATATATATATATATATATATATATATATATATATATGTGTATGTATATTTATATATATGTTTTTATTATTATTATTTCTATACATTTGGTCTATCTATAATACTTTAACTGACCCGGCATATACTGGGTCACCTAAGAGTCCATTTCCGCGCTTTGCTCCGCCCCTCTGGAAACCCCCTTCTGAAAATCCTGCGTTTGCCACTGAAAGTGAAGTACCCTTTTAATTATATAGTATGCAGTCCATTCTTTATCACAACTATGAAAGAATCTCTGGTCTTTAAGTGTCACTAACTGCGAATAATTTATTAAAGACAGCCATAACTATTGACAAATCCATCTAAGTAATTGAAAATAAACCCCTGTCTAATCGATAGAAACCTGGATTTTTAGTAGCATATGGAGACATTTATGTGATCATGTCTATAAATGAATAACATTTTTTTTTTCCTACCCTTGATAGCTTTGAATAGCAGCAATTAAACCATTCACTGAAAAACTTTATTTTTCTTTCAGACCTTGGCACCGTTAAATACTGTAATTTACAAATAGAAAAGAAGACTATTTTGCTAGGGCACTCTTGAGGTGATTATAGGCATACCTTCCCGTGTCCCGCCTGGGAAAGCAGTGTCCCGCAGCTGGGGGGAGGGGGGGGGGCAGTTGGGAGTCCCCATTGCCATCCACTGGGCAGCGGTGAATAGACAGCATCTATTCCCTGCAGGCAGAGGGGCAGCAGCATCAAAACAGGGTGTGGCCTCATGTGAGTGATGCAATTTACCAAAGATCCCTTTTGGGTGCAGTGGAAAGTTGGGAGGTATGTTATAGGGTATGTGTATATTTATAAATGTCTGTACGTGTGCTCTGACAGTATGTTTAAAAATGAACTTTTAATAGATAAATATTAAAACAAATCTATCAGATTTGAGTATGACTTAGGTATCAAGCTTATGCAGGAAATATAAACAAAGATAAACAAGAATTTCATCCAGTCAGACAACTGTAATGGTTCCAACCTTGTTTAAAATTGTATTAAATAATTTTACTTTGACAGGGACAGTAGAAGGGTGTCTTTCCTTAATGTTTCTACTCTTTCCATCAATTAGCAGTGACACATATTTATTTATTTATTTACAGTATCTTATGTAGTGTACACATATTTAGCCGCACTTTGCAGAGAATATTTGTATATTCACATCAGTAACGCAGAGAATATACAAACTCCACACAGTTGTGGGAATCCACATGGTGGGAACAAAACCCATGACCTCAGCGCTGTGAGCAGTAATGCTAACCATTACACCGTCTGTGTGGCCTGTATGCTTATACTACAGAATATACATGAATTTGTGTCACTTTAATGATATTTATGCTCAGAATATTCATTACATATACCGACAGTCACTGTTTCTGCCCTTGTAAGCTTCAGGAAAAGTCTTAATCATTGGGATACAGTACATTACAGAATATTGCTGTGATTAAAGGAAAATCACAATATTTCACTATAAAAAAGATACAGTAACGTTGTGTCAGTAATATATGGTTGTTTATTCATGCAGAAACAAGGGGGGAAATTTACTAAGACCGAATGGTTATGAATGGTCTTATTCATACCCATTCCATGTACAATATGTTTGTATTTTACACATCGAATAATTTACTAAAGTTGAAATGTATACGAATTCTATTTTTTACATACAGATGTAGCAGGCTACATCCTTGCTGGCGGATCGCCAGAACGTCCCCGCTGGCGATCTGCCAGCAGCCTCGCCATCCATCATAATGAGACGCGCGTGTGTCTCACGCGCGTCTCAGTCTCCGTCACCAGTGCGACGGAAACCCTGTCCGTCTCCACCTCAGGGAGACAGACAGGGTTAGGGGAGGTTAGGGGGGGGGGTGCGGGCAGGCGGCGGTGACCTGGAGGAGCGGCTGGAAGCACCGTCGGAAGGGGATGCGCGCACCTCTCGTGAGCGCGTCCTCTTCTCGCCATCGATATGGCACTGGGGGGGGATGGCGGCTGGCGTCGCCAGCGCCATCCCCTGCCAGGATGGGAAATACTCCATCTGTACTGTTTTTTTAGACATTCTAAAAAAGTTTGAATGACTACAACAACATTAGAATACGGCCGTAAATCCCCATTCATTTTAATGGTATGAACAAATTTACTATCATTCATACTGGTGAATTTAAATATGAATTCATCAGTAAATACGAATGTCAAATAAACAATTGACTGAAGCCTGAATGGATCAGTCAGATCCATAAGGCTTCTCAGTGTAAACAAAAATAATAAATAAATAATATTAAAAATTGGAGTGGGATCCCCCACTACAGCTATAACCAGCCCTGTGGTCATTGAAACGGTCCTGGCTTTAGAAATGGAGTACCCCTGTATTTCTAAAACCAGCAGCAGGCTAACGAGCCAGTCTTGGTTTTCAAAATACGGGGGGACAAAATGAATAGGGGCCCCCCATATTTTGACAAACAGCACAGGACCCAAACAGCCAGCAGGGCAATGCCAGCTTTATCATTCTTTTATTTACACAGGGCAGCATTGCAGGGATCTGACTGATCTGTGCAATGCTGCTGCTTCGTACGTATTTGGTGGCTGTAAATACGATACGAATGAAGAGAATGTGACAGCTTTATAAATTTGTTGTATTCTTCGTTTGTATTTTCTGGTAGTATACGTGTATATTATGTAGTGTATTTTTACCTGGCAGGCAGCAGCGCTGACTCCCTCCTGCTGACAGCGCTGCTGCCTGCCAGGTATTTACAAGAGGAAACCTTCTGCTTGCCTGCTGTACTCGACCATCCACCTGCAGGACCCTGCTGCCGCCTCTACGGTCCGGACAAGGTTAGCCCCCCAAAGGAGGATCACCCTTTTCCTCACCTGATGGTCACTTAACCTGCAACCCTCCTGGTCACAGCCATTCAGGCCTGCTATTATTCCTTCCGGATTCCAATCGTCCAACCATCCAATCTTTCATTCAATTCTTCAATCATCAATCCAATCATCTTTCCAAGTATATTCTTCAGTTCGGTTATCGCATATCTTCAGTATTACCTTTGTGCCACTATTCATCTCCTGTATTAAAGTATCTTTATTAAAACTGGTTTTCTTTTATCCAATTGCATCACTCCCTTCTGTCGTTTATGCAAAAACCTTACATCAAGGCACCTAGCCTCCGTTACACTCCAGCTGGTGCCACTGCTAGCGTGACAGTTTGTACTGACTCCATGGATCCAGCATCAGGTCAGGAGAAAGGAACTGCTTCTGTTCAACAACTTGCGGGCCGGCTGGATTACCAGGAAGCTGCCCAGGAGCAGGTCTTTCATGCCCTCCACGATCTGTCTAAAAGACTGGACAACATACAAACCACTTGGAATCAAGGGACAACTCCTACATTGGCGTCATCGCCTAAACCCACAGTTTCGACGACAGGAGTCACAGCTCATCTCCAGTTACCTACCCCAACCAAATTCGATGGCAACCCCAAGAACTGTAGGGGTTTTATAAATCAATGCAAAATTCATTTTGAACTCCAGTCTTCGTATTTCCCTACAGACCGGACCAAAGTTGCCTATGTAATATCATTACTTACTGGCTCAGCCCTCAACTGGGCATCTCCTCTTAGGGAAAAAACAGACCCCTTGCTGTCAGACTATGCTAGATTCATCAGTAGTTTCAAAATTATCTTCGATGAGCCAGGTCGAATTAGCTCTGCTGCCACTGAGATATTGCGCCTACGTCAAGGTTCCAGGACAGTGGGTCAATACCTTATCCAGTTTAAAATCATGGCAGCTGAGTTGGCATGAAACGAGGAGGCTTTCCTCGCAGCCTTCCTGAACGGCCTTGCTGACAAAATTAAAGACGAACTAGCGGCTAGAGACCTGCCCTCCAAGTTGGAGGATCTAATCTCCATGTGCACTAAGATCGACCTAAGGCTCAGAGAGAGACATCAAGAGAGAAGCCGAGCATCTTACAGTCTGCATTTGCCTATACCCAAAACTCTGCCACTGCCGACGGAAGAACCAATGCAGGTTAACCGTTTCAAATTGTCCTTAGCCGAACGAAGACATCGGCATGATGAACACCTATGTCCTTATTGTGCTGATCCACAGCATTGCGTGGATTCTTGTCCCAAGAGACCGGGAAACGCCAGAACCTAACCTGTAAGAGAGAGGGCAGGTTAGGGGTTGTTACCACCTCTCCAAATACCAAAGACTGTATTTTTAAAGTATCCCTACAAATCAAACAACAGCTCTGACATTTACCAGCACTCCTGGACTCAGGAGCGGCGGAAAGTTTCATCACAGCTGATGTCGTCAAACGTTGGCAATAACCAACTGTTCCCCTTCAGCGTCCAGTATACCTAACAGCTGTGGATGGGAGCCATATATTAGGTGAGACTGTCACTTTACAAACCCGGCCTTTGATTCTACAGATCGGTCTGTTGCATGTAGAAAAAAATACAGTTTCTTGTCATTCCCAAGTCAACATACCCAATTGTTTTTGGCCTCCCCTGGTTACGTGCCCATAACCCTTGTATCGACTGGGCCTCATCCCAGGTCTTGGCGTGGGGTGCTGCCTGCACCAAGTCTTGCCTCAAAACAGTGACACCATCCCGACAAGTTACCCTCCAAATCCCAGAAGGGTTACCTACCTTATATAGAGACTTCGCTGATGTATTCTGCAAAAAGGCTACTGACCAATTACCTCCTCATCGTTCATGGGTTGTCCCATCGACCTACTACCAGGTAAAAATCCTCCACGAGGCCGTACGTACCCCTTGTCATTGCCAGAGACTCAGGCAATGTCAGAGTACGTAAAAGAAAATCTTGCCAAAGCGTTCATTCATCCTTCATCCTCTCCTGCTGAGGCTGGGTTTTTCTTCGTTAAGAAAAAGGATGGAGGGTTACGGCCTTGTATCGATTATCGTGGCCTGAATGAAATCACAATCAAAAATCGTTACCCACTGCCACTTATCACAGAGTTGTTCGATCATATTAAGGGAGCCAGTATATTTACCAAGCTAGATCTACGCGGAGCTTATAACCTTATTCGCATCCGAGATGGAGATGAAAGGAAAACTGTCTTTAATACTAGAGATGGACATTATGATTATCTCGTCATGCTTTTTGGGTTGAGTAATGCTCCCGCAGTTTTTCTATCATATATGAATGAGTTATTCAGAGATCTTCTGTACAAACATGTTGTGGTTTATCTCGAAGATATTCTTATATTTTCCAGCAGTCGTCAAGAGCATCAAGAACTCGTCAGAGAGGTACTGTCACGCCTTAGAAAAAATCTTCTCTTCTGCAAATTGGAGAAATGTATTTTCCAAGGGCCTTCCATACCCTTCCTGGGATATATCGTGTCAGGTTCTGGTCTAGAAATGGACCCAGCCAAAGTAGAAGCAATCCCTCAACCTCATACTCTCCGAGGGGTCCAAAGGTTCCTCGGATTTGCGAACTACTACAGAAAATTTATTAAGGGATTTTCTACAATTGTTGCCCCCATCACTGCGCTCACTCGTAAAGGTGCCAAACCCTCCAACTGGAATCCTGAAGCTTCCAAAGCCTTTATCACTCTCAAAAGAAAATTAATCACAGCACCAGTGCTGGCCCAACCAGATGTCACGTTACCTTTTACATTGGAGGTTGACGCCTCTTCCATCGGTGTAGGAGCTGTGCTCTCTCAGGCAAAAAGTGACGGACAGTAATATACTTGTGGGTTTTTCTCTAAAAGATTCTCATTGGCTGAGCAAAATTATGCCATAGGGGGATCAGGAATTATTGGCCATCAAAATGGCCCTAGAAGAGTGGCGTTATTTATTGGAGAGGGCAGTCCATGTCATTAATGTTGTCACTGATCATAAAAATTGGCTTTATTTGAAAAGTGCACAATGTCTTAATCTCCGGCAGGCCAGATGGGCATTATTCTTTGCCAGATTTAATTATAAGTAGTCTTTTTCTCCAGGAGTAAAGAACCACAAAGCAGATGCGCTTTCTAGGTCATGGGAAACAGAGGAGGAGTCCAGATCCTTTGAAGGTAGTCCAATTCTGGATCCAAGTGCCTTTGCTGCTACCACAGTGCAAGTATCGGTGCCTCCAGGTAAAACGTTTGTCAGACCTAATTCAAGGAGTCAAGTCTTGCGGTGGGCCCATGATTCAAAATTCTCAGGGCACCCAGGGGTTCAAAAGACTTATGAATTATTGTCCAGAAAATATTGGTGGCCTGCTCTAAAAAAGGATGTGCAAGAGTATATTGCATCCTGTCCTCATTGTGCCCAACATAAGTCGTCTAATCTAGCGCCAATAGGTCCATTGAGACCACTCTCAGTCCCACGGGGACCGTGGACTCATTTGTCGATGGACTTTATTACAGATCTGCCATCCTCAGATGGTTATAGTACCATATGGGTGGTTATCGATCGTTTCTCAAAAATGGCGCATTTCATACCTTCAGCTCCCAAACTTGCTGATTTGTTTATTAAAGAGATCTTCAGAGTCCATGGACTACCCGAAGAGATTATGTCCGATCGAGGGGTTCAGTTTGTGGCTAAATTCTGGAGAGCATTGTGTAAAGTCCTTAAGATTCGACTTAACTTTAGTACAGCCTATCATCCACAATCTCATGGCCAAACAGAAAAAGTCAATCAGGATGTAGAAACATTCCTGCGTTTACATGTGTCCTCTTCTCAATATGATAGGGTTGAGTTGTTGTCTTGGGCCGAGTTTGGCCACAATAATCAGTATCACTCGTCTGCATCTTCTACTCCCTTCTTTATTAACTATGGCTTCCATCCCAAGGTTCCTGATTTCCAGGGGCTCCCTGCAACATCTGTGACAACGGTAACTTTGACCCTCCAACAACTGCGTCATCATTGGAGAAAGGTCAGGAAATCCTTGGTCAGCGCCTCTCAAAAGGTATAAAAAATTTGCCGACAGAAGAAGAAGAGCAGTACCAGATTTAAAAGTAGGTGATAAAGTATGGCTGTCCACACGGAATCTTCGCCTTCGGGTTCCTTCAATGAAGTTTGCACCGCGGTTCATCGGTCCTTTCCCAGTTCTGCAGATCATCAACCTGGTTGCCTACAAATTAGAATTACAGCATTATTTAAGGGTTCCCAACTCTTTTCATGTCTCTTTACTCAAACCATTGATTCTAAACAAATACCATGCAAGTCACCCCAAATCTCCTAAAGTCTTTACTCACAGGGGACTGGAATATGAAGTGGCTCGCATCCTAGACTCTCGTATAAGGTACAAGAGACTCCAGTACCTGATCGATAGGAAAGGCTATGGCCTGGAGGAGAGATCATGGACCAACGTTACAGAGGTACATGCACCCAATCTTGTAAAAAATTTCCACAGGAAATATCCAGCTAAGCCTAAGGAGTGTCCTGGGGCCACTCATAAACGAGGGGGTGCTGTCACGACCACCATGGCTGCTACCCATGCCTCCCATACTATGGTTACCTCTGAGGCTCCATGATGCTCTGTGGGCCTTGCTGGACACACAGCCTGGAGTTTGCTGCACATGCTTCCTGCAGGCTGGGAACTGTCACCGCCCCTAGGCGGCGGCCATCTGATTTCTCCAATGGGACTGCACTGCCAATCAGCTCTAACCAATTGCAGTGCAGCCCTCCTGATAAATACTGTCTGACTAGGTCTAGGAGTCAGTCAGTACAATGATATCCTTCCCTAGACATCTAACTCCCTCCTGCTGACAGCGCTGCTGCCTGCCAGGTATCTCCAAGAGGAATCCTTCTGCTTGCCTGCTGTACTCGACCATCCACCTGCAGGACCCTGCTGCCGCCTCTACGGTCCGGACAAGGTTAGCCCCCCAAAGGGGATCACCCTTTTCCTCACCTGACGGTCTCTTCACCTGCAACCCTCCTGGTCACAGCCATTCAGGCCTGCTATTATTCCTTCCGGATTCCAATCATCCAACCATCCAATCGCCCAACCGTCCAAACATCCAACCGTCCAATCGTCCAATTCTTCAATCATCAATCCAATCATCTTTCCAAGTATATTCTTCAGTTCGATTATTCAAGTTTACATTTATTATCCAATCTTCACTTTAAGCCATCTTCAGATATCAACCTCGTGCTCCACACACTACGAACTTTACAATAACTTTTATATATCATTGACTTTGGTTATCGCATATCTTCAGTATTACCTTTGTGCCACTATTCATCTCCCGTATTACAGTATCTTTATTAAAACTGGTTTTCTTTTATCCAATTGCATCACTCCCTTCTGTCGTTTATGCGAAAACCTTACATCAAGGCACCTAGCCTCCGTTACACTCCAGCTGGTGCCACTGCTAGCGTGACATTGTGCATCATCGCTTATCAGCTCTGATGCTGTGTGAGCTTGCCTCCAGTTTTTCAAAACCTCACAGCCTGCTGTATTACTCCAGTGTCTCCGGTCCAGTTCTCTTGCCATTCTATGGTTAAAGTCACCCATGCTCCACTACCTGCTTCACCCACAGTCTGCTGTATTACTCAAGTGTTATTCTCCAAGTCCATCTCCAATGTTGTTCTCCAAGCCCGTCTCCAATGTTGTTCTCCAAGTCCGTCTCCAATGTTGTTCTCCAAGTCCGTCTCCAATGTTGTTCTCCAAGTCCGTCTCCGGTGTTGTTCTCCAAGGTCCGTCTCCGGTGTTGTTCTCCAAGGTCCGTCTCCGGTGTTGTTCTCCAAGGTCCGTCTCCAATGTTGTTCTCCAAGTCCATCTCCGGTGTTGTTCTCCAAGTCCATCTCCGGTGATGTTTTCCAAATCCGCTTCTGTTGTTGTTCTCCAAGGTCCGCCTCCGGTTTTGTTCTCCAAGGTTCGCCTCCGGTGTTGTTCTCCAAGGTCCGCCTCCGGTGTTGTTCTCCAAGGTCCGCCTCCGGTGTTGTTCTCCAAGGTCCGCCTCCGGTGTTGTTCTCCAAGTCCGGTATCCTGGTGAATTCTTCAAGTATTCCCCTTACCCATTACTTGAAGTGTAACTCTCATTTCAAGTGTTTACCTTGTCCCAAATATTCACCCCTTCTCAAGTATTCATCTGTACCATCATCTACCATTGTGTGGTTCATCTTACCCGATTGCATCTGTGAACTCTTTCCATTATGTATTCAGCTATAATCAGTAACCACCTAGGTCACACCTGTTTTCACCAATCCCCAGTTGTGACAGATTAGATTTACAGGTCAGTTAATCTTATTGTTGTGTCTACTGTCTCCCATCCAAAAACTGAACTGTAACATTATTAATACGATTTTAAACAAGGTAGGAACCATTACAGTTGTCTGACTGGATAGTATTCAGCATCCTGAGGAAGCCTTTTAAGGGGAAACTAGTCGATGATCTGGAACAGGTTGGATCCCACTGGAACTGTGCAGGTTACCATGCAGCCGACCTGGGAAGTCTGCCGGCAGACCCTCAGCCACCTACAGCACCCCGGTAAGCAACCAGCATTTGGATATAATTCAACTTCTGCCTATGAAGTACTTAAACATACTGACTTGAAAACGGGATAAAAAGGCAATCCCCAAGGGACACTATTACCCATTACCTTAAAAAGGAGGATTTACACCATATTGCTTGGAAATATATGTTTTTTGTTTGTTCGTTTTGTTTTGTCATACCATTTCCCAGTGTGTATACCGGTACTAGTTGTTAGGATCGGGCAGACTGGAAACTGTGTGTCAGTATCTGGAGTAAGCAATGGGCTGGTACAAAGACAAAACTGTGGATGCAGAGGAATTCAGGACCAGGTGTGGAAAGGTAACAGAGGAGTATGTCAGATTAACCCCTTCTGTGCAGAAAGTCTGGGAAACATCACAATGCCTGGAAGCAGGGGAAAACAGCAGCTAGCAATGACATAAATCTAGCCAGGATCTGGATGCAGCTCAAAGGAATGTCCACAGAAAATAACGATGAAATACTTTATTCAGGCATCAAAGAATAAAGCATAATTTCCATAGCAAACAAGGTGACTTTCAAATGGTACAAGAAATGCAGGTAGATAATGCAAAGTACTATGGATAATTGCAGGATGCAGAGTAGTGGGAGAATGCAGGCCAGCTACTCGGTATATGGTAAGAATTAGCAGGAACCAAAGTACTTAACTGAAAGTCCTTTTGATAACAGAGGCCCTTATTCTGATTGACGCGGACTTTACCGCATACTTTCGGATTGCGTCTTTACGGCGTCTGCGCATGCGTGGAGAACGCAACGCGCATGTGCCACGCCTTGACTCGGTACCAGTTCGGCCAAATCCCGTCCAGAACTGTTCACCGCTATCATTCGGGAAATAGGGGCGTATTATGGGCGTCATGCGGAATGACACATGGGCGTAGTTTCAAAGTGGGCAAAACGGGGCGGAAACATGGGCGGACACGGGGGAGTACACTTATGTTGGGGGGCGTACATTCGGAAACCACTCCGAATGCACGCGATCAAAAAGGGCAGAAATGTGCGGTGTCCACAAGTGTACTATTGCTTTGCGGACACCACTCGTTCATGCGGTAGGCGAACGTACGCCTAATGACTACAACCATTAACACCTGAACCCAATAGATTCTACTCCTTTACTCATTACTCACTAATAGGCCGCTTGTCAGTGCTTTAATTGAAACCATTGCTGCTTCAAGGAAACCTTACTAGTCCCCCACATATGCTGTACTTGTCAGACACTTTCAAACTGCTAACAATGGACATGACAGAATATTAATACTATCAATACACATGTGTATTTGACATGTACTCATGAAACCACACATTTAGGGTAAAGTAAACACATTTATTTATATTCATGTCACAGTCAATGCCAGTGTGATGCAATGACCATAAAATAATACATACAAACAATAAACAACATGGCAGGAATGCAGCAAAATAAATAATAATACAAAACAAATATAATTGCACACAGATGGACTCCAGCACCTCCTATGTGCCACTGCACATGCAGCCAGTGGGAAATGAGGAGGCTGCTGGCCCTTCTACAGCAGGGCAAGCTGCACCTGACCATTCAACAGCAGGGCAACCTACACCTGGCCCTTCTGCAGCAGGCCAACCTGCAGCTGGCTCATATGCACCATCAGCAGAATCATTTGGAACACAACCGGGGACTTCACAAGATAGTACCATGGCCATCACTTCAAGTACAGCTGACAGTAATGGCAGGCAAAAGAGGGCAACAGGGGAACCACAAAGGACATATGAAGCAAGGGCTCATCTGGTTACCCTCAGCACGTGATTGGACACAAGAAGCTGACACACACAGCACAATGGAAGATTTGGGAACACATAACGGCGGAGATTAATGCAGCCACAAGTTCATTTCCGACCACGTTTGGCCTTGGTAGGCTCCTTGGCCTGTGCAGCAGCTCTTCGTGGACGGCCAGATGCTGGGGCAGGTGGAGCAGATGATGTGGAGGGGTTGGCTGGTCTACCCCTCCTGCCAGCAGGGAGTGTTGCCGGTGGTAATGCACCAGAAACGGATGACATTAGGACCCTGTTGCTGGTAACCAGCTCCACCATAAGCTCATTATGGTGGAGGAGGAGATCATTTTGGCGGGTGGCTTGCTCGGCCAGCACCTGAGCACTTGCAGCCATGGCCTGCATGCTCGCAGCCATGGACTGCTGGGTGCTGACCAAGCTCGCCAGGATCTCCTCGGTCCTACGCACCCGTTCTGATGCCAAGTCTCCCTGCTGGTTGATGTCCCCAAGCACCTGGGCCAAGGCGGCCAAATCGGCTTGGGCCGATGCCTGCTGCTGCACAGGCCTACCTCTGGGGCCAGGTGGCACGGACTCCTCCACCTCCTGAGCAGAGTCGTCACCAAGCGGTGGGGTGTCTGTGGGAAAAGATAAACCCAATTAGGAGACATTCTACGATAATTACTTGCACAAGTTTATGGCATGACCAATATTTACCTTCCAGAAAAGACGCAAACACTTCAGCTGGGGCCTCGCTATCCATCGTGCTCACCCCCCTGATCTCCTCAACTGATATACAGCTCTCGGCCATCACCTCCAGGGGGGTGAGCTCTAGCCCTGATGGCATGGGCCCGGCCCCAGATGTCTGGCTGTGTTCCCACCGCTTGGTCATCTTCCTCTTCAGGTTGGTTTTGAAGTCCTGCCACCTGCAATGTAAGTTGACATATTAATACATGTCACTCCCAATGTTAGCTGTTGCAGCCATTGCTCTGTGCTACATATTACAACATGTGATTAATGTCCCATATATAATATTACATGCAACTATGATATCAACCGTTACAATACACATTCACAATCACCCTACTCTAACTCTCAACGAAATAACATGGCAATAATGTATGTGTATCGTAACAACCTCACGGCCCATTTGCTAAATGCATCTAAGCATCAATTCAATCATTACTTGGCTATTACTGGCCACATGTATCACAAAACAACTTGCCTCTTCTTCACATGGTCCGTCTCACGAACTTGTGGCGCTACTTCATTAATCTCTGCCGTTATCTGTTCCCAAATCTTCCATCTGCGTGTGTGTGTCAGCTTCTCCGATGGACACTCAATCCAATCACGTGCTCGGGGAACCAGGATGGCAAGCTCCTGTGCTTCATATGCCTTATTTCTTGTAGTTGGTTCCTCTGTTGCCCTGGCTCTCCCCTTGCCACGTCCTTGGCCACGCCCCCTGTCACGTGTCGCTGCACTTGAAGTGCTGCCCATGGTACTACCTTGTGAAGTCCCCGGTTGTGTTCCAAACAATTCTGCTGATGGTGCATATGAGCCAGCTGCAGGTTGGCCTGCTGCAGAAGGGCCAGGTGTAGGTTGCCCTGCTGTAGAATGGTCAGGTGCAGGTTCCCCTGCTGTAGAAGGGCCAGCAGCCTCCTCATTACCCACTGGCCGCATGTGCAGTGGCACATAGGTGGTGCTGGAGTCCATCTGGTCAAATAGTTGCTGCAGCACTGGGTCCACCTCTGGTTGTGATCCAGACATGTTAGCAACAACATTGTCACCTTCTAATACACCTTTATATACTGTTTGTGTATCCTGTTTGGCGGACATCAGCGGCAGCTGCGTTCCGTGCGTGTGCGTACGTCGCTGTTTTTTCGCGCCGCATACGGTGGCGGAAATTCCATTGTGTAAAACCTGGCGAAAGTTCTACATGAAATACTGGTCACCAATGCTAACATTGCATAGAATCTTCTGATACACCTGTGACTATTGCACAATACACATGCTATTTGCTAGCATGACATGACATTTGATTCATGACTACTGTGGTATTGTGGCGTTTTAGTGCAAGCTAAAAGTAGCCCAATCCCTTAGAGAATCCAGGCCACAAGTCATGCAATACTCATCTCTACTGTTATAGACCACACATGTGAGAGCCCTATAAATAGTGACTTCCTGCTAGAATCATTTGTCTCCAGATCTGGACTTGTCAGGGTCTAAGGTAAGCTCTTCCATGCTCCTTGTAGATATGATATCCATTAACAATGTAAGTGTATGAATGTATGCACCATTGCCTCACTGACTACAGATTGTTGGGCCAGCAAAGTGGGTGTATCATTATTGCAACATGTCACATGTTCACTATTTCACTCACAGGTCTTAAACCTGTGTGGGTTCATCTATTGCAGGACAACATGTCCCAGCAATAGATGAAATGTGTCATAGTACATGATGTCGGCAAAAAATGCTGACACCTTTATCTGTGTGTTTTGGACGGTGTGTATTGAGTTCATATTATTGTGTCATCATTAGAGAGTCAAATGGATCTGCGGGATTTCACGGGGCGGCCATCTATTGTACGTATTGAAGGCTACAAATCTATTTGTAGTGGGATATGCCCATTATGTGCATAGGTGCATCAGTATTTATGTTCATTTCTTTATAGGTTGCTGAAGCTATTATGCGCTACATGGAGAGGAGGCTAAGGGCACTTGCGGCTCTCCCCACTCGTCGGCCAAGGAGGCCAGGACGTGCTAGAATCTATCGCACACGGGTGACTCTGTTTGCTATGCCCGATGATGAGGTACTTACTAGGTACCGGTTACCGCCACATGTAATTCTGGATCTGCTCACCTTAATTGAGAGTGATCTGGAACCTCTACACGGGATCACGACAGCAATTCCGCCTCACACACAGCTGCTGGCGGTGTTGCATTTCTGCGCCTCAGGATCATTCCAACAAGTAGTGGCAGTACTTGCTGGAATATCTCAGCCGGCCTTCTGCCGAATCCTGAGGCGTGTGACGTCGGCCATGTTCAGGCGCAAGGGGCACTTCATGGCCATGACATTTGCCACCGAGACCCTGCGCAGAAGCCAGCAGGCCTTCCATCAAATTGCTGGCTTCCCTAATGTGATAGGGGCTGTGGATGGCACCCATGTACCATTTGTGCCTCCATCTCGAAGTGAGAAGATATATAGGAACCGCAAATTGTTCCACTCACTGAACGTGATGGTGGTATGTGGCCCATCCATGGAGATTCTCGCCTTCAACTCGAAGTTTCCCGGAAGTGCCCATGACTCTCATGTCATCCGACAAACCGGGATATGGCAAAGACTCCAAGAGCTGGAAGGCCGTGATGCGTGGGTTCTGGGTGACTCCGGTTACCCATGTACGCCCTGGCTACTTACGCCGTACAGCTACCCAGCACCGGGCCCACAGGAGGCATTCAATCGGGCGCATGTTGCCACCAGGCAAGTGGTGGAGCGCTCAATTGGCCTTTTAAAAGGTCGATTTAGAGTGCTCCACCGCACTGGTGGTGACTTACAATATGCGCCTGAAATGGTGTCGAGGATCGTGGGCCTGTGTATATTTTTCCACAACATTGCTGTGCGGCGTGAGATACCCTTTGATGAGTGGGAGGTACCATCTGAGCCGCAAGATCCGCCCATGCGCCCATCCCGCGCCCCTGAATGCCGGAGGGGATACCAGCTGCGGGACTCTGTGGCGCAAAGATACTTCAGGTACATGTTATCGAGTTGACAGAACACACCAATTATTGTAAAAATCACCTCTTCAAATAAGTACAGTGTGTTAGTTGTCAGTGTTACAACACGAAAATTAGCCAGCCTGCCCTCCTAATGGCAAAGAAATAGGAGATATTTATCATATGTGCTTAGTTTTGGGGGAAGTTAAATATAGGTGCTAATTATTATACCTTGTTCAAGGGATCTTATGTGTTTGTTATATCTTCATTATTGTAGTTGATACTATCCCTGATGACTGGTGAGTACATTGATTTATTCTGTAATGTGTTTGGGATTTTTTCATGTGTTGATGTCTGATTTGTTTGCAGATATATATATATATATATATATATATATATATATATATATATCTATATATATGATATTAGAATTTATTCACATGTTTCAACATTTCAAGGAGCAGGCAGCCAGGCAGGCAGGCAGGCAGGGCTGGTGTATAATGCTGGTCTCAGGATACCTGCAAGTGTGTGTATGTGTCTTTTACACATAAATGTACGCATACACATAGATGCATAGAGTAAATAATGCTAAGTACAGCTATGCGTTGCTAAGCTATAGCACGCGTTGCTTGGCGGAGCGAGGCGTCATTGGATTTGCTAAGTGCATACACACTGTGTTTTATATATATCAGATTTGTTCATTGCCATACATCAACACTACTGTTTTGAAGGCATGCGAATTTGTCACCATTTGTGTTGGCGCAGAGACGCTGTTCATGTAAAGATGAACAATAAAGTTATTAACACAAATAACTGTGATCAACCAATGCCACCACCTGATTGGTTGATAGATGCCATTGTCAACATGGCGGAGACACGAAGGGCAGAACCCTTCACACATGCGGAGCTGAGGGTTCTTGTCTCCGTCATGGAGACAAGGCTGGGCCGTGCGGGGCCGTTTATCACAAACCGCCATAAGCGGAGGGCCTATGCTGCGGCAGGGCGCCGAATTTACGCCCGCACTCGGGTGCGGAGGTCCCTCGGGCAGCTTGAGAGGCGGTGGTCGGACCTCCGCAGGCGCCAGCCCCAGCTGCTCCAGCAACTCAGGAGCGAAATTGCTGATTGTGAGTATTTTAGCTATGAAATTTCGCACTTACAACATAGCATATATAAACAATAAAATGTGTTTCATGATAAGTGGGTGTCCATGGGTTTAAAAGTCCATAGACTGTTATGTGTGCTTCTTCCTGGTTAACATGCAGTCATGTGGCTTTTATATGTAATGCCATAGCATTGAGGATTCTGATGCATACAATGTGCCAGATCTAATATGTGTTACACATTGATAAATGCCTGGGTTGTAATGTGTGAACAAATTACTAACAATCACATAATAATTTACATGTCACAATTTGGAATCCATTAACAGTAAGGAGCTACTTTCCTGCATCGTTTGCCATCATTATCACCCTTCCATGTATGTCTTGTTATGGATTAATACATGTGCCCCAATGACCCGACATTGACCATGATGTTTTTTTCTACCACACAGCACGAGCCCAAGCCCGACAGGCCCGTGAAGAGGCGGAGGCAGCCCTGGGCCAGGAGGAGGCCCAAGACCCGGAGGAGGAGGTGGCGGCAAGGGTGGAGGAGGAGGAAGTGGAGGAGGAGGAGATGGTGGTGGAGGAGGAGGAGGTGCGTGAGGAGGTGGTGGAGGAGGATGTGGAAGCGGAGTTGGTTGCGGAGGAGGAGGTGTTGGTGGCGGAGGAGGAGGTGGAGGAGGAGGTGGTGGTGGTGGTGGAGGAGGAGGAGGAGGAGGAGGAGGAGGAGGTGGAGGAGGAGGAGGTGGAGGAGGAGTTGGAGGAGGAGGTTATTGTGGCAGAGGAGCTGCCGGAGGAGGGGGCTGAGGAGGCCACGGTTGCCCCGGAGGAGTCTGATGACGAGGGGGAGGAGGCGTGCCAGGCCCCGGAGTACCAGCAGATCGGTATGTTAACATAATGCATCATTAATGAAGTAGTTGTACTGGTATTTGTTATGTAGCACTGGTGATAACAAATTTTTGGCCCATACTATTCATATAGACCCCAAAGTGGGTAGCTACAGATACAGGTACGGCTTAGATGGGGTGTCCAAGGCATCCCTTTCATCCAGGACACCTCTGAATTACACAGGTTTGTGGGATGGGTTGGAGCTCCATTTTGACTGCCACATAACCGTTGTAGTTAAACAGGATCCTGGAGTAAAGGGATGAGTGGATCATTTGTGGATTTAATTCACCTGCTGCAAGTGTTGATTATGACCCATCAAATAGTGGAATCTATATTGTTGGTGAATGTTATTTCTAAACTATAGGATGTATGCTATAAATGGAGTATGGGCCGGCCTACCTTGGAATGGAGTCACAAGTTGCCAGTGTCCCAGGAGCCTCCTCTACCTAAACACCCCCTGTAGTTCAGATTGTTTTTTTGCCCGCACAGAATTGTAGGTTGGTTTAGACAGAATTATGATTTTGAGGATGTGTACTGTGCATTCCTGACATTTGCATAACTCCCATGCCACGAACCATCACTGAACTTAGACTGAGCAGATTGTGACAAGTTCTTATTGACGGAGGCCATGACATGCTTGTCATTGGTTAGTCATGGGTGGGTTGTGACTGAGAAGAAACAATATGACTGTTATGTCTTCTGCAGAGTAAAGGGTAGAGGCCAAAAAAGACAGTATGTAGTAAATAAGTTAGCATGTATGTATATATGTATGTGTCATATCTATTTATCTATGTGTGTCTCTATCTCTCTACATAGATAGATATATATATATATATACACACATGTCACCTAGCATTTGTGCAATTTATGTCGCAGTATGTGAAATGTATGCATGAATAACATGACTAATTTTTGCCCCTTTGACATGCCCACAGATGACACCACACCGGCAGATGAGGGGGTGCGTGGGGCCGTCCTGCGAGCGGAGCAACATTTAAGGCTCCTTCTAGCAGACCTGCAGGACATCCGCGATCTGCTGCTTTAATTTATTATATGTTATATTTTATTTTTTATGTTAATGGTGATTTTAAATAAATTCTTTATGCAAGTTCACAGTTGTTGGTTTTATTTGCACTTGAAACAGTATATGTGTAGATTGTTTATAATCTTTGACACAGGGTGTAATACAAACCATTGCACTTACATTGCTGTAAGGGTTAATGTGTGCAATGGATGTGTTAGGCATGCTTGTAAGGATATATTGGCATCTAATTGATTCCAATTCCAAATAAGCTGTTTTTTATGAGGATAGGTAATTGAATAAGTGGGTCATGTGATGTATTGCAGAAGATACTTAATAGTGGGTTGTTTGGCGTAAATACTCCGCTTACGGGCGGTAGCACCGCTTGGCTCCCGTTCGGATGCGGTATTTCCGAGCATACTCTGTAATACTCTGTAATACCGTGCCGAATCGGAGTGTTTCTCCCGCACACGCATGGTTTGTATGTCGTCCGTAAACACGCCCTGTTCTTAAAGAGTGAGTCCGTCCGAATGCGGAGGACACGTGGGCGTTTCTACGGACGATGGCCGCATGCGGAAAAACAGCGTGGCGTGCGGACCGCTCCGTAAGAATGCGGGAATATCCGCACCGATCAGAATAAGGGCCAGAGACGGCAAATATCCAGACCAGGTTGATGACAGAGACAAGGTGAATATCCAGAGCAGGTTAATGACAGAGACAAAGCAAATGTCCAAGGCTGATTACCAGGGGGAGCTGGAGTACAGGCCATCCACACATGGAGCAGGAACTATGACCAGCAGCGTGGAGTCCTACTGATTCCTTTTTATACCATAGCTGAGGTAATCAGTGGATGCAACCGAGAGCAACATGAAGCACACTCCTAGCTGCTTGCTATTAGCAGACAGCCAGACAGACAGGACAGAGTGTAACACTAGTATAGTGTTTTTATCTAAATACAGTATACACCATAAACAATTTTTTTAGATATAAATTACCCGTCATCATGTATTTTTAATTTAATTACAAAATAAAGCAGATTTTATTTGAAAATATTCCAGTAGCATAGTGTGTTTTTATTGGCATATGTATAGTTTTGCACAGAGTACACCACATCATTCTGCTATTTAACCACTCTATAAGGTACTTGTAGTATACCTATGCTCAGCAGCAACTACACATACTGGCTATAGCACAGACCTCTACCCCCCCCCCAAACCTTTTTCCATGGATGGTATTCCTGTTACTTTTTGTTTGTTTTTCTGCATATGCTTGATACCTGAGTCATACTCAAAACTGAGAGATTTGTTTTAATATTTATCTATTAAAAGTTGATTTTAAAAACCTACTGTCAGAGCACACGTACACACATACAGATGGGGCAGGTCCCATCTTGGCAGGGGATGGCGATGGCGACGCCAGCCGCCATCCCCAGCCAGCGCCATATCGATTGCGAGAAGGGGACGCGCGCGCACGAGAGGCGCGCGTACCCTTCCGACGGCGCTTCCAACTGCTCCCCCGGGTCCCCGCCGGCTTGTCGGCGGTAACCCGCGGTCCCCGTCGCCTGCCCGCACCCCCCCTAACCCTGTCCGTCTCCCTGAGGCGGAGACGGACAGGGTTTCCGTCACCCCGCCGACGGAGATTGAGACGCGCGTGAGACGCACGCGCGTATCAGTCTGATGGCTGGCGAGGCTGCTGTAAATTCCTGTCCTTTTTCTGACTCTGGGAGCTCCACCAACCCCCATACAAATACCCAAAGGAGTGAAATTCTCACACCTACTATTTCCATAGGAAGTTGGTTATATGTACAGTCTTTGGACCAATATGTATGATACATGAGCATTTGGCTTGATTAATCCTGTGCGGACCAAAACGATCTATTTTTTCACCTTTAAAAATACTACATAAGAGGATTTGTTTATTTCTAATACTAAAAGATAAATATAAAGGCACATTGAACCCATATGAAATAAAATATTGTACAATTATAAATATGCGCACATATAGATGCTTTAGAGACACTTAAGCCTCGTGGGGCAAAACGATGAAGCACAAACTGCTCAGCACACATCGCTGGCAAACATGTGATGCACCACAGCGATCTGTGCGGGTCAGTGTCATACTGTACCTCCAACATGACCGATTCTTAGTAGGGACACAATGCTCTGTTTCTTGACTTTCCTCTTAATGAATCATTTCCATCACCTGTTTTAAACAGATGGTACTTGTTTCCTAGCACGGCCACACCGATTTACATCGGGGTGGTCGTGTCGGAAAAATCGCGTCGATCGCATCGCATGCGATTTGGTCGCATGCGATGCGATTGATGCGACCGACCCGATTTTTTGATTGAATCCAATGTAAATCGGGTCCCTGGGACCCGATTTTACATTGGATTCAATGTAAAATATTCCCTAGACCCCCAAATTGTACTATGTAAACCCCACCCCACGATAGACGTGAACCCGAAGCGTGGCGAGCGCAGCGAGCCCGCGAGGGGCGGCGGTGCGCATCCTCCGACCTTTTCATTCCCCTACTATCCACGTCGGCGTGGAGTTGAGAATACATAGTGTGGCGAGCGCAGCGAGCCACCGAGCCCGAAGCGTGGCGAGCGGACGCGTATAACTTCACAGGTATACGCGTCCCCTCGCGGGGCTTGCTGCGCTCGCCACGCTTCGGGCTCGGTGGCTCGCTACGCTCGCCACACTATATATTCTCAACTCCACGCCGACGTGGATAGTAGGGGAATGAAAAGGTCGGAGGACGCGCACCGCCGCCCCTCGCGGGCTCAATGTGCTCGCCACGCTTCGGGTTGGCGTCTATCGTGGGGTGACGACGGGGCCATATATAATGTGAAATGGGTCATATTGGCCCATTTCACATTTTTCACATTTTTCACATTTTTTCCAATGTGAGATGGACTTAATCAAGTCCATCTCATCTTGTGCCATTATAATGGCACAAGACCGACGCGATGCTCACGATTTCAATGTTAAAAATTATTTTAACATTGAAGTCTATGGAAAAATCGGGGGCATCGCGTCGGTTGCGTCGGGACCAATGTTAATGGTCCCGACCGACGCGATGCCCCCGATTTTGTACCTTTGCCGGCAAAATAGACCTGATTTCAAAGGAAATCGGGTCCATCGTGGGGATGGTGTACCTTAACTTAAAGGTACACGATCCCCACGATTGTGGCCGTGATAAGAAACAAGTACCAAACAGATTGATTAAAAAGAATAGTGTTGCACCACAGGTCAAGGAAATCATACATAAAGCAGGAAGTCTAGGAACAGAGCAGTGTGTCCCTCCTGGAGAGGGACATGTTCGGAGGTATGTAATGAAAATAAGATTGTGCT
Organism: Crinia signifera; assembly: GCF_055691185.1. Lineage (NCBI taxonomy): Eukaryota > Metazoa > Chordata > Amphibia > Anura > Myobatrachidae > Crinia > Crinia signifera. The sequence goes on along the minus strand of NC_139225.1, from coordinate 103,072,015 downwards.
ACTGTGTGGTGTCATTTTCAAATGGGATTACTGTTGTGTGGCTGTGCCTCTCCCTTGTGAGACCACATGTCTTTCATTCAGTGTGCGTTGTCCCTTTATATAGTTTGGGAGGCAGCAAATTGATAGTTTGTAGGAGGTGCCCAGTGGCGTAACTATAGCCCCGCAGCCCCCGCGATGGTGGGGAGGCACTGAGGGACTGTGGGTGCCGATCTGCGGGGCTATAGTTACAACTTACTACCTAGGAGTAAACTTACACACCCCCTTACCCCTCCGCATGCCACCGCTTTCAGGGTCCCGGCCGCAGCGCAGATATTGGTTTTGTCTCCTCCTGCAGTTTTAATGAAAAATAACTATCAGAAAATGGCTGCCCCCATACAGCAGACAGTTTTGTGGGATGCTAGAGGAGGTGCAGGCCTCCTCTAGCATCCTTAAAAACTGTCTGCTGTTAGGGGGCAGCCATTTTGTGATGGTCATTATAGAACTGCAGGAGGAGACGGAGCCGGGAGAAGATCTGCGCTGCGGGACCCTGAATGCGGCAGCGGCATGCGGAGGGGTAAGGGGGTGTTTAACTTCACTTGGGAAGGTGGGTGGGAGGGCTAGGGGGAGGGGGGGCGGCGCTGCCAATATCGGCAGGGGGGGGGGGGGGCGCAAAAAATCTAGTTACGCCACTGGAGGTGCCGAACACCATAGACCTTGAATGTACCCTATAGTTACTGCCTTGGCCTTGATAACAGTATATCTAAAAAGAATACTGTAACTATTTACTATATCTCAATACTGTGCACAGCAGTTTCCATATGCTAGATTTAATGTTACATAATGTGATATTGCACCACTGAGCTTTCGTAGATACAACAGAAGATTCTAGTCTGTACATGTTAGATATATTTCAATGCCTTATACTGATTAGACAGTTTTCTGTTGATTACACAGTAATTCAATTATACTCTTCCTAAAATTATGTCAGAGGCCATAACCTTTTTTCATCTCACGCCTTTTTCCCCTGCTGGGGATGGCTAAGTGCTAATCACATTGTATAGCTCACATCACACTGTGTGAGGTTATTAACACAATCTGTTCAAATCCTCCAATAAAAAAAAAATCCAATAGCAAACGTTTTCACATTTCTTTAAAACACGTGAAAAAAACCCTAGTATTATATTGTTCCAAGAATGCATTACAGCCTATTTCCAGTGCCAGCCTATATCCAATGCTTCCAAGAGAGACTACAGTTTTATTAACCGTGAACATGCTATTATTATTAATATGATATATTCACAATGTGACCTAGCACACTGCACTGTCTTGTTGAATTGCAAAACACATTTTGGCAACCTAATTGCATTAGATATATATACGAAGCAGGGTCATATGAAATTAATGTGTAGCAGCAGCATAAAAGCTACTTTGTTTTCTGCAACGTCATTGTCTTGCATTAAGACAGAACACATAACAAGCTATTTTAATTGGTGTATATAAAGGGCCAGCTCTGTTAGATAGCTTTAAGCTGCTGCCTGGGGCACTGGGATTTGGGGGGAAGGGAGGGGTGCCACCGATTTTGGCTGTCACAAAAATAAAGAAATCTATGAGGAAGTCTTCCTTGTTCTACTGAATGTAGGTGGCAGTCGTGGGACTTCTAAGATGCCATCTTTTCGGCGATCTCCCTGAGAGGAAATCTTTATTGTACTGTATGTAAGTATGCCTCCGAATTGCCTTATTTGGATGTTGCAAAGCAGAAAAAGATCCTTGGAACTCAGAGAGATTTAAGCAACACAGGTTTCGGGGGTAGATACTGTAGTACGAGAAGTGGTGTTGCCTGTAGCAACCAGTCATATTACAGTATGTCTGTCATTTTCTACAGGTAAAAAGAGAAATTATACCTCCAGTACTGTACATCCTGATTGATTGCTATACAGTATGTCCACCACCACTTGTCTGTTTTAGAATATGTCTACATTCCCGGAATGGCCGGGAGCACCTGGAACAACTTTTTAGACTCATGGCCAGCCGTCACCTGCCTGCAGCATCTCTGCAGCCTCACACAACCCTCCTACGCCCAGGGAATGGGGTTGTGTGAGGCTGCAGACAAGTGGTGGCTGGCAAGGAGACTTACCCAGTGAAAGCATCAATGTGGCCCTACTGTATCTCCCTAATGGCCAAATGCATTAAGCTTCAAAAAGTGATAACATGGAGAGTGATAAACCACCAACCAATCAGCTTCTACCTGCCATGTCACAGACTGATTGGTTGGTTGTTTATCACTCTCTATGTCATCACTTTTTGAAGCTTAGTGCATCTGGCCCAATGCCTGTAATCTCAACATGGTGTAGCGATGGCAGGGTTATGGTGATGTCATTTTGCAGACAAGCCCCCACTCTGAGTAGCACCTCCTCTGCCACGTGCCCAGAATGGCTCACCACACCCCACACCATGCCAAGCTGGCTGCTTCTACCCAGAGCTTTAGTAAATCTACACCTTGGTGTTTTATTCCTCAGGTGCATAACATTAATATCTGGAATTTGATGGCAGATGTTGCTGTTAGAGTTGCTACATTTATATTTATTTAGGTATTTATTTATCTAAACTCTAAAGAAGATACACATGATAAATATTTCAGGTGAAAAGAGAACTAAAGAGAAAAAGGGGGGCGGCGGGGGTGGCGCTGTGACGTGAGATGGTTCACTAGCAGCTGCTACAGTTTCAGCCTAGTCGAACCAGAGATATGAGATATATTTTTTTTTTCGAAACGAAAACAAAACTAAACTTAAAATGAATTAAAGCTGTGGCTCTAAGTAGTTGTTCTGGTTATTTGGTTGGCGGTGATTAGGTCAGTAGTCAATAGGTCAACCACTACTAGTTGAAATGCACTATGTCGAAATGGCAATGGTGGACACATGAACAGGTCGACGTGAGTTTTTCAAGATGTTTTCATTTGGATAATTAATCCATGTGGACTACAATTGGGTATGGTAAACTGAGCAAGGGCACGCTAGCACTAATTATGGGTCCCTGTCGACTTATGTGAAAAACCCATATAGTACTTTTCATATTTCGGCTCTTTCAATGTTGACCTTTTGCTTGTGTTAAACTTTTTTGCATGTCAACCTTTTTCCCATGCCAACCTTTTCACTGTCAACCAAAAGTGGTTGACCTATTGACTAGACCTAGTCACTGCTGATCCAAGTAAAGTATATTTTTTCCCTTTAAAAAACAAACAAGAAAATAGAAAACATAAGTCACCCATAGCAAATAGTAAGAAGGTTCTGTGCAGTCTAACCACATATACTGGTATGGCAGCAGTGGTGTAAGTTCGTCCCAGTTTCCCGGAGGCAAGATTAATATTGGTGCCCCCCCAAATACCTCAATCGGTAAGGTGTCTGTTACCAGTAAGACAGGTCATGGGTTCTAATACAGGGTGTGACACTTGCAAAAATGATGTTAGGAGGTGGAGTCAGCCACGGAAGCGATATCAACAGCTTTTAATTAACTGATTCAAACTTGCAGGGGAGGAGAGGTGCCCCCTTGTGAGCAAGAGCCCAGCAGATGACTCCATTGCCTCCCAGAGTTACGTCTCTGTATGGCAGCATGCTGCATGTCATGTACAAAAATTGTAGCACACATACGTATTAATTTACTAAAAATGAAAAGTGGTGATGTTGCCCATAGCAGATTCTCTTGCATTCTACAAAATGACAAACAGAATCTGATTGGTTGCTATGGACAACATCACATCTTTTCATTTTTAGAAGCTTTAGTAAAATTACCCCATACGCCAAAGTATTGTGCTTGCAACTGTATTTGCTCTAAAGTTGTGCTGTCTTTGTAGCCGTCTGCTTCATATGTGCAGAGCCCAGATTTATGTAAGGTATTGCAGATATTAATCATTTCTGTTATACCTTTTATGTGATTTTGGACTAGGTTGGATTACAGATATATCCTGGCACATTGTTGCTGCGTACATTCGCATCGGCCATGGCCAGTGGCGTAACTATAGCACCGCAGCCCCCGCGACCGCGGGGGGCCCTATGCATATGCGGGCGCCGGGGGCTGCAGTGCTATAGTTACACCCCGCCGCCCGCCGCACCAACCCCCGCAAAACCCCCCATCCCCAGTCTTTACCTGTGTTCAGTAATCAGTACGTACGCTCTGGTCCCGGCTCCCTTCTTCTTCTATGAGGACCACCACAAAATGTCCACCCCCATTTAGCAGACAGTTCTCTGAAACTGTCTGCTGTATGGGGGCGGACATTTTGTGGTGGTCCTCATAGCAGAAGAAGGGAGCCGGGACCAGCGCGTACGTACTGAACACAGGTAAAGACTTTGGATGGGGGGGTTTGCGGGGGTTGGTGCGGCGTGCGGCGGGCGGAGGGGCTGGCAGGTGGCTGGGTGCCCTCCCTTTAATGGCGGGGGGGCGCCCAAAATGTAGTTACGCCGCTGGCCATGGCCCCAATCCAGAAAATACACTTGTACCTGTGAATATCAGGAGATGGGATTTGTGCTGAGTATGATACAGATGGAGCGCCTCTCATTTATCTCCAGCCCTCGCCAGAGGAGTGCTGGTGGAGAGGCACTCCATCTGACGGGAACGCGCAATCGCCTCACGTGCACGCGTCCCCTCATTGCTTGGTTGGTGGGCGGCTGAATCCCTGCCCATCTCCCCTTCAGGGAGACCGGCATGGTTAGGGTGGTGCGGGGAGGCAGTGGGAAGTCACGGGCGGCGGCGGAGAGCTCTGTCAGAATGGGGCACTCGAGTGTCTCGTGCACGTGTGCCCCTTTTGGTGGATGGAGGGGTCTGGCAGAGGCTGGCGATTCTAACGCCACCTGCCGGCTATATTAGAGGCGCTCTATCTGTACATAGCAACATTGCAACAGGACACATCTTTAACATATATATTTTAATATATGAGATGCAGTCGGTATTGGAATCACAGAAATTGACTTTCAGTACAGTCAGTGACATCATCAGCAGACACTTATATGTTTAAAACAGGTAAGTATCTTCTGATCACATATGCAAAGGGGAAAAAGTGGAAGATACAATCTTTATATAATGTTGCATTTTCACTCACTATTGTTATTGATATAGTCATATTCTGTGGTAAAAGTGGGAATCTTGAAGTGGGGGTACGACATTTTAAAAGTGATCTTAAAGCAGGCATGTCCAAACTATGGCACTTTAACTGTTATGAAACAACACATCACAGCATGCCTTGCCATACTTTTAGCATTCTCTAATAGCAAAACTGTGGCAAGGCATGATGGGACTTGTAGTTTCAAAACAGCTGGAGAGCCATAGTTTGGACATGCATGTCTTAAAGCTCTACTGATGTGCACAGTGAAGGTGTGCTCTTTCCAGGAAAATGTGCATGGACATTTAAAAGGGGAGTGTACTTAGACACATACCCATTTTAGTAGTGCCTCTTATACATGGGCATGCAGTAAAAGTACTCTTATGTGTGCCAAGCAGAAATAGTGCCCTTCATACATGCCCACACAGTAACAGTGCCCTTATATATGCCCACACAGTAACAGTGGCTGTTATACATGCCCACACGGTAACAGTGCCTCTAATAAATGCCCACACAGTAACAGTAGCCTTTTACATTCCCACAAAGTAACAGTGTGCGGTATAGGTTATGGCCACTTTATATGCACAGACGGTCCCCAGACCATAACCACAGTCACTGCCCGGCTCCTGCCCCAGTGTTGCTACTGCTACAGGTTGAGTATCCCTTATCCAAAATGCTCGGGACTAGAAGAATTTTGGATAACAGATTATTCCGAATTGTGGAATATTTTTTATATTAAATAAGGTATCTTGAGGTATCTTGCACTTCTGATGTATAAGGACATCAAACACATGAAATACACACAAATATATTTTATTTGTGCATTAAACAAAGTTTTAAATCATGGAACAAAGATTGTATACAATCTAAAACACTGAATTTGAATGCCAAGCAATCATGTCCTTGCACATATTTAGTGCAAGTTACATGTTATTTCCCCATTAGTGCCAGTTACAGATGTACCTAGTAGGTTTTTAGCAAAAAAATATAAATAAAAGTACAGGTACTTGTGGAGTATCACGGCTCCCACGACCTGCATCGTATGCAGATCGTATGCTAAAAATCGCATGTGGCATACGATGGCATACGATGCGATACGATGTTTTACCGATTTTTGACCATTTTTGCGCAAAAATCGTATGCCATCGAATGGCATCGTATGCCATATGTAGTGGCATACGATGGCATACGATGCGATACGATGTTTTACAGATTTTTGAGCATTTTAGCTAAAAAATCGTATGCGATTGCATCGGATGCCATACGATGGCATCCGATGCGATGCGATGCGATGGCATCCGATTTTGCACTGAAATGCATCAGAATGCATTGAAATGTGTATTAAAGTAGTGAAATGCCCCCAAATGCCATTTTTCATAGTGCACCACCCCCACTATCAACGTCAACCCGAAGCGTGGCGAGCGCAGCGGTACGCGTCCTACGACCTTTTCATACCCCCACTATTCACGTCGGCGTGGAGTTGAGAATAGAAAAGTGTGGCGAGCGACCGAGCCCGAAGCGTGGCGAGGGGACGCGGATACCTGTGAAGCCCGCGAGGGGACGCGTATAGCTGTGAAGGTATCCGCGTCCCCTCGCGGGGCTCGCTGCGCTTGCCACGCTTCGGGCTCGGTGGCTCGCTGCGCTCGCCACACTATTCTATTCTCAACTCCACGCCGACGTGGATAGTGGGGGTATGAAAAGGTCGTAGGACGCGTACCGCCGCCCCTCGCGGGCTCGCTGCACTCGCCACGCTTCGGTTTGACGTTGATAGTGGGGGTGGTGCACTATGAAAAATGGCATTTTGGGGGCATTTCACTACTTTAATACACATTTCAATGCATTCTGATGCATTTCAGTGCAAAATCGGATGCCATCGTATGGCATCCGATGCAATCGCATACGATTTTTTTGCTAAAATGCTAAAAAATCGGTAAAACATCGTATCGCATCGTATGCCACTACATATGGCATACGATGCCATGCGATGGCATACGATTTTTGAGCAAAAATGGTCAAAAATCGGTAAAACATCGTATCGCATCGTATGCCATCGTATGCCACTACATATGGCATACGATGCCATTCGATGGCATACGATTTTTGCGCAAAAATGGTCAAAAATCGGTAAAGCATCGTATCGCATCGTATGCCATCGTATGCCACTACATATGGCATACGATGCCATACGATGGGAGCCGTGATACTCCACAAGTACCAAAGTACATTGTGGAGACTATGGTTTTTGGAATAATTTGGATAACAGATATTTGGATAAGGGATACTCAACCTGTACCGGATCCATCCACTGGTCTACGAGTTGTGGTAAGTGGCAAAGGATATTGCATCTGCAGAGGCAGCATCTGGCATGGTTCGGGGATCAAGGCAGCCCTGAGTCTGTGCAGAAGTGGCGGTATGCCATATCAGTGAATACAGTACCACCCCATTTTGTGCACTGGTCATATTCTAATAATGTACAGTGACATAGAAAGACATTACTGAAGGTGTGCATACATGGTGCAATATGTGTTGTGTATGTTTTGTAGTACAGTAGATTGCATTACACCGTGTTTGTTTTGTAGTACAGTAGATTGCATTACAAGCCAAAAGAAACACGGTGTAATGTGAACTGCACATTAGATTTGGAAAGATGTATACTCAGGTATCCCAAAACTAGAGGAAAAAAGTTCTCCAGTATAAAAGTGGCTTTTTTTGCATCTGTGAGAAAAGCCATGACTAAGTTATGGGAGCCTATTTACACTATCTCATATTCTGCGGTAGACACTCAATATTTTGGGTAGCCCTTCACACCCCGGGAAGAGTGGGCAACCCTGAGAATGGGAGCGATATATACTTTTAATAAGCTGTCCGTTGAGAAGGGGCATAGCCTAATGACAGAATTCAATTTTAATTGTGTAATTTAGCTTTGCCTACATTGCAAACAGAGGTATAGAGTGGGTGGGGTCTAATGCATTCTTCAGGAGACTCCCTGAAATCAATCTCCCTCTCTCCCTCATTAGTCTAGCAATCTCCCTCATTTCACCTACGTAGCTCTGTTACACTGTTACAATTTTTGGGAAAAAAGGAATGAGAGATACTGTAGATACATTTACATTGAATCATCTGCACCATTTCCCAGCACTTTAGCAAGTATAGCAGCTCTTACTATATGCTTTGGGGCTCATCTACATTTGGATAGAAGTCATTTTAAAAGATTCCTCTCAGATGTAGCAGTACACACCCACGCTTCTAGGGGCCACATTCACAATCGCTTTTCACAATCTCTCCATATATGGAACTAGACACACCCTTTGTGAGGAGCATGACACACCCCCTCAATGGCACGCGTTGCAAAATTCTAGTTTTCAAAAGTAAGCAAGTACAGATGCAGCGCCCCGCGCTCTTGCAGGGGATGGCGGAAGATTCCCCCGCCAGCCGCAGTAAGGGGACGCGCGCACACGAGATGCAGGAGGGTCTCCTTGCAACGGGGCTCCCCCCGGGTCCACCGCCGCTTCAACGAGTTTCGCCACGGGTCCCCGCCGCCTTGCCGCCCCCCCCCCCCCCCCCCTAACCCTGACCGTCTCCCTGAAGCGGAGACGGACAGGGTTCCCATCCCCCCACCGACGGGAAACTGAGACGCGAGTGCGTGTGAGACGCACGCGCATCTCAGTCAGATGGGGCGCCTCTGCGCCGTCGATCGCCAGCGGCCAGATTCTTGCGCAGGCGAAGCAATAGTGAGAGGCGCTTCATCTGTATGTTCTAATGATGTGACTGGTCCAGCCCCATCCACATCACTGCCAACGTTCTACTCCCAGAGAAATATTTAAAAGTTGCTAAAGTGTGCCTTGCTCTGACATGGCAAATGTGACAGCATTGGAATCTATTGGTCCACTCATTACCTTGTCTCTTTCCTCAGACCATAGTTCAGCATGGTGGGGGAGAAGATGGACAGATGGGGATAGAATCATAGCACCCTCCCTGTACCTGGCTAATTCTAAGCCCATCACATATACCCATGGCACACTTATCCTAGACATTACCTTTATAACCTTTATGCATCTTATTTTTCATTTTGCTACAATTCTGATTTAGTTTTTTTTTTCTATTTTCCCTAAAATACATATTTTTATATGTCATATATGTACCAATGCAGCTATTTTGTCTTACCGCTCTTATTAATCAAAATTGTAATCAAGCTTTGATTACTACATGCTGCTGAGTGCTGCTTAGTAGCGCCCCAATGGATGCTTCTATTACTGAGAATTACTAATGATTTGTTGTAGATAAAAAGTCCTATAGTTTACTAAATCAAAATTAGGCATATTTATCTGTTAATGTTGGCGTATTGAACTAGAATTACTGGTGTGTAAATATATTTATTTAGGTCTCGCGGAATGTATTACAGGTGGTCAGACCCAGGGCCGGCAACATAATTTTTGGGGCCCCATACACTGATATATCTTAGGCCCCCTTATTCTGCGTTCTTTCACACCAATGCACTCCCTTACCCTTTGTCCTGTGTTCTATCACACTGATGCGCTCCCTCACCTTGCACTATATCACACTGATGCACTACCTCACCCTGCGGCCTGCGTTCTATCACAGTGATGCCGTCAATCACTCTGCGTCCTGCACTCTATCACACTGACACACTCCCTCACCCTGTGCTCTATCACACTGACGCACTCCCTCACTCTGCACTATATGATACTGACGCCCTCCCTCACCCTGCAGCCTGTGCTATATAACACTGATGGGTGCCGGACGGGGTCCTGATAGTCGGTATCCCGACAGGCATTCACTCGACATCGGGATCCCGACTGTCAAAACACTGACACTGTCGGCTATTTCCCCTTGTGGGGGTCCACGACCCCCATAGAGGGAGAATAGAATATGTGGCTCGGGTAGCGAGCCACCGTGCCTGCAGTGTGGCCGCAAGGGGCTTTGTTGCACTCACTGTGCTGTCTGGGTCCGGCCAGTCGGGATCCCGACGGGATAATGACTGTCAGGATCCCAACTGTCGGACCCCTATACCACACCCAACACTGATACCCTCCATCACCATACGGCCTGCGTTCTAGCACACTGACACACTACCTCACCTTGTGTCCTGCTCTCTATCAGAGTGACGCACTCACTCACCCTACGTCCTGCGCTCTATCACAATGATGCACTCCCTTACCCTGTGGCCTGCACTCTATCACGCTGACGCGCTCCCTCAGCCCATGGCCTGTGCTCTATCACACTGATGCACTCCCTCACCCTGTGACCTGCGCTCTATCACACTGACGCACTACCTCACCCTGCGGCCTGCATTCTATCAAACTGACGCACTCACTCACCCTGCGTCCTGCGCTCTATCACAATGATGCACTCCCTTACCCTGTGGCCTGCACTCTATCACACTGATGCACTCCCTCAGCACATGGCCTGCGCTCTATCACACTGACGTGGCCCATAACCCTCCCCACCCTAATCCTTACCCCTGTATCCTGCACCCTAACACACTCTACATGTACACACACTAAGCACTTACATTAGAAATACCAGTGCAATATCACTCTGTGTGTGGCCCTGGAATGGCAGCAGCTTCTCTTCTTTCTCTTCTTAACCAGGCTCAGGCAGCACAGCAGGAGTCTGTCACTCTCAGTTACAAATAGCCCCGCCCCTTCCAGGACCCGTGTAGTCCCGCCCATTCAAGTCCCGTGTAGCCCTGCCCCCTTTTCTCCGTGTTCGGGGGAGGGGAGGAGAGAGGTTGAGCTTGCAGCAGGACGCAGGCTTCTCATCCAAGGCTGGCAGCCTGCAGCCTGGCCCTTCAGGAAATTTGAGTGAGGGGAAGGGAAGGCAGGGAGGACGGAAGGCTGAGCGGGGGCTGGCGGGTCTTGGGGCCCCTCAGGTCTTCGGGGCCCGGGACTGCTGTCCCCCTTGACCCCCCCCTGTCGCCGGGCCTGGTCAGACCGATGCCAGCCTGGGCAGAAGAAGAGACTGCTGCAAGAATATGCTGACAGGCAGGAGCCATAGTGCAGGTTCAGCTACTGGGGCTGATGTATTAAGCCTGGTAACGTGGTAAAGGGAATATAAAAGCAACTATAGGAAATATTTGGCCCGATTCTGACCTGCTTGCTAGGCTGCATAATATTGATTAGTATCAATGTGACCATATGCAATAGAGTTACATAAGGTGTAATCTGTGCTGCATTTGATAAAAGAGAAACAGGGCAACGATCTTCTGTACATCTTAAGGACAAATTTTCATATGACCAGTGGTGTAATAATAGCCCCGCAGACCCCCAAATCTCTCTCTAACAGGCAAACCCAGGTGCACTGCTAGATTTTTACATACGTTTTATTAGAGTTATTTTGTTTCTGTGCAGGGTAAAAACTGGCTGATTTATTCTTACACTGCAATATCAGTTTGAAGTATACACCCCACCCAAATCTAACTGTCTCTGCACATGTTACATCAGCCCCACCTGCAGTGAACATGGTTTTGCCCATTAAAAAATGAGTTTGCTTTTGCGAGCCAACCTGTTTTTCCCATACAGGCACTCGCATCAATCCAAAATATGCGGCTGCCGGGGTGCCAATAGAGAAACCAGATATAGCAGCAGAATATGGCACTCCCACAGTCTTGGCCAAAAAATGACACAGCACAAAATTGGTGGTCAACGTTTCCGAAGTTAATTTACTTCCTTTTCCCAGACAAAAAGTGCAATACCGATATTGTATCATATTTCACTTTTTGTCTTAAAAAAGGAAGTAAATCGACTTCTGAAACGTTATATATATATCAGTCCGCTTACCAGGTAATCAGCATAAGCAAGAATGGTTACAGCATTGCAGCATACAGGTGTTACAGCATAGTACAAACCCTTCAGAAAGCTCCAGTGGTCCCTACACTAGCCCACACCACACTTATTTTAGACTAGAGATGTGCAGGCTCTGATTTACTCTGATTTCAAAGCAGGATCTTATTGGCTATCAACAACTGTCATGTGATTTGGGATAGCCAATAAGATCCTGCTTTGAAATCAGATTAAATCAGAGTAAAGAAACCTGCACATCTCTATTTTAGACTGCATTTAAACTTGATTACTACAAGAGTGAGTGCTGTTTTTGCCATTGATCATTGGTAATACATTGGGAGGGCTGCTTCATTGTAGCACTCTTTAAACGGCACCCCAGCAGACAGCTGGGAGTGCAGGGCTTTGATCTTGTGTGTGTGTGTGTGTGTGTATATATATATATATATATATATATATATATATATATATATATATATATATATATACACACACACACACACACACACACACACACATTTCAGTATTTTGTAAATGTCTAAAAAATATATATATCGCTATCATAGTGAAATTGCTTATTGAATACTTTGCCAAAGGCCTTCACTATCCTGCTATAGCATGTCGTTACTTGCATAATGGAGTACATCTTCTGTATTCAATTACAGATTCAACAAGGCTAGTATCCACAGATATAAACAATGCTAAATGTTGACCCCGAGCACCTTTAAATCATTTATATATTTCTTGGCTACTGGCTTTTTTCTTTCCGGTAAAACACATTTTATATTAATGTTGCAGGTTTAGTAGTGTGATGGACAGCAAGCACTTAGCTGAGACATCTATCAATGACAGCAGCAGTCAGTACCAAGTGACAGAAGCCTCAGAATGTATGTAGGGGTAGTCTGATTTTCAGATCTCAGGGACAAAGTGTTTGTATTTTGTTCATCTTTGTATGGAAATGAAACAATTACAGTTTGTATAGATCACATTGCTTTTTATTTTCCCTTTTAAAATATTATTATGCAAAATATTTTAAAGGGGCAGTAAACAGTACTGTACTGTTGTTACTGTGTTCTTCATAAGACACAATAAAGCATTTTATCTATGAAAGTCATACATCAAACTCATAGGCGTGCGCAGCACATTTCATTAGGGGGTGCACATTTTATTAGGGGGTGTCTTACACGCCCATTGGGTGTGTCTAACACCACCAATCAGACGTGTCTACCATCAGCTTTTGGCACTCGCTACAATATAAAACATCTCTCAGCCACACCATAATCTTCTGCCTAGTTCAATTTTAATCTTCTAATTACCCTGTGTAACAGTACATGCAAATAAAGTCATAAACATATATGGATGACGCAGGTATGTAGTGAAATGACAATGGTCTAGTACAATTAACAATGCAAAACACACATACTTGATTGATGGGCACTTGTTTTAATGGAATGCCAGTTCTAAAAAGCAAAATTATATAAGGGTGGGCACAGCATTAGGGGGTGCCTGTGCACCCCTAACACTCTATGTGCGCACGCCTATGATCAAACTAATTGTTCTGCAGAGACAATATTGCTTTTGCAAGACAAATAAATTTGCCATACCTAAAGAATAAGAGCACGTGTCTTAATTGCTGGTAAGATTTATCTGGCAGCTATAGCCATTGCAGTCAGTAAGCACATCCTGAGCTAGGCTCAGTGTACCAAGAATGTGGGTGCAAAATGTGGGCAAAAGTGGCTCATAGTTCGTAGATGTTATAGATTTGAATGCAGGTGATCTCCAGAGGTGTTGCTGCAGCAACTGTCCCGCTTTCCGCAGGAACTTCCCATTTTTTTCATCCCAACCGGGGCCGGCAGTGTCTTGTGGCATGAGTTCGGGCAGTTAGGAGTCCCCCCTTCACCTGATGAGCAGCGGTGAATAGACACTGTGCGCATTCGCACAGCATCTATTCCCACAGGCAGAGGGGCTAGGGACATGGTTAGAAGCTCACAGAGCCGCCGCCATGCCCCCACAGTGGCAAAATGAGGGCATGGCCGTGCCCCTAGTCACCGTGCCAGGCCCCGAAATTGTGTGCACACGCATAGAGGTCCTACCGGAGGCTTTTCTAAAGTTGAACAGTATGCTGCAGCACAGATCAAAAATAAATAGGGGAGCCACACCCACTACCACCAACAGCCATTCCAAACTGACTCACTGGCAGTGGGTGTGCTTCCCCTATTTGAATTTTGGACTGCGCTGCAGCCCCTTCTCTGCAGCCATCACTGTTTGTAAGTATCACAAGATACATAAAGATCCTCAAAGGTGGTTTACCTCAGGAGATGACAGTGTTAGCAGTAGTTGCTACAATTCCAGCACAAAATGTTTATACAGTACAGTATTTTAATGAAATTGTTGGATACCGCTGGTTAGAAATTCTATTAACTGTATTCTGGCAGAACTTTGGCTCTTATTCTGGTTCACTCACAAAGCCAAAATCCTTTTCAAATGTCCAGAACCATGTGCACTGCAGGTGGGGCAGATGTAACATGTGCAGAGAGAATTAGATGGGGGGGGGGTTACTTCAAAGTGAGATCGATATTGCAGTGTAAAAATAAAGGAGTCCGTATTTTCCCTGCACAGAAACAAAATAACTCACCCAAAATCGAATTCTTTCTGCACAAGTTACATCTGCCCCCCCTGCAGTGCACATGTTTTGTCCATTTGACAAGGAATTTTCCTTGCGAGTGAACCAGAATAAGGGCCCTTGTGTGTTGTTCAGCTGTACACATACTGTGGGGCCTGATTTAGAGCTCACCACTATTTTGTGCATGCATCTACAGTAAGTTGCACTGTGCATGTGCTGTGATGGTCTGGCAATAATGGTTGCTGAGAAAATGAAAGGAGTAAAATGGGTTTGCCTAGGGTGGCCAATCCCGGGAACGGGATCGTCGGGTTTCTGGGATTTGGCTCCAAAATGTCAATAGTATCCAATCCCAGGATTTCGGGATTAGACTGCATATGCGCAGTCTAATGTCGGGTAGCATCTGAGCACTCGCTCAGACACTGCACGGCTGGTCCCAACCCGGTGTGCGGCCTCTGCAGTGTGACAGTGAGAGGTCACACTACGCAAGCTGCACTGTTGCATCGCCCCTCCCGACCTCACCACCAGGCTGCACCGCACGCTCTGCTGCTGCTACCTTACGCCTGGAGCTGCTGTCTGCCCTGCTCATGGCCGCCCCAAAATGTAAGCAAATATGCAGGGAGGCCGGTGTGGGCGGATGGGTGTTTTTTTTTTTTATTAGGTATGCCAATCCCAGGATTCCGGGAATCCCGAGGATTGTGCATTTTCAATCCCGGACTCCAGATTTTAAAAAAATGCCCCAGGATTGGATACTGATGCTGCATTTTTGTACGCTGCCGCTGGGGCAACGGGCGTCTCAATGCATATCTGCACACTGAAGAATGCAAATTTGAAACTGCAAATGCATTTGTGTAAAGTACATTTCTGAATCAGACCCAGTGAGTAATTACAGGAGGAAATCATGATTTCTTTTTAGTTAGCTCACACCTCTCTCTACAGGCTGCAAGCAAAAATGAGTAAGGTTTTCCTTCTGACTGAACTTCACGGCTAAATGAATCTTCCCTTAAGAATAGGCCTAGATAGTCCTGATTAGGTTAAATTCAATGCTCACGCATGTATGATTTGTCCAGAAATAGTTATTATTACAAGCAATGTCAATGTGCTTTATTGAAAAACAGACAGGGCTTGCTAAAACTGGACTATTTTGTTTAAAATGTGCCGAAAATTTGTTCTATTTGTTTTTTTGTTTTTTATCAACTAAATTGTGTAAGTTGTAGATTTTGGTTGTGCTTAGAGGCAGATTTAAAACTTAAGGGGCCCCAAGAAATATACTAATTTGGGCCCAACCTAACTAAGGGGATGATTCAGACCATATTCGACCACCTAAAAATGCTGGCCGTTCCCTTGCGCATTCAGGAGTGGTGATGCCCGCTTGTGCTAAGTGGCAAATGTTTACCTGTTCGCTACGCAGCCTAGCAAACAGGTCTGAATCAGGCCAAGAGCCAAGCAATGCATAATATAATACTTATAATTATATCCTTATACTTATAATCATATCCTGGTTTATGCTTGTTACATTATAATAATAAAGGAATAAGAGGTGTGGGGACAGGGATAATAAAGGAGGAAGAGGTGTGGGGACAGGAATAATAAAGGAGGAAGAGGTGAAGGGACAGGGAAAATAAAGGATGAAGAAGTGTGGGGACAGGGATAATAAAGGATGAAGAGGTGTGGGGACAGGGTTAATAAAGGATGAAGAGGTGTGGATACAGGGATAAGAAAGAATGAAGAGATGTAGGGACAGGGATAAGAAAGAATGAAGAGGTGTAGGGACAGGGATAATAAAGAATGAAGAAGTGTGGGGTCAGGGTTAATAAAGGATGAAGAGGTGTGGGGACAGGGATGATAAAGGATGAAGAGGTGTGGGGACAGGGATAATAAAGCATGAAGACATGTGGGGACAGGGTTAATAAAGGATGAAGAGGTGTAGGGACAGGGATAATAATGGAGAAAGAGGTGTGGGGATAGATGATAGTAGAGCATGAAGATGTATAGGGTGAGGTGATAGTAGAGCATGAAGATGTATAGGGTCAGGTGATAGCAGAGGATGAAGATATATAGGGTCAGGTGATGGCAGAGGATGAAGATATATAGGGTCAGGTGATGGCAGAGGATGAGTGTATGTGAATACCACAAGATTTTGAAAAGGTAAAAAAAAAAAAAAATCTGTTGATTATCGGTTCTACTTACTCAAATGGCTTTGCTTCAAATTGTGTTGTCTTTAAGTTGAAGAGCAGCAAGTAATATAATAATTAGGTCACATATCTGCCAGATGAGCCTTTATCATTGCAATAGCAATAAGATTAAAGTCATTTAAAACCAGACAAAGGTCAGTGGTAATGTGTGCAGTGTAATGAGTACAGCAGATATATGGAAAAGTACTGTTAAAGAGAAAATGAAAACAAAAAAAGAATAAAAAATAAAAATATATTTGTGTGCGTGTGTTAAATGGGAGAAGATTTAGCAGAATTCCAATATCCAGTCAAGCACATATCTAGACAGCAGGGTACCCAGCAGTAAATACTTATGAGATTCCAGAGCTGCTTCCACCCCATCCTCTCAGCAGCCAGCTCTTCCAGGGGCCCACATCTTCCTCAGGTGTATAATACACTCTTTTAGGGACAGTACATGTGCTCTGGAATTTCTGAGTGATGTCTGCAATATGTACTGTACTGGCCTAAGATTCTTGGTGTTCCACTTTGTGAGAAGAGGCAGCAGCTTCATGCACACTAGGATGACATCTTGCCAGGTGCAATAAGACGCAGTCAATGCGGTTGCTGAAGAACGTTTCTATTGCCCAGCTCCTTCGCCTCCTGTTGGATATGACCTCATAATGCTTTCACCAAAAATTTGGCCATCACTCCTTTAGCAGGTGGAGGTCAGGCTAGTGCCAAACCCCCGAATCCAAGCAGAATGGTCATGCAGTTTCAGTTGCAACTTCTCAGCAAAAGTGTTCACTGGTAGGGTATGGGTTGTAGGGTCAACAAAACGTATGTCAACAGTCATTAGGTCGACCACTGACAGTCAATAGGTCAACATATATATTAGATTGACATGCATAAAGTCAACATGGTCTTTAGATGATTTTTAATATACCATAAAACATGCAAAGGCACAACATGCATCCAAGAAGAATGTCATAAGTGTGGAATATGGAAACATGGAGAGGAATTGGAGGGGGGAAGTTGCAACAGTATAATGTGATGGCCGAATTGATAAGAAGAAAGTGTGTATACCACATACACAACAGGAACACTGGCTGGTGTGATTTCAGTAAATGCTTCATAGCAGGGGTACTGCAGACAGGACACAGGGTGATAAGTCTGCTTGGGACACCAGACATGAAGGTTCATGATTCCAGCGCTGCTCCCGGGCTCTCCTGCCCAGCTGGTCATCCACATGCCAGGAAGCACAGCCAGCAGAGCAAGTCCTCCTGTGATGTGGTGTGAAGATGGGTGTGTTCGGGCAGTCTCTGGGAACATGGTGATGGGAAACAGCGCAGTTTCTTATACTACAACTCTACTCTGTGCTGTGTGCCACCCTGCACCTGATATCTGCCCCTGCCTCCTCCCCATGCAGGATTATTGGCCGTGGCTGTGTGGGGTTGGCTATCAGCAATGGGTCCTTAGAATCCTGGGGCCTTTGTGCAACTGCCCATGCAGCCTATAGGTAGATACAGTCCTGGTCCACAGACTCAGTATTGGATCACAACTCATGCATGCAGGAGATGGCTAAAAGGTTTTCTATTGAGAGTCATGCATGATATCCAAACAAATGCCAAACTTTACTATGTTGCTCAAGCAGTGACCAGACACTGGAAACACAAATTAGAAAATGTCAGTAATGAGGTAGACAATAATAAAGGTCAACAGCCACTATTGGTCAACATATATTAGGTTGACATGGTCAAAAAAAGTCATCATGGTCAAAAGATCGAGATGACATTGGTCATCACGCTTATGGTGGACATGTTTTCACAATTTCTTCATGTTTTCCAGTTTTACTGTACATCCACATGGAGTATGACTGGGAATAGTATTTGCCTTGCACCAAACATGGTGGCTGATGTAAGTCATGTGATGGGACACCCTACACTAAGCTTACACATGTTCTATAGAGGAGGAGTCAGCCCTCTCTTCATAGGTCCCAACAATGGTTTTCCCCTGTACCCCTGTCGGCCAGTCTGTAAATACACCGTTGACATTTTGACTGTTGACCAAATGAACCAAACCTATAGGACGAATTTACGGTATCAACCCAGCTTTACATATAATTTTATGCATCCCTTCTATGTAATATCAACCTAATGAAGTCCCCATCAGTATTGCTGGTGGACTAGAATCTGACCACTCTGTACCAAAGTGAAACTCTTTTTATTTGATTTCATTGGTTTATGTCTATGAAGGCATATTCAGATGAGAAGCACATTTACCTGTTGGGGCATAAACAATCCCTCTTCTGTAGCCTCCAGAAACTGATGTGTACATGCATAGTATCTGTTTTTATGGTAAAGCTAGGCACACACTATCCGATTTGCAGTGACAATATGCACAATAATGTGTACCCACTGTATCATTAGCGATGCACCCTCCTGTGGATCGTTAACGATAACCCTAATCATCTAAACATGCATTCCAATCTGATTATATTGTCTATGACTGCGTGTTCGTGGGTGTTCTGGTGATGTGTAAGCCCCAGAACCTATAGTGACCAGTGCACGGGGGGTTAACCTGACCCGCCCCCGACAGTCTGTGACTGACAGGGCCAGGAGCTTACCGGCTCGAAGGAGGAAGAGGCGGGGAGAGAGAAGGATGAAGCCGGAGCAGCGTGAGAGCTGTGACACGGGAGAGAAGGAGTCTGCAGCCGGCCGGAGAGAAGGTCGGAGACGGGACTGACGTCAAGGCTGACCCCCGCCGACCCCGGAGAGGAGGAGGGAGGTGAAGAAGCAACGTGGCGAGCGGTAGAGAGGCCCCGGACGGAGAGGAGAAGACGCTACACCGGGCACAGAGAACCGCGGCGCAGCAGTGACGTCAGACGCCGGGAGAAGCCAGGCGAGACACTGACGCCGGGAGCCGAGGACTGCGGGAGAGGAGTGACATGATCGCCAGGGAGAGGGAGAGGCGGCCACCAGCAGACTTCCCCCCAAAGAGCCAGCACCGGGCCACCCTACAGCACCCCTCTACACCCACGTGCCGCACCTAGCTCACAGGAGGGGAGAGAGACGTCTGTGCTCTGCCCCTAAGTCGTAGAAAGCCCTCAGTGACGCAGCCCAGGGGCACAAGAGAGGGAGCCACCCATACCCTGCCCGGGAGTGTCCACGCAAGGCAAACTAGCCGCTCTGCCCACCCCACATCCACCATCACCAGGTGCCCGTACAGCAGCAGGGGGAACTACAAGGCCCAGCAGGAACTGCAATAAGAGAGAGAGGGTGCCCTACAATAGCCCATGCCAGTGTAGCGGAGTGTGGCAACGCCTGGCGCCCACACTAGCAATTCCCTTCGGGGTGCACTGCGACCGATGAACGCCTGCTCGCATCCAGCGGGAGCTGGCATCTTGCCCCAGGTACCTTATCCCTGCCTCCCAGTTCACCACCTGAAGGTTGCAGATACTGTCCTTGCAAGTGATTCAGAGGGAGCCTTGACTAGCGTGATATCGACAGGACCCAGTACTTTGCCATTCCACTGTGATAGACAATAAGGAAAGGATTGCTGGAGCAATATTGCCACCCGGTGGCCAAATGAGGAAAGTACAGAGCCCCATAGACATAATTAAATCCTATGCATAGGATCTCATTGAGGACTGACCGGTCTTAGTTAACAATAGTACCCGGGTACATAGGTATAGGTGGTGCAAGACTAATATCTCTTGATAAATTGTTATAAGTAGAGTTTGAGAAGCTTAACTACTTTGTGTTGGTGATAACATTGAATAATTACTATTACTGTCATAGAGTGAATGTCTTGTTTGTAGTGCATATATTGTCCGTATTTTGACATTGTTATATCCTGCTATACGGTGCTCATCCTGTTCAAGGTACCAAAGCAAAAGCTGGCATCCCTCGTTGCTGGCCTAGAATAAAGTATCGATAGAGAAAGTGTGTCCTCTGGTTTGTGCAGCCATCCTATTATAAGAGAAGACTCCCGACCGTGAACAAGGGAAGACGAGTGGGACCGGTTGCAGGAGTGCCAAGTACGGAGGTACCCATCCCGGTGCCTACATCTTTCGTGGCGTCACGAACAGGATACGGTCAAGTCGGAGTATAATCTAAACCTAGGATGGAAGCACCACAGGCCGGGGGTGGGCAGGCAGCCCCTGCAGCCCCCAACGCTGACCAACAGGTGGTGGCCCCAGTGGCATTACCTGCCCAAGCAGCAGCAGCTCATACTCCCGTCACACTACCCTACTACTTCGGGGCCCCATGGATGCTGACCTACAGTGGGGATGCCAACAAGGGCGCCACGTTCACGGCGTTCAAAAACCAGATGAAGTCACTGGCCCAGCTCTACACCCCGAGCGAAGAGCAGAGGGTACAAATCTTAATCGGTCAACTCACGGGCTCTGCCCTCAGCAAGGTCGAATCGTGGGACGACGGCCAAAGGAAGGACACCGACCAGATCTTGACTCGGCTGGCCGCGATCTTCGAGACCACCACCCTCCCGGAGTTGAAGATGCAGCTCTATGGTCGAAAGCAATTACCTGGAGAAACCCTCCGCGATTTCGCCCTAAGCCTACAGAAGACTCTGAAGCTCATCCAAGCGGCTGACAAGGATGAAGTGCGTAACGGCGATGAGGCACTCACTCTCCAGTTCGTAGAGGGAGTGGCAGACCCTAACATTAAAACCCAGCTGCGGATCCTCAAGATGCAGATGCCGGGGAAGCCCTTTGCCGACTTCAAGAATACTGCGATCCGAACCATTGGAAATCACACCGACCCCGAAATAGAATACCCGGAGATGACAGTTGCTCGTGGTTTCCTAGCTACGAGCTCCGAACAAGTTGCACGGCCAAGGGATCGGCCCCGTCAGGGTGACCAACCACCAGCGGACGACTCAGATCAGGCCCTCCAACGTCAGGTAGAAGACCTGGCCCTCGGGATGGCAGCTATGCAGCGGGACATCCGCCAGCTGGCACGACAAACCACATCGGGCAGCGAAGAAGCCAGATGGGGGGCCGGAAGGCAGCTGTCAAACCAGAGGCGATGGGACCCACCCCGGGAGTATGAGAGACAAGCCTCAGACCAAGGCGACAATCAAGGCCGGCCCATCTGTCGACACTGGCAGGAGGACGGGCACGTCGGGAGAAGCTGCCCCTCGTCCGACCATTTAAACTCCAATGCCCCGAGGGAGAGGGTCGAACCTCGGGGGGAGCACCGGGAGTAGAACCAGACCCGGAGGAATGGTGGGCCCAATATGTAGGACAATGCCCGAAGATCCCAGTGGTAATCAACGGAATAGAGGCAGCGGCCACGATCGACACCGGGTCACAGGTCTCCATGATCCAGTTATCCACTCTCCAAAAGTATTGGGGAAAAGAAGTCCCGCTTAGACAGCCCCCCACGCAAGTGATGGTGGTCGCTGCCAATGGCCGTGAGGTCATCTGCAACGGGTACTGGGAAGCCGATTTGCAAATTGGACGGACACGTTTGCCCAGGCAGGGGTATTTAGTAATCACCTGCGGGGAAGGAAGAGTCGCCCCCATCATCTTGGGCATGAATATATTAAGGAATTGCCCTGAGGAGCTGATTGCAGCGTTAAGGCAAGAACCAGTTAACCAAGACCAGGCTGGAGAGTTCACCCAACAGCATAGCATCTGTGTCCAGGGGAGCCAAGTGGGCGAGAGAGTGCTGACCCCGCGTACTCAAGGGACGGTCAAGTGGTTTAACGTCCGAAGGGGGTATGGCTTCATCAACCGGAACGACACAAGGGAGGACATTTTTGTCCACCGGACAGCCCTTAGGAAGAGCCACTCGCGGAGATCTTCGTACAGTCTCAGAGAAGGCGAGACGGTGGAGTTCGACGTGGTAGAGGAGGAAAAGGGTGCCAAAGCGGTGGACGTGACTGGTCCAGGTGGGCTGCCAGCGAGAAGAAACCGGCCGGACCTCGACAGGTGTCCTTTCCGCAGGCGTGCCCATCGGTGTCAAAGTGGGCAGATGGCGGCGCCGATTTCCCTCAGGCCAGTCTCGCGACATTCATTCTCAGAAGTGAACCTCATCCCCGCCAATAGAGGACAGAAGCCGGTTGCTGAAGAGGAGTGGAATTACCGCACCCCTATGGTTAACAGACGTCCACGGCGTAGAGTCCGCCATACCTGGGAGGCCGAGCCCTACATGGTCACCAAGAAACCGAGGGCAGTGGTCGAAGTCCACGGAAGCGGAGTACCAGACGAGGCCCAACTGTGCTGTGGGTATACTCCCAGCATGGTCTCAATATTTAAGTCCCACGCCCTAGGGCACTATCAGCATTGTATCTAAATAGGTTCCACTGCTATTTATAATGCCGTTCTAATGTTGCTCGTATATAAGTGTATATGTATATTGTTCATTTAAATGACACTACTATAACGCCGGTAGGTTGTTCTTCTTACTGAAAGTATGTGGACTGTGATAGAGACTTTATTGATTCAGAACTTTTGAACGGGTTGGACTTGTGTCTCCAATAGTGTGGCGTGAGGACACGACAACGAAAAAGTATGGGCGGATGTAAGCCCCAGAACCTATAGTGACCAGTGCACGGGGGGTTAACCTGACCCGCCCCCGACAGTCTGTGACTGACAGGGCCAGGAGCTTACCGGCTCGAAGGAGGAAGAGGCGGGGAGAGAGAAGGATGAAGCCGGAGCAGCGTGAGAGCTGTGACACGGGAGAGAAGGAGTCTGCAGCCGGCCGGAGAGAAGGTCGGAGACGGGACTGACGTCAAGGCTGACCCCCGCCGACCCCGGAGAGGAGGAGGGAGTTGAAGAAGCAACGTGGCGAGCGGTAGAGAGGCCCCGGACGGAGAGGAGAAGACGCTACACCGGGCACAGAGAACCGCGGCGCAGCAGTGACGTCAGACGCCGGGAGAAGCCAGGCGAGACACTGACGCCGGGAGCCGAGGACTGCGGGAGAGGAGTGACATGATCGCCAGGGAGAGGGAGAGGCGGCCACCAGCAGACTTCCCCCCAAAGAGCCAGCACCGGGCCACCCTACAGCACCCCTCTACACCCACGTGCCGCACCTAGCTCACAGGAGGGGAGAGAGACGTCTGTGCTCTGCCCCTAAGTCGTAGAAAGCCCTCAGTGACGCAGCCCAGGGGCACAAGAGAGGGAGCCACCCATACCCTGCCCGGGAGTGTCCACGCAAGGCAAACTAGCCGCTCTGCCCACCCCACATCCACCATCACCAGGTGCCCGTACAGCAGCAGGGGGAACTACAAGGCCCAGCAGGAACTGCAATAAGAGAGAGAGGGTGCCCTACAATAGCCCATGCCAGTGTAGCGGAGTGTGGCAACGCCTGGCGCCCACACTAGCAATTCCCTTCGGGGTGCACTGCGACCGATGAACGCCTGCTCGCATCCAGCGGGAGCTGGCATCTTGCCCCAGGTACCTTATCCCTGCCTCCCAGTTCACCACCTGAAGGTTGCAGATACTGTCCTTGCAAGTGATTCAGAGGGAGCCTTGACTAGCGTGATATCGACAGGACCCAGTACTTTGCCATTCCACTGTGATAGACAATAAGTAAAGGATTGCTGGAGCAATATTGCCACCCGGTGGCCAAATGAGGAAAGTACAGAGCCCCATAGACATAATTAAATCCTATGCATAGGATCTCATTGAGGACTGACCGGTCTTAGTTAACAATAGTACCCGGGTACATAGGTATAGGTGGTGCAAGACTAATATCTCTTGATAAATTGTTATAAGTAGAGTTTGAGAAGCTTAACTACTTTGTGTTGGTGATAACATTGAATAATTACTATTACTGTCATAGAGTGAATGTCTTGTTTGTAGTGCATATATTGTCCGTATTTTGACATTGTTATATCCTGCTATACGGTGCTCATCCTGTTCAAGGTACCAAAGCAAAAGCTGGCATCCCTCGTTGCTGGCCTAGAATAAAGTATCGATAGAGAAAGTGTGTCCTCTGGTTTGTGCAGCCATCCTATAATAAGAGAAGACTCCCGACCGTGAACAAGGGAAGACGAGTGGGACCGGTTGCAGGAGTGCCAAGTACGGAGGTACCCATCCCGGTGCCTACAGATGTCACTGAACAATTTTGTTAACAATATCGTTCAGTGTTTAACTATAGGTCTTCTTTATCAACGGGTCGACATGGCAGCGGGGAGTGCTGTCCCTGCCTGTCTCTGCTTCAGGGAGACAGGCAGGGATTGGGGGAAGCTGGAGGCAGCTGGGGGGCATCAGGGGAGCTGCAGAGGGTGGCGGAGGGCTCAGTCGAAACGGGGCGCGCAGGCGTCTCGTGCGCGCATGCGCCCTTCCGGTGGATGGCGGCAGCTGGTGATTCTATCACAAGGAGCAGCTCAGACGGGAGCTGCTCCATCTGTATATGTTTTTATTTGAATGACTTAACTCTGTTGCTAGGGTATACAGTCGTTAGGTCGACACCATTAAGATGTTTTTTTTTTTAGCCAACATGTGCTGACAGGCGATATTTCATGCCCTATCATCCTCTAGGGCAGGCATTCCCAACCACGGTCCTCAAGGTACACCAACAGTGCAGGTTTTAGTGATATCCAGGCTTCAGCACAGATGGTTTAATCAGAATCCCTCAAATACTAATTAAGTCACCTGTGCTCAAGCCAGGATATCTACAAAACCTGCACTGTTGGTGTGCCTTGAGGACTGTGGTTCTGAATGCCTGCTCTAGGGTGTGGAGGGAGAATATAATAGGGTGCCGAGCACAGCGAGGCACCGTACCCGAAGCATGGCGAGGGCAGTGAGCCATGTGAAAAGATGCAGTGTACTTTTACGGTGTCCATGTCGACTGTGTAGACATTCGGGACAAAAAAAGTGAAAAACTCATGTCGACCTTTTGCCTGCTGACCTAATGCTTGTGTTGACCTTTTAACCCTGTTGCTCAGCCATTTCAACATTTTTTATGTGTCCACATAAAACCCTGACAATCTTTACTGGTCAATGACCCATTGGTCGACCCAATGACCGATACACTTTGCTAGGTATGTTTGCCACATTAACACCGGTATAACTATGGAGAGCGTTACTGAAAAGAACAGCATTAGGTTTTTCAGTTGCACAACTAAAACTTAAGGGCGTTGCAGTCTAAATAGAGTCTATTCAATGTTATGTTGTAAATGATTAGGAAGAGACTGTCAAGGTGAATCAAGTGATAATCATTCACAATCTGCTGTTTCCGTAAACCGCGATGGTCTCAGCTGGACAGTATTCCGTTATTAGCACACTGTGTATAACTGCTTCGTAACATTGTTTCTGCTAAGGTTCTATATGATGTTACGGCCCTATACAAAGACAAGTACAGGTGATCAATGAATTACATGCTGGCAACAAGACATGACAGTACTAGAAATTGCCTGGATGTAAACCCTAGAGGCACTGGTTATAAATGAAAAAGTGAAATGGAAAAATGTGCTAAGAGAAAAGTACAACAAAATAAAAAAGAAACATATTCATGTTAAGCTAGAAATGTAGTTTTAGAGGCATACATTCAATAGTAATTCATCCTTTAAGCAATGCCTAAGTGACATATTATTATTGCATATTATTGACTTAAAGCATAACTGATTCCAAAATGTCATATATGAAACTAGATAGTAATACACATAGGGCCTGATTCGTGCTTGTATGCACTAGCCGATAGCCGAAAAGTAATAAAAGGAAGTGACTGGAGATGTTAACCAATGGCGTCAATACAAATTTTGCTCCCCCCTGCGAGAAAAGTGTGTGGCACCCCACCCCTCCTCCCTCCCTAAGAGGCAGTGCTTCAGAGTGAGACAGAGCAAAAAAGATAAGAGAGAGAGAGAGAGAGGAAATTGGAGGTGAGAGAGCAGGGGGAGAATGAGAGGGCAGGCAAGATAAGAGAGTGTAAAGATGAAGAGAAAGAAAACATGAGAGGGAGGGGGCTGGGGGAATTCAAGGCAGGAAACAAAAAGGTGAGAGATACTGTATGTGTGGGGGTTAAGCAGGAGTTAGTTTAACCCGCCCATTACAAGTTAGTGTGCCTCTCCCCCTCCTTCAGTATAAACTGCTTGGTACCTCGAGTGGTGGCACTGGATTTTCACATCAGTGATGGGTCATCTTAGCGGAGGTGGGTTCCCTCAGTGGTTCCGGGTCACCCCATCAGCGGTCTCTGTCTAATCAGAGCAGCCAGCACATTGTTCCAATTCTCGCGCTGTGGCTGGTCACTTTGCCGTTGACCCCAGCAGTGTCAGAAAGCGAGGGGAGAGCAGATGCTGGAGTAGCCAGACCGGCTCCTCCCCCTTCATGGTTCAAACCATAGGCGCTGGCAGAGAGAAGGTTCGAGGCACCACTAGGTTTGGAGCAATGCTCCCAGCCGACATTGGCTCAGCCAGGGCCAGATGCTCTAAGCTTCAAAAGTGATAAAATGAAAGGTGATAAACAGCCAGCCAATCAGCTCCTACCTGACATTTTTCATTCATAGTCTGTGACATGGCAGTTCGGAGCTGATTGGCTGGATATTTATCACTCTCAATGTTATCACTTTTGAAGCTTAGTGCATCTGGCCCCCAAACGCTGCAGGCTTCAGCACCATGGGGAGTGATTGGGAAAACACATATATGTCATAGTGTTGTAGGAGGCATTGTAGTAAGAATGGTGGGAGGGGGGCCTGTTTCAATATTTTGCTATGGGGCTCACAAAGTTCTAGTTACGCCCCTGATCGTATATGTGTATATATGGTATTCCTTTTGTTCTGTGGCAATGTGTATCTCTACTGTCCTGCTGTGCTGCCATTTTATACAAAAGATGACAACACTGAAATGTAAAAGAAAAAAACTGCTTCTATATTGCACTCTGTATGCCACCAGCACCTTGTACTATTCCACGGAGATAACAAAGCCATCTATTGGGGAGTACAGCGATTGACAGATTCTAGATAGTCAAACCCTGCTGTTTGTAACAAACGCACTCTTTAAACTTTGTAAGCACACAACAAAATTTGAACCAAAATCCTCACATTCTTACTGATTTGTATTATGAAAATGTGTTTTCTGGAATATGCCAATATTCTATTTTGAAGGGCAGAAGCAATGGACTATATGAGCGAATGATGTGAGAAGGGCAAGGGAAGGGGCATAGGTTTGTGTATTATGGACTTCCCTGGCAGAACAAGTGATGGGTATCAGTGGAAAGAAGAGAAAGGACTACTGTCTGAGAGGCTAGCTGGTTAGGCTATGTGAGAAGAGACAAGAGCTCTCGGTTAAAGGAAAAGAAAAGCACTCTAAGATTTCCCTTCTTACAAGCAGCTGAAGCTCGGTGACTGAGTGTAGCTTCCTGTGATTCAATAGCAACATTCTCTGACAGGGACTTGCAGAATCAATGAGTGGGCTGTGGTCTGTAACACACAAATCTGCCTGAATCTCACTGCAGCTCTAGAACTTCAATGTGCACCTATACAGCTACTAGGCAAGTGTACACCACATAATACTGTTGGAGGCCGACCCCATAGCACTACATCCCACTCTCTTACACCACAAATTACAAATAGTGGGTGGGCAGAAAATACAGGTCTTACTCTGGTACGGAACACGTTCTGCCCCCTCTTGTCTAGATCAGTACAAATTGTGCTTCAGCTCTAAGAAAGGGGAGTCATCAACATGTTATCGTAGTAAGAAACACTTCTGATAGCTAAGTAAAAGAATGAATAAATAATTAGGGGCAGATATATGTTTATTAGCATGTTGTAAGCCGCTACCTAGACCCAGGGTTAGGACGACAGATGTACAGGACCTGCCCTCTGTTCCTTATATTTAATTTGCTTTCATTTCATACATATTTATTTGCAATCTACAATTTACCAACAGCTAAATTTGTCCCATGTATTTATCTTGTATGGACCGATTTAAAGCGCGTGTCGGAACCATATAAATATACAAAAGGCAGCATGGGTCATCATAAAAAACAAGGTCTAGGTGTGCCTGAAATGTAAATGCAGGCCAGCACAGTGGATCTTGTGCACACAATAAAGTAATGCCACACAAAGGCCGGACTTATGTTACTGCTAAGAAAAAATTAAGAGCTTTATTGCTCATCCCAAAACACCCCTGCAAATGTCATCCTGTATTTCCCTCCACCACCCACAGTGCATCCGGCCAGGAAACAATCAGTTCACTGATCACCAGTTTGTGTGAAAGCAGTTGAGAGAGAGAGATCCCAGAGTTAACTCCCAGGCAATGATACACTGATGCACCAAGGGCTTGTGCATTGGCGCCAATGTCTAAGAAACCTGCATTCTTTATAAATAATGCTTTCTTTCATAATCTCTAAGACAACCTGCACAGTCTGCTCTGATTCTTGCTGTTGTCTCTTTAATTCTTGTAATGTTAAATAGGCCTGTACAAGTACATTGCACACTGTACATTAATCCTAATATACTACCATTATACTACCCGTATTCCACTTATGATCAGATCATTCATGTAACACATAATAATGTGATGTGATGGGAATATTCTGGCAACTACTACTACTACCAGACCTACTTTTCAGCAGCCAGTGAACCTCTTGCAAACACAGGGTTAATGAGCTATCTGCACTCAGACAATAAGAATCCAAAGGGTTACTAAGTGCTCGTCACCCAGTTGCATCACAAGGTCTTCAGCAAGCAAAGGGTTAATCAGCAAGTAGATACAAATAGACAGAGACACCACTGAGTGACACCACACAGAGTAATTGCTGTAATAATGATCCAAATTCTCTACAATCCAGCACACAGATTATTTTTATATGGCCCACACATAATTACATCTACACTATAGGACCTAACTCGGAATTCCTCCCAGTGGTCCCATTAAGGGACAAAATCGTGTTTGAGGATGAAAAGCTGTCCATCAAATCCTGTCTTCTTCCTGCCCCTTCTCATTAATACTTGCTAAAGGTCACTTGGGCACCCAGAGCCAATACAGAGGCATTTAACTCTTCGATAGCCAGTGTTCAGTGCACACATCGCAGGAATGCATCAGGAGACTCTTTTCCCAACAGTTAAAGCATCTGTCAGCAAACTATTTGATGTGAGCATTTTGCAGTCATCACAGGAAGCAGTTAAATAGAATCATTTGTGTTAATTAGTTTCAGTAGGTCAAACATGAAGTAATTAATACAGACATGCATATCAGTCCTGATTACAAAAGATTTTCAATGCATATGCTGCACAGATGTACATACCAGACGTGCCAGAGCAGGTGACACACTTACATAAGAGAATCATTCCTGTGCATCTGCGAATATCCCCCAAAATAATAAATGACATAAAATAAACTTACAGCATTTTCCTCAGTATAGTGCAGCTTATAACTGATGCTCAGGAGTATTTGAGAGGAAGGGAGGGGTCTGTGCGGATACTATCCTCTTCAGCCAGACAGCATCCAAGGATCACAATGAGTTTCACACTCCCATTCCTATAATGAAAGGGACAGATCACATTTGAGCTTTTGCGAGAGGGTACAATAGACAGGCACAACGTGTTTGCAGTGCTCCCCCAGCAACAAATTTCCAGAGCGTGACGTCATCCCCTCTAGGTCCGACTGAGGGAGCCTGCAAAGCAGAATCCTCTACAGAAACCCCACTCGGAGGAAGCAGAGGAGGGAAGGCAGCCACGGCAAAAACTACTCCCCGCCAACGCCGACTCATATTGAGCTAACTTCTACCAGCATCTCCCCAGAGATCATGCATGGGGACAAATGAGATGAGATTGAACGGTATGCTTTGATATGCAAACTGCATAGGAGCTGCAAGAGAGAAAAGCCTCATGCTTTCCTGATGTGTAAGTACACAGTTAATGCTTCTATAAGGTTTCTCTGCTTATACAGTGCACGACTACAGTACAGATATCTTTGGGAACAGGGGTATCGGAGCTTGCAATTCATTGCACAGTTTACAAAATATTTTTGCATTGTTTGTGTACATTGAAATCTGATTATTGTTAGTGCATAATTCATATTTTTTTTTTTTCTGTTGTATTTTGAAGGTTTTTACATAGGCACCAGATCTTGGATCTGTGGAATATAAAGATGCTGAACAGCATTTTGCTGCTGAGTGTTATATCAGTGACTGGGATCTTAAAGACAGAGAGTCGTAAAACTGCCAAAGATATATGCAAGATCCGCTGCCTGTGCGAGGAAAAGGAGAATGTGCTAAATATCAATTGTGAAAATAAAGGGTTCACTAGCGTCAGTTTGCTGCTTCCTCCCCAGTCCAGGATTTATCAGCTTTTCCTTAATGGCAACTTACTAAGCAGACTGTACCCAAATGAGTTTGTCAATTACTCCAATGCAGTGACTTTACATTTGGGCAACAACGAGCTGCAAGAGATCAGGACTGGAGCTTTTAATGGGCTAAAGACATTGAAAAGATTGCATCTAAATAATAACAAATTAGAAGTGTTACGAGAGGAAACTTTCCAGGGCCTTGAGAGTCTCGAATATCTGCAAGCAGATTACAATTTCATCAGTA
Source organism: Crinia signifera (assembly GCF_055691185.1). Taxonomy (NCBI): domain Eukaryota; kingdom Metazoa; phylum Chordata; class Amphibia; order Anura; family Myobatrachidae; genus Crinia; species Crinia signifera. Next base: position 103,040,874 of record NC_139225.1, on the reverse strand, counting down.
TTATTGAAGCTGGTGCTTTCAGCAAACTGAATAAATTAAAAGTCTTGATTCTTAATGACAATCTTCTGCTGTCTCTCCCCAACAATGTCTTTCGCTTTGTACTTTTGACTCATTTGGATCTGAGAGGGAATAGACTTAAAATGTTGCCCTTTGCTGGTGTCCTTGAACACATTGGAGGGATCATGGAGATTCAGCTGGAGGAGAATCCTTGGAATTGTACATGTGACTTGATTCCACTTAAAGCATGGCTAGATACAATCACAGTGTTTGTGGGGGAGATTGTGTGTGAGACCCCCTTTAGACTGCATGGAAAAGATGTCACTCAGCTCACCAGGCAAGACCTGTGTCCCAGGAAAAGTGCCAGTGACACAAATCAGAGATCAGTTCACCCAGCATTTCCAGACACCCGTATTCAACGATTGCCTCCAACGTTTAACCCTGCAATAAACCCAACTAGAGCCCCAAAGGCCAGCAAGCCTCCAAAAACCAGGAACAGACCCACTCCTCGAGTAACAGTGTCCAAAGACAGGCAGATTTTTGGGCCTATAATGGTATATCAGACCAAATCTCCAGTTCCTATAAGCTGTCCTGAAACTTGTGTCTGTACTTCCCAGACCTCTGACAGTGGTTTAAATGTAAATTGCCAAGAGAGAAAAATAAACAACATTTCTGATCTTCAACCTAAACCCACCAATCCAAGGAAGCTGTATCTAACAGGTAACTATTTACAAATTGTTTATAAAACTGATCTCCTTGAATTTAGCTCCCTGGATTTGTTACATTTAGGAAATAATAGAATTGCAATTATACAGGAAGGTGCCTTTTCAAACCTCACAAGCTTACGCAGACTTTATCTCAATGGCAACTACCTTGAGGTCCTATATCCATCCATGTTTGAGGGCTTATACAGTTTGCAATACCTCTATTTAGAGTACAACGTAATTAAAGACATTTTTCCGCGCACATTCGATGCACTAAGCAACCTTCAGCTCTTGTTTCTAAACAACAATTTGCTGAGATCATTACCAGATAATGTATTTGGAGGCACTGCCCTTACAAGGCTAAATTTAAGGAACAATCATTTCTCCTATCTGCCTGTAAAGGGGGTTCTTGATCAGCTCACAGCCTTCATACAAATAGATCTCCAGGAGAACCCTTGGGATTGCACATGTGATATTTTAGGTTTGAAAAATTGGATAGAGCAATCAAGTTCCACCGTGGTTGTCCAGGAAGTAACATGTGAATCACCAGTGAAACATGTTGGAGAACATTTGAGGATTTTGTCTAAGGATATAATTTGCCCAGATGGCCCACAATTTGCCGATGCCACAGTGTTATCTTTCAATCACAAACCAAACACTCCACATCCTTCTAGTGCATCACCGAGTCCTTACCCAGAACTGCACACTGAAGTCCCTCTTTCGGTGCTTATTTTGGGATTACTAGTAGTTTTTATCTTGTCTGTGTGCTTTGGGGCAGGGCTCTTTGTCTTTGTACTGAAAAGACGAAAAGGGGTACAGAGTGTTCCAAGCAGTAGTGCAAACAATTTAGATCTCAGCTCTTTCCAACTGCAGTATGGGTCATATAACCCCAGTTCCAATGACAAAACTGAGGCTCATGTATATAACTACATTCCTCCACCTGTTGGTCAAATGTGCCAGAACCCAATCTACATGCAGAAAGAAGGAGATCCTGTGGCTTACTACAGAAATCTACAAGAGTTTAGTTACAGTAAACTGGACCACAAGAAGGAGGACCCATCAGCATTTACAATAAGCACAACTGAACTGCTGAATAAGTCCCCTGCCACAGCAGAGTCAGAACTTCTGTACCAGAACATTGCAGAAAGGGTAAAGGAACTGCCCAGCGGTGGAGTTGTTCATTATAACTTTTGCACCTTGCCCAAAAGGCAGCTCATGCCTGCGTATGAAACGAGGCGTCAGAACCAGGACAGGATAAATAAAACTGTTTTATATGGCACTCCCAGAAAATACTTTGCAGAACAATCTAAACCAGAGCATCTTCTCCTTCAAGGAAAAATGCAATCAGAGCCAGACTACCTTGAGGTTTTGGAAAAGCAAACTGCAATAAGTCAGCTGTAGGCAACCTTTCTCAAAACATTGCTTCAAGCTTGTTGTTTATATGGAATGTCAGAAGCAATGGTGCATACACTGTATGCCTTTTTTTAAGCTACACAGGTACAGGTACATTGTGCTACTACTGACTTTTGGGGCAATGTATCTTTTTTTTCTCTGATTATTCTTTTCTTTAAATTATTTCTATATTTTACTTTTAGAAACAGTCTCCTTTAATGAATGTTTTTGTTTTTATTACTATTGATTTTTCTTTTTACATTTGAGTGGTATTTGTATCTAATGTTCTAAACAGTAAGTAGAAGATCTCAAAAGATCTCAGAAAACTGAACTTTTTCTAATGTAAATACCATTTTACTGTTACGGATCAATTACCAACTGTAACCACTGGGAGTCACTTTTTGAGTTAAAGTGCCTTTGCACTTTACAGATAACCTAAATGTTGCTTTTAGCTTTTATACCATGAATATATTTTGTGCAGTATTTCAGAAATATATATAATATATATATATATATATATATATATCTCCCCCTAAGTAAGAGGAGAAATCTCTTTTTGTATTTCACATTGCATCAGCTCAAAATACCCTGGATTTTTAGTCTACAGCAGAAGTCATTAAAATGTTTGTTTAAACTGTAAATCTACAGCATTTCCCTCCGTATAAAACTCTTGCAAGATGTATAAGCAACAATATATAGAAAAGTAGAAACAATAATGAGATCCTTCTTCGGAAGGAGAATATATATATATATATATATATATATATATATATATATATATTGCCATTGCTTAGTTTTTTTTTCCATCTCTAATGATAATAATAATGCTTATTGTTTTCAAACTATTTTCCTAATTAAAAAGAAAAAGAGTTCAACAACAGATCATATTTTTGTGTATCACTCCTCGGATGGATATTCTTTGTGTTGTTCTGTTGTTTCACTTTAAACAATGCTGGTGATTGAAACTTCCAAGTTTAGGCTTGTTGTTATTATGTTATCTTGTTGCAGTGGAATGCTCTAGATAGTGCCACAGTGATACTATTAAAGGCAGATTGTGTATACTCGATACAAATAATGACACCATTTTAATGATCAAAGTGCAATATCTACATACTAAATAGTGAGTAAACATTTATTAAGCATGCATAATTGTGTGAATTAAACAAACAGTCATTATTTAAAACAAAAACAGTTTTGTTTTTGTCTATTGTAAATCCTTATGCAACTGGGATGGTGATCTGCATATAAATTAGGCCAAGCTTTTCAAATCTTTACTAAAGCAATTGATGGGGTCTGAAAGAAGTGCACTGTTTCCTTTTCATAAATAGGTTACTACACATAATAATCCGTTATTATCATGCAGAGATTGAAGTGGCTTCTGCTGACTGTTTTTACGCATTTATATATATTGTAACATATATCAGTAACTAAGGGGATGGGTATTCTGCAATGTTTAATTACCATCCTAATATAATCAAAGTAAACTTTAAAGACCAGTATAAGATAGATGTCTATGTGAGTTATGAGAGATTCTGCTGTAAAATCTATTTCTGTTTTCCAGTCTGTGGGTGAGATTCAGTAAGAAATATAATGGGTAAGCTAAAATGAACGATTTTATCACATAAAGCTGTGATTTTGTAAGCAATAATTACATTATGTAGCTTTGGGAAAGCATTGCAATAGACACAGCATGTGCAAAGGAGTGGTTATCGCATCTCTAGAACATGTTTGGAGATTTACAGGCTAATTGAATTGTTCGCTGCAATGGAGCAAAATGAAACGTATGTTCTATATTAAGATGTGTACACATGGTGCGATTTTTGGTAGTGGACTATTTTGACTAGATGCACTGGTGATTTTGTCAATATTCGCTATGATTGTCTGTGATCTAGTCAAAATTGCCTTGCCTGCGCAATCGAGTTTGCTAGGCGATTCTGACTTAGCGGGGCGTGCATCGAGATCGACTGCATGTTTAAAAACCGTGCAATTTTGTCTAACCTTCTAGGGGATTTTGATTAGATAAATGGCACCATGCCCTTAAAAGCAAACTCAACTAAATATCATAGCATATAAGAAATTACTGCTGTCCTATTTATACACTACATTTTGCATTTATTTATTTTTTTCTATTACAAGAGCAATATTCTAAATCGCAATATGGTTATTGTATGATGAATTGATTTTTAATTTTAGATCCTTGAATAAACTGGACTATGCATATATTGCTCCGATAAGGGAGTTGCAGGTTTTCTTGATACTATGTTGAGTAGCATGAAGTTGGCCTGGAGTTGGTAGTAGTCATTGGTACAGTAGCACCTTTCTTAATTGACAATGTTGTATTTACAAACACAATACTATATTGTATTGTAGTGTATTACTAGTGTGCTGTAAGCTATTATCCCTGGTAACACACTTAGGGGGGTATTCAATGTAGGGTCACTACTGTCGGGCTGGCCCCACAGCCGTGACCCTGTCCAGTTCTCGGCCTACTCGACTGAGATTTTGCAGCCGAGATTCAATGTCCCACCTGCCAAGCTCTGAGAAGAGGGCGTGGCCATGAGAAGTGGCTGGGATTCGGCAAGCTACAGCCGGGGGCTCATCAATTCCTGACCATTCTCGGCAGAACGTGCCCGACGTCTTTTGAAGTTGGGCACGTTATGCCGAGATCCCTGTTCAATGCTGTTGAGGAAGACCGCATTGAATAGTGCTCCGCTGCCAATTTCCCCGTCAGGAATGGTGGCGGGGGACTGAATATCCCCCTTAGTGTTAAAAATTGCTAATATTTGGGGACTTTGTCAACACAGTCAAAAGATCCCAGAAAATCAGCAGATTGTCAATTGACTAATAAACGCTTTAATATTTCTTAGCTCAAACAACAAATAATTCAAGTTCATCTATTTGATAGGTGCTTAGAAGTCTCTAGAAAAATTCCCCTTCATTATAGTTATTTGGGTGATGCAGCAATGACTGAGATACATATAGATACCATACATCTTACATACAGTTACCATACATCACACATCTCCATATTCACTGCTTGGAAAGTAGTGACTTTGATGGGTCTGTTGACCCACATTTCCATAATAATGGGCTATATTTAATAACAGAGAAAAAAGCATTGTGATATTTAAAGCATAGATTGTATGTAGCTGGCTGCCCAGAGCTATAACACTTATATGCTGATTGCAATATCCTTTCAAACATAGGGTTTGAAACAGTCTGTTTCAGCTCTCTTTGCAGGGCTGCGAAATCGCAGCCCTGCCGACCATCGATAAACTGTGCATTCGCACAGTACACTGTGCAGATGCACGGGGTACCCTTATGGAGGAAGCTAGCCATTGATGGCTGTTCGCAAGTTGAATGAAAGCTGCTGGCCATTTGTTGGCGGCATGCTGCCATTTTCTGGGAGTGCCCCAAAAAACACAGGCGGCGCCTGGTCATGTTGAGGGAGTCGATGATGTCCTTCTCCTGAAGGCCATCACAGTGCTGAGTAAAGGTGCATACACATGTACAGATTTATCTGTCCAATCTATCTGGTGGGAACAAAAACGTGGAAATGTATGGGAGGAAATGACAATCAAAAGATTGTTCCCAAATGCTTGAAAACAAACAGTGATCACTCAGACAAATTGTTTAAATCAGTCTGATATAACAAATTTATCAAAGCATATATTTTTAGGGTGAATATTTTTGATTGTCATATGCTCCCATACATTTCCAGGTTTTTGCTCCCACCAGATAGATTGGACAGATAAATCTGTACATGTGTGCACACCTTAAGTCTAGACCTACTTGGCGGGTGCAAACAGGGGGAGAACACCATTTGATGTTGAGTGTTTGTGAATGGTTTTCGCACTGCATGCATGGCTGCAAACATATTGTAGCTTCTTTCTGTTATACCAGAATAGAGGAACAAGGCAATTTGTAATGCAGAAAAACTTGGATAAATAGTAATACTTGAGAACTGTAGTATATTTATTGGATCATTTGTTATTGTATTGTACATATAGTATTCCAATAGCTAAAATAGTTACTTCCTCATGCTTTAAATACTAGGAACAAAGGGGGTACCAAAATATGTAAAAATATTATGTGAGTTCTCCTAGGTTGGTACTCATGCGATAGGGTTTACAGACTACAAGTGTGAAATAAGACAGTGGCCAGTATTCAATACTCCCAAAGTTTTTTTCGGCAAATCGGGCTGTTCTCACTTCTTGCGGTGAATCGGTTTCACTGAAAATCTGATTCACCCTATTCAATGTTCACTGTTCGCCGAAAGCAAACAGCGAATGCTGGCCAGTTCTCTGTTTCATGCTCGCTGCAAGTCTCTGGAGTATTTCAATGGGGTTTTCACTGGGATTCGCCGAGAGTGTACTCAATGGGGATGCAGTTTAAATCCCGGCGTTCAGAATCCCGACGCTGGAATCCCGACCGCCGAAATCCCGACACTTTCTCCCTCCGTGGGAGTCCACGACACCCCTGGAGGGAGAATAAATTAGCGTGCCGAGCGTAGCCGAGGCACCGGGCCCGCTGCGTGGCATCCCCCCCCTTGTCGGGATTTCGGCGGCCGGGATCCCGATCGCTGGGATTTCATACTGAATCCTATTCAATGCTAGGATGGAGAACTGCTTTCTCCATGATTTTTTGCCATGATTCGCCGTTTTGCATTCGACATCTTTTTTAGGTGAACAGGAAAGTGATCTTTTGAAATAAAGGGTTTTGCGGGGGAAGTTTGTCAAAAAATCAGATTTTTTTTCTAAGAAGTGGTATGCTATTTGTAATCATGTGCTTAAAGCACATTAATATATATTTAATTTTTTTTTTTTTAACATATTTTTTTTTATATACACTTTGGCCAGCAGGGGGCCGGGAGCCGAGAGCAGCTCATTAATATTCATTTATTCACTGCATTCTGGTCCCGATCATTACATATGCACGATCGGGACCAGGGAGTGCAGCGGCTGATGATCCCAGCCCCCTGCCAGCTCTGGGGGGGGGGGGGGGGCTCTGCCAGTGTCCTGGCAGCCCTCCTCAGTGTCAGGCGCAGGCAGGGAGACTTCCATCTCCCTGCCTGCAGCCGCCCCCCAGCTTCCCGGCGGCATTGGCCGGGGGGGTTAAAATTCGCTACCAGGGGCAGAAAGCCCCTGAGGCATTGAATAGGGCGGAGGGGCGTCTGCCGGGCGAATCTCCCTGAAGGGACAATTGGAGCGAAAGTGAAGCGAATCCTACACAGGATTCGCTTCCGCCCGCCATTCTACCCATTAAATACCTGCCAATGTCAGACGGCCAAATTAAAACTTTAAAATAAATGGAACTCAAATAAGACCACCATTTGCAAAAAAATTATTATATTTTTTTAATTTTAATAACATAATATAAGAACATATTTTTATATAAAAGAATCCATAGTCATAGCGACATGTACCAGATAATTTTGATAATATAACAATTACCTATTATATTAGAAAAACAACTAATTATAAAGATAATATCTCATAAGTTTTACATAATCTAGCATAAACATTCAAATATTAAAAACAAATATAACTAAATTTCCCTGGGTTAAAATCCGACCAGGGTCCTGTCAAAGAAGAGTTTAAATGTTCTCTCTAATCTCCTTGTTGCTCCAGTTCTTTATAGGTTAACTGACATTTAAAAATGTACAATAGTATGTGTAAACGTGTGTTTGGGATAAACTAGATTATGAGCGTGTAAATTGTGAGTAACTAACTTTTTGTTTAATAATAATATTTATTAAAAGTTTGTTATATTGCGCAGCACATTCCATTGCGCTTCTCGAATTGAAAATAGTGATGTGAATTTCCAAAATCTGCCTCGGTTTTGCCTCATTATTGGTAAGTCCATGAATCACAGTTAAGCCCCGTACACACAGGGTGACCCGGCTATCTTGTAGAGCAACGTGCTTAATTACGATCGTTCAGCACACATCGTGGTGCACCTGGAATGCACACCGCGATGCTGTGTGCTGAGCGATAGTGCTGAGCGGCTCTTTACATATTTTTAATAAGCAAAACACCTGCGATCTAGCCAGAAATCCAGTGCAAGCATTTTCCTTCCCTGCTGGCATTGCGATTGATGCAGGGCAGTGCGTCATTTCTAAGAAATCTAGTCAGATCGCTTAGAAATGGGGCTGAAATTGTCCCGTGGGCATACTAGGGATGTGCACCGGCCACTTTTCGGGTTTTGGTTGTGATTACCTTGAGGTTTTGTGTTCTAATGGGTTTTGGCAAAACACCTCCTAAGTGTTTTGTGTTTGGATTTTTTGAGTTTTGTGTTCTGATTTTTTTTGTTAAAAAGGCTTAAAAACTGCTAAAATCGCAGAATTTTTTTTTTTATCCTACGCTATATTAACCTCAATAACATTAATTTCCACTCATTTCCAGTCTATTCAGAACACCTCACACCTCACAATATTGTTTTTAGGGCAAAAGGTTGCACGAGGTAGCTGGATAACTATGCTAAGCCACACAAGTGTGCGGCACAAACACGTGGCTCATCTAGGAGTGGCACTGCAGTGGCAGACAAGGCAGACATTATTATATATAGCAGTCTAGTATGTAGTTGTACTGCTAGGTAGGTACACTTAGGCAGTGACACTGCCAGTGGCAACAGTGCACTGAGTAAATAAACTTGCAACCTCTATTCACAGTATTCAGTGCAGGCAGCACCAGTGGACTATATATAATTCAATTAATTAAGTATCAATAATATAGCAGCCTAGTAGGTAGAGAAAATAAACTAGGTAGATAGGCAGGCAGGCAGGCAGTAGCACTGCCAGTGGTCACCACAAAAGTTAATTATATTACACACCACCAGTAGCTTTATGCAGTGCACCAGCAGAATTTATAATAATTAATGTTATTATTAGGTACTGCTTGGCAGTGGCACTCAGTGGCACACGTCAGTGCACCAGCAGCATGGAATTATTTTTTACAGTCCCACACAGCACAAGTAATATTTTTTTATTAAATTAGATATAGCAGCCTAGTATGTACTAGGTAGGTACACTAGGTAGGCAGTAACACTGCCAGTGGCAACAGTGGACTGAGTAACTAAATAATACTGGCAGATTCAGTGCAGGCAGCACCAGTGGACTATATATAATATAATTAATTATTGTTCATATAATATATATTACAGCACAGCACCAGAGGTAGGCCCCAGCACAGAGGAGACAGTAGTACTACAGGTACACAGTTAGACTGTCCTCCTTGCTAGGGAGAGCCCACCCTAAGCAGAGAGGAGAACAGAGTACACAGCAGCACTGAGGGAGACAGCCCCAGCGAATAAAATAATTACAGCACAGCACACCAGAGGTAGACCGCACAGAGGAGACAGTAGTACTACAAGTACACAAATAGACTACACATCAGCACTGAGAGACAGCTCCAGCGAATAAAAAATATTGCGTTCAAGGTCAAGCTCAAGTTTAAGCCCCAGCAGCAGCACCAACACCCCCTCTCCCAACCCAATACTAGACTGGAGTGAAGATGGCGGGCGCAGCAGCCGCTATTTAAAGCCTCGCGAAATCCGGCGCCGGGAGATGACGTTCTGACCACGTGGACCCGAGTCAGGCGGGAATGTCCGAGCGCTGCTCGGAACTGGGCTCGTAATGATGAGGTCCACGGGGGCTCAGATCTCTGGAATCCGAGTCTCTAGTGCATACCCCTTTAAACTTTAACATGAAAAATCAAAATCGATCTACAGTACGAAGTTCCCACGACACCTGGGAATTCAGCCGGGCAAACAAGTTGCCAGCAATTACATTTTACATTCTAGATAAAAGTATAATATTATAGTTACAGAAGAGCAGTATAAATAACAAAACTCTATAACATTTAAAAGCAATTTGAGAGTGAGGATATTAAAAAGAACTAATTAAGCACAGTCTAAAAAAATAAAACCTAATTACAAACAAACTCTGATGAATGAAGGAGAGCAAGGTTAAAAAGGCTGGATAATGACACACAAGAATTTAATTTAAAAAAATTAAATTTTTTATGAAACTGGAAAAAACAATCAAATTTATCAAAATAAATTGAATCAATTAATTTTCTATATGTGATATTTCTTTTTAGAGTGATCAAAGTGGCCCTGATTTCTGACTTATTTGTAGAGTTGGAGTTCCTTGCTTATTTTCGTTATTTGTACATATCCGACCGCTTTGCATTGCTAGTTTATTTCTGCATTTCGGCATGACTCATTCTGAGAGCACTCAGCACAAAAGTACATTTGTCCATTGTGAGTGCTGACACCCAGGGCCACCAAGAGAAATCCTGGGCCTCGGTAAAACAATTTCACGGGGCCCCCACAGACAGAGCTCTTCGCACACTATGCCTGCGCTGACTCCCCCAAGCCGTTGCATGTTCTCGGGACCTGCTGTTATACCACTGCTTCCAAGGTGTATACAGGGACAGTGTAAACTGTACCTGCTCCCCCCCCCCCCCCCCTCTCGGCAGCCCTGCTGACACCAGGAGTATGTATGTATGTATGTGTGTGTGTGTGTGTGTGTGTTGTACATACAGTACATACCATTTTTCTCTTGAATTCACATTTAAATATACAGAGTAATTTATCTAGACATATTACAATATAATTGGAGCCAGTGCTATAATGGTTTACAACAAAGCAATCATTTTAGCAATTACTATTAAGATGAAAATATTACACTGTAATTCCTATTACACATGTCACACACCCATTACATATTATACTGCATGCCGTAATGCCCATTACACATTATGCCACACATCATAGTGCCCAGTACACATTATGTCATACACCTTAATATCTTACATATTTTACCACATGCCATAATGACTATTGTATGTCATTCCATGCACCATAATGCTCATTACATATTATGCAACACACTGTAATGCCTATTACATATAACACATATGTTATGCCACACACTGTACAGTAAGTTCCGCTTACCTAAATTTATTATATATATATTTATTTACAGTTTCTTATATAGCGCAGCATATTCTGTTGCGCTTTACAATTGGAAACAACAGTGATTAAACAAACCAACATGGAGGTAGGAGGGCCCTGCTCGCAAGCTAACAATCTATGCTCTTTGCTATGGGTTTCATTCTTGATGCCAGGGGTTAACATGCTTATTGCCATGGGTTTACATGCTCTGCCAGGGGTTAACATGCCCATTGATATTGGGTTAACCTGCTCTGCCATGGGTTACATGCTTTGCCAGGGGTTAACATGCTTATTAAAATGGAGTTACAGTACATGCCATGCAGGGAGGCAGAAGACACAGAGCACCCAGCCACCAAAAATAAAAAAGTGTGTTTGTCCAGACCTGGGCCCGTGTAACAGGGACAGGCATGGGCCCGTGTAAACTGTACCTGCTCCCCCCTCCCCCTCTTGGCAGCCCTGCTGACACCAGGAGTGTGTGTGTGTTTGTTGTACATAAAGTACATACCATTTTCTCTTGAATTCATATTTTAATATACAGAGTAATTTATCTAGACATATTACAGTATAATTGGAGCCAGTGCTATAATGGTTTACAACAAAGCAATCATTTTAGCAATTACTACGAAGATGAAAGCAAATAAATATAAAGAAAAAACATGTTCTTCTGATATAGCTTTTGTGTCTTTACACTTATTTAATAATCTGTCCACATAATTTGATCATCCAGTATTTTAAAATGACAATACCCATAATTATCCAATCCGCCACTCCATTCAGAAATTAGTCCAGTCCATTCAGGCCACACATGCCCTGCAATACTTATAATAGTACACTAGTGGTTCCTCCATCCAGAGTGCAAGCTTGAGGGAGCCGTCATTGTCCTTTTGGCAGTTGCGTTATGCTTGTAGGTTGCAGCCCAGAGATCCACCAGACATCTGCCGACATGTTCTTAAAATGTGCCTGGCTATCAGTTTACTGGTTTCAGTCACCTCTTCGTTATATTTGCGGATTTGCAGGGCTGGCCCAGACCGGAATATTGCCCTACTATGGTGCTGATCACATTATTGGTAATTTGGTCCATTATTACAGCAATATTGCCACTGATATATGACAATGACTTAAGAAATCAATGAGATTGTTATCAAACATGGGAATATATATAAATATTCTGCATGCATATTGTGCACTTAGTCAGCTTTGAAGCAGGAAGGGCACTGCGCTTTAACACTGAAAGATTGAATTTCATCCAATTCGCACTAAATAGTGATCCTGCAGCTCAGTTTTCCATTTGAACTGCAGGAATGGACCATGTGTGGCACCTTAAGATTAACCATCGTGTAATCTTTGCTATATTTAGCTATAATTTGACCACTGCTAGGAGAATTAAAATCTCTCAGCTCACACTGCTGGTCTGTATGATAAAGAGCTTTTTGGTACTCTAAGGAATGTACAGTATGCTGCTTTCTTAGTTTGTCTTTTCCGTCATAAGCTCCCAAGGGCATATATTTATTAAATTGCTCCCAATAATCTCAGAAATAACACATTAAGGACTGCCCAATTGTATCAGAATGCATGTGCATGATTCCGGAAATCACCCTTTTGATGTGTAAGAAGTCAAGTGATCGGTAATGCAATCACTCTACTATTGGTTTTGGGACCTGGCTGTGCTACTGAACATCGATTGCCAGGGCGGGATCCATTGGTAGATGGCATTAGGTGCTGAGGCTTTGCATTCCAGAATGTATACATTTGGTATTTTATTAGACCCATGAATCCTATGCTGCTTTTTTGGTCAGAAACATGAGATCACAGCTTTGACCCACCCTCCTCCATGCTATAACATCCAATACTTCTCTGCCTACTCCTCTGTGCTGTCATCTGTTCTGTCCCTCCATCCTGCTTACTCCCTCCAGTGTATACAGTATATACTGTACCTCCTGGTGTGTCCTTATCCCCTCTGCCAATGATTCCCAACTCCGGTCCTCAAGTACCCCCAACAGTTCAGATTTTCCAGGTCACCAGTGGATCTTTTAAATGTGACAGTTGGTTATACCCAGTATACCAGCTGGGTGACTTGGAAAATGTGAACGGTGAGGGGTACTTGAGAACTGAGGTTGGGAACCACTGGTCTATTCTATCACTCAGTGGGAGACAACAGAGATGCATGCTGTATCTTATGGAGTTTTAGCCATGGATGATTTGAAGGGTGTGGATGGAAAGGTCTAAAGCAGGCATGTCCAACGTTGGCCCTCCAGATGTTGTGAAACTACACATCCCAGCATGCTTTGCCACAGTTTTGCTATTAGAGAATAGTAAAACTATTGCAAAGCATGCTGGGATGTGTAGTTTCAAAACATCTGGAGGGCCAACGTTGGACATGCCTGGTCTAAAGTGTCTAGGTGAACAGTCAATAGGTTGACACCAAAAGGTCAACATGCACAATGTTGACATTGACAAAAGGTTGATATGCACAAGGTTGACATTGACAGAAGGTCGACATGAAGTAGGTCAACATGACAAAAGATCAACACAAGCAAAAGGCTGGAGTGGAAAAAAGTAATGAGTTTTTCACATTTTGGTTGCCAATGTCGACACCTGTTGACATGGCCACCTAATAATGTAGCCCATACCTTTGTGTTGTGCTCTTGCTCTGCTTCCAAAATTTGAAAGAGTGAAAACTCATATCAATCTTTTTCTGTGTCGACCATTGTCCTGTTGACCTTTTGATTGTGTAGATCTTTCATCAATGTTGACCTAGTGCAGGTCAATCTTTAGTCAAGGTCGACCTATTGCATGTCGACTTTCTGACTGTCAACCTTGACACGGTGAGAAGTGCCTATGTTTAAAGGTAAATGCTGATTGGTTTTGAATGTCATTAGCTTGTAGTTACTGTAGCATACAATTTCCAATATCTAATCTGCATACACTAGCCCTAGGCAAAGGGAGCGGAGAGAATGAGGATTGCATTCAAATGTAAGATGTAGCCAATGACAATTTGTATATGAACAGTGCTTTACATGACCATGCCTGTATTGATATGATAACAAAGGATATATGGATTATTATTGTTTCCACATATTATGCAGTATTATATAGAACAGGATTTAGACACATTGGTCACTTCTAGCTGAATAATTAGTACACATACATGAAACCAATTTAGTAAGAGACAACTAACCTACAGATGTAGCCATTCACCATTGCTGTGCCAAACCCTGCTTGTGACATTCATGGTGATTGGCGCGATCCTGTCCCCCTGCAGTGCGGCTTATAAAAAAAAAAAAGCATGTTTTGGTGATGCTGCTATTTGAAGACCTGTCCTGCTGCATTGTACCTTTGGTGGGGGGCAGGTTGAGGGCGGGGGGCAGGTTGAGGGAGCATGCGATTGCTGGAAGGTGAGCCTGGGGCTGACCAGATGCTCAGAGAGAGCTGGGTGATGCAAACAGGGGGTCGTGGCACTCAGCTCTGCCCCCATACACAGAGCCCTGTTGTCTCCTACTGTGGTGCTGCCCCTTTTTCAGCTCTTCCGGGACAAGAGTTGTGAGGTATGAGTTCCTCCTGACCGGTCCCCTCACTTCTGCCTGGCAGATCCAGTCAGCACCCAGGAATTAGCATAATAGTGTGTATACATGGTAAGATTTGGCTTCCGATGTTCCCGATATAGTGAACATCGGAAGCCATATTGCATGCAAATCGCATGCGTGTGAGCGCAAATCGGCAGCCAGATAGAGAGGGCAGGCAAGACTATATAGTGCAGATCTGCACTATATAGCCTAAATTGTGCCCCTCGCATCTCACCGTAGGATCTGCCATGTGTACACACCTTAAGGCTTCACACACTCCTTAGCCCGCCCCCAGACTCCTGTAAAACTATCCAATGAGAGCCATGCTTATGAGGGTGTAAAGCACTATATTGATTCAGACACAGCACATCTGATTCTAGGGGTACCCAGAGAGCACATATATTACATATATGATAACATGTATGGATACTTATGTAATATCTGGGCTCCCGTTTTTCTTATGAGACCGCGTCCCCTCGCGGGGCTCGCTGCGCTCACCGCGCTTCGGGCACGGTGGCTCGCTGCGCTCGCCACACTATATAAAATCAACTCCATGCGTAGTTGGATAGTAGGGGTATGAAAAAATGGGGTGCATTTAACATGGGAGCCCAGATAATACATAAGTACCCATGTATGTTTATATATGCTAAGCGGCCCTCTCCCTGCACTACATGGTCGGCGCTACAGCTTAAGGGCTGCTGTTACCTCTAAACCTACTAATGTGTTTACAAACTTGCTGTTTGCCAGGATTTTTAAAATAGTATTAAATGTAAAACATTGCCAGCTGCGTCATATGAAGATCTGCCCAGTGTTAAATTTAGCCAGTGGTGAGATTAAAATATTTTGTAACTTTGCAAGCATGTCATCATGACAAAAGAACTTGAAGCGTTACACTAATAATACTATATATTTCTACCATCCAAACGCATAAAAGTGATTTTCCGGGCACCATAACTTTTTCCTTTGTGTCTATGCATCTAGTTTCTGCTCAGGTACAGAATTGGCTGTCACTGGTTGGCAGCCACAGTCAGCAGCTGCTGTTTTTGGTAGGGACAAAACTCATGTGCTGAGGGAAAGAGTGACTGGCCAAAGGTTTAGTGAAGACACTTGGCTTATTGTAACCTGTAAATGTGAAAAAGTATTTACCAAGTGCCAAAAGAGGAAGCAGGACTACAGAATTACTATACATAGGAGGAACAATATGTTTCAAACAGTTTAATGTCAATTTAAATGAACCTTGTTAACATTTTAAAAGGGAATCTAAAGCTATGTTATGCAAATAACTGTTTTCTCAACCTTTAACTATACACTATGGGCTAGGTTTACTACAGCTTCTAAAAGTAAAAAGTGGGGATGTTGTCCATAGCAACCTATCATTTATTTGTTGCATCCTAGAAATTGTTAAACCGATTCTTATTAGTTGCTATGGGCAACATCCTTACTTTTCACTTTTAGAAGATTTAGGAAATGTAGCCCCTCATGTTTCATTTTTCTCTGGATTGTGCTATGCCATTGATTAAGTAAATACTGTGATATTCATTTCTGTATGGTGACAGCATGATGGTCGACAGTCATTACTTTGACCATTAGGTCGACATGCATTTAGGTTGGCATGATTCTAGGTCGACATGCAGGAAAGATGACATGAGTCTAGGTCAACATGGGTTAGGTCGACATGTCAACAGTCAAAAGGTCGACATGGGTTTTTTAAAAAATGAACCAACATGTGCCGACAGGCGGTATTTCATGCCCTTCCATCCATTAGGGCGTGATGGGATAATAAAATAGTGTGTCCAGCGTAGCGAGGTACCACGTCCGAAGCATGGCGAGCGCAGTGAGTCATGCGACGGGACGCAGTGGTATGTGAAAAACCCCATGTCGACATTTTGACTGTTGACCTAAAACATTTTTTCCCTGTCAAACTTTTTCATGTTGACCTTTTGCTTGTGTTGAACTTTTAACCATGTTGTCCCAATGCAAGGGCGTAACTACCATAAGTGCCAGGGGTGCAGCTGCTATGGGGCCCAGAGCTGAAGGGGGGGCATCTTTGCTGTCTAACTAATATGTTGGTACTTGTGTACAATCATGGCTCCCACGATGGGCATCGTATACGGAAAAATCGCATCGCATGAGATCTGATGCGATGTCATTTTTCACTGAAATTATGGACATGAGTTGAAATCATGTAAAATGCACCCCAAATTTTTCACACTGTACCACCCCCACTATCAACGCCAACCCGAAGCGTGGCAAGCGCAGCGAGCCCGCGAGGGGCGGTGGTCCGCGTCCTACGACCTTTTCATACCCCCACTATCCACGTCGGCGTGGAGTTGAGAATAGAAAGTGTGGCGAGCGCAGCGAGCCACCGAGCCCGAAGCGCGGTGAGCGGACGCGGATACCTGTGAAGCCCACGAGGGGACACGGATACTTGTGAAGGTATCCGCGTCCGCTCGCCACGCTTCGGGCTCGCCACACTTTCTATTCTTAACTCCACGCCGATGTGGATAGTGGGGGTATGAAAAGGTCGTAGGACGCGTACCGCCGCCGCTCGCCACGCTTCGGGTTGGCGTTGATGGTGGGGGTGGTACAGTGTGAAAAATGACATTTGGGGTGCATTTTACATGATTTCTACTGATGTCCATAATTTCAGTGAAAAATGACATTGCATCGCATCAGATCGCATGCGATGAGATCACATGCGATTTTTAACAAAAATGCATAAAAACACGGTAAAATCGCATCGCATGCCACTACATATGGCATGCGATGGCATGCGATGGGAGCCGTGAATGTACACAAGTACCAATATGTTTTACATACATTTATCACCATCAGTTGCTAAATAGGGGGCCCTTACAAACTTTTGCTATGGGGCCTACGAATATCTAGTTATGCTTCTGACCCAATGCATGCATGCTGCATTTTTTCATTGGTCGACCTTTCAACTGTTGTCCAATAGTGATCGACCTAGACACCATTGACCTTATGATCCACAATCGTCCTATAAATATTGTAGCTTGATTTTTTTTTGTGATTTAGCTTGTTCATTTTAAAAATGAAAGCATGACAGATGAAAAGGTGCATGTCACCAACTAATCTCCACTGGAAATATATTTCTCCTATGAAATAATGTTGATTGGCCAAATATTTATGCCAATTATAATGTTTGGTTAATGGTATTATGAGTCTGATCCATGTTTGTAAGTAAAGCAATATAGCAAGTAACTTTGTGTCTGGAACAAACCATGTAAATGAAGTTATACATATGTATTTTCTTTTTGTGCACAGTAAATACTGGCTGCATTTGCATGTAGCCCATAAATGTTAGACTGAGGGGGGCATTCAATTTGGCTTTATCTATAAATGAAAGACTAAGGGACTAAAGTGATGCAAACGGGAGGCGTGGCTTTTGATAGCGTCATTTCTGCAAAGCCATGCCTCCCATTTGCATCACTTTAGTCCCTCCGTCTCTCGTGAATAGATGCTATGCACATACATACAGCGTCTACAAATGTTTCAGTTCCAGGAAAATCGAGACAGTTGGGAGGTATATTGCTGTACCTCTGCAAACTATTTTGGATTGACAGTTGATGTCGGTCTCTAGCTCATTTGTAATCATCTGAAGGACCAGTAAGTTTGAGTTTCTTGGTATAACCAGCAGATGAGCGGCTTTCCTGGCGATGATGGAGGAGCGCGCAGCAGCGCTCACTGCTCATCGCTAGGGCATACACACTGGGCGGCTTTGAGCTGAAAGACGCTCAAACAGGCTGTTTTGAGCGTCTTTCAGCTCAGTCGCCCAGTGTGTATGGGCCTTTAAAGCTTTCAGAAAAATATTATTTTAGATTTAACCTTGTGTGTGTTCAAAATCTTGAGCCTTAAATTAAGCATAGTTGGATTGAAATCTTGCTTATGCTCAAGCCTAGATCAAAAAAGTGCATGTCCAAGCCAGAGCTGCCTGCAGATGTCAGGGGATCGCACAGAGAATATCAAATGTATTTCTTGCTTGTAAAAATGTTTGCAGTGTTTTGCCTGTAAGTGGCTTTACTTAATGGCATCACCAAGTTTCAGCTGTAACATCATCAAACACTGCCTGGTCCAAGTGATGGAAACTACTGTAAGGCCCTTATTCGCACGGACCAGAATCTTCACAAGGGCATCGATGGTGGGTGCATGCGCAGGGTCATTTCTGCGCATGTGCATACGCCGGGCGAATGCTTCCATGGTGAACAGATTGTTCGCCGAGCGCACGAACACCCAGCGTTTCATGGGCGTTCCCATGCTAATGGGCCAATGACGCGTGTGCGTGGGGCCGGCAGCTGACATCACCAGATGTCAGCTGCGCATCCACTTCCTTCAGAGTGCACATGCGCATCTAAGGTTGCTCTGAGCAACCTTAGATGTGCGTGTGCCTTCCACATCATTTGATGGTCGGCGACTATCAAATGATGTGGGTGTTCCCCCACAGGCTGCGAATGGATGTTTATGTACAACATCCATTTGCAGCCAGTGCGTGTAAACACATGGGTGGCGGCCAGGCCACCATTCGCAAGAGGTGATTTGGTGAACTCGCAAGGCTGTGAATCCCCCCTATGAGAGAAAACATTCAGGTAACTTTCCTTCTTGTGTGCCCCTATTGTTCCTAGGACAAGTCCCATTCATCCTTAGACGTGAAGGAGTTGATTTGAAATACAATATTTTTACAATGAATATAAACTATTGTATTATTAACAAAGCTAGAATGTTATATACTGTACATAGAAAAATATTAAAGTGTGCATCTGTACTTAACTTTGCTGAACCAGTTTGAGATACTTGGGGTGACATTCTATGGGATGAGATAAATGCGCATTTTTTTTATCGCACCACTTCGCCCTTTTTAAAATCGCAAGATTAGCCCGTTTTTCGCATATTTAATGAGATGCGAAAAACGGGCTAAATAGTGCGAATAGGTGCGAGGTGGTGCGATGTCTTTAGTCCTGAAAATGTGCGATTTTCATGTCTGAAAATCGCACGTTTGCAGGAAAGCGCAAATTAAAATTAAAAAAATGAGCGCGGGGTCCCCCGCCCGAGCATAACCAGCCCCGGGCTCATTTAACCGGTGCTGGTGACATAAAATCAGGGTCCCCGACAAATAGGGGTCCCCTTGATTTAATGAAACCAGCACCAGGCTCAAGGTCCGGCGCTGGTTCCCAAAATACGGGGGGAGAAAATTACTAAGGGTCCCCCGTATTTTAAGAACCAGCACCAGACCCAACCAGCCAGCAGGGTAATGCCACAGCAGGGGGACACTTATTATATAAGGTCCCGCGGCCAAAGCATTAACCCCCTGGCTGGTCAGCATGGGCAGGGGTCCTGGGGAAGTGGGGACCCCCCCAAAGAAGGGGTCCCCCCCCTCCAGGACTTACCAGCCCATGCTGAAAGTCCGGGCTGTCCCCGATGCCCCTGGGCGGTGGGCATCGGGCTGATGGAAAGTGTAAAAAAAAAGAATATAAACTATTGTTTTCTACTGTAGAACTATGAGTCCCAGCAAGCCTACCCCGCATGCTGGGACTTGGAGAACCACAATTCCCAGCATGCGGGGCATTAAAGGGCCCGCTGGCACTTGTAGTTCTACAGTACAAAAAATAGTGAAATAAAACACACTGACACCCTGAAAAATAAAAGTTTAATACACACATAACACACACACTGATACTTACCTACCTTGAGCCCATAGGTCGGTCCCTGGATCCTGGGAAAAAATGCGATTTCGGCCGTTTTTGCGAAAAAAATCGCAAAAGTCTATTTATCTCATTCCATAGAATGTCACCCTTGTAGTTCATTCAAAATGAACTTAGCACCTGCGCCTAAACTACTGTATGAAAAATGTTAATTGCAAGCATTTAATAGAGAATTTGCATGCAGTAGCACTGTAAGCATAGGGTTATCTTTCAACAGCTGCACATTCCGTTGAAGTCATGCATTTCTAATACTTAGATCTGAGCATTGGCTACACAGCTTTACCACCACATGCTACTATGATGTGTAATGTTGGGTCTTTTTCATATATTTACAGTGACTGTTTAGGAGGCATCATTTCAGGGTGGCCTTCATGGATGTCAGAACAGAAATACAGTAGAATGTGACCTACTGTGCATATTTTTCTAGAATTGTTACAGATACAGTAGTGTCTTGTCCGACATCATTTGAGCTGTTGACACAGAACGTATTGATCATAGTATACAGTATTTATAAAACTGTTGCAATGTAAAAGGATCAACATGAACTGGGATTATATGATGCCATCAATCATTCGCTCACATTTTGCTTGATTTTGAGATTTTCAACTGTGTATTATCTGTATGTCCTCAGCCATCCGTAATTCCAAGGAGTAGATGCAATGAAGTGCAGCGTTAAACTGCTGAACTGCAGTCTTCGTCAATTGGTTTGTGAATGGCATAGCCGCTGTGTAATTATTATTGAAATATTTATATTCCACTTTACTAAGACTTTGATTTTGTTTTATTCTTAATAGTAGACATGCTACCTGCACACGATGGACCTCATTTATGAAGTGGACCCAATGATCCCACAAAACATCTGTATTTTACATCAATGCAACTCAATGGTCCATAATGCATGCATCAAATGCATCACCTAATCTCTGTTTAGAGAGGCAAAGAGGTGTGTGGTCATAAGTTGGAAGTGCACATAACTCTTTTTCTCTCTCTGAGCCAGATGTATCAAGATTCAAAAAGTGATAAAGTGTAGAGTGAGAAACAGCCTGTAACATGTCAGGTGGGAGCTGATTGACTGGTTGTTTATCACTCTCCATTTTATCCCTTTTTAAAGCTTGATACATCTGGCCCTCTGGGTTCTAAGGGTTTCAAAGTTTCATGCCAACTTTGGGCTTTGTGAGTTAAAGTGTGGAGACGGATGACAATTGGTCAAGATTCCTGCTGTCAGAATATTGATGTGAATCTCAACAGGTGAGATAATTATACTTACCCTACCCTCGCAACCGTAACCCCTCCTTTCTGCAGCCTAACCCTAACCATTCCTGCTAATGTATAACTCTAATTCCCACACCCCACCGCCTAAATCCAAACCCCCCTTCTTAGTGATAAAATCTACCTTCCCTGCAATATAACCTGAAGGCAGTCGGGATGCCGCTGTAAGTATATTGATGGCCAGGATGTTAACCGCATCCTTATTGCACATTCAAGTTTGAAAACCAGGTTCACTGTATAATATAAAAAAAATGCACCTATACAGTTCATTTGGAAGGAAGACCATCTCTCTATAGACCATCTTTCTGTAAAGCTTAATCTTTAATTAAGGATCATCAGCGCATTCAGAACTTAGTTGTAGAAATAATTCTTAACAGCGTCACTAAGGTAACAATACAATGGTGCTATAGTCAAAGATCCTCAACTCAACACTGTACACCGGAAAATGGGTGGTACCTTTACAGGTGCTACCAGTAAGCGTTCACTTCCTTTGTATTAGTTATTTATCCAGGGAAAGTGGTGTCACATGTTCCCAGAGCTGGTGGACCTGGTTGACAAACTCTGTTCAATGAAGCATATAGATACAGTATATATATCATCAACATGGTGACCCAGTATCGCTGGGAGAATACAGACTCCGGTCCCCGTTCTTTGACCAAAGTGTCTTTTACTGGCAACAGAAACTTCAAAACAGCATACTCAGGCTTAGGCCTGGAAACACTGGTACATACATACTGGTACATACAGAAATAAATAAACATAAAAGTTCCAGCATTCCTCATGCTTAGCAGTCAGTCCACTGTAGTGGCCTGCAGCCACAATCGGTCATTCTGGTTCTAGGTGACCTGGAAAACCTGGAATTCTTTATTTCCACTTTGAGCTGTGCAGTCCAGAAAACCCTAAATGTCAAACTTCTTCTACAGCTGCAGAATAAGCCTGTCTTGTTTTCTTCTACCTTGGATGGAACTGATCTTTTGGGAATGTGGACAAATCAGGTAAGAGACCATGCCTCTCACCATAAAAGCTATCCTGAAATTCCTGATTAAGATAATCACCAGCAAAATCGAATGACCCTTGTCCCTTTTATCTCTAGAAAATAACACATTATAGGCATCCATCCTTTATCTATTATTATGCCCTGGCTTCACAGTGTAATTGACTGTAAAGGACAAGTTGACTATTTTACGCTTCTCCATGTCTCTGTAGCTCGACATGATTTTCAGTACTTCCCCAATTGGAACCCTGCTTATAGTATCTCTTGAGTCCCTTCTGTAATCCATTGGCATGGTGTATCTAGAAAAGAGGTTCACAAACTATATTGCTCTATGATTCCTCCCACAATGACAGTTTTTATGTCATCCTAATGATAAAGAAGTGCAGGACGTTGAGTGTCAAGAAGTCAGAACAGAAGAGTCCTGAGCAGAGGCGGATTGGCCCAACGGGAAATCGGGCCATTTCCCGGTGGGCTGGATCAGATGTCCCTCCGGCTGGGCCGCCTACCTTGGTTCCAGGGCTGCCGGAACCAAGCGGCCGCAGCCTGGTCACAAATGGCAGCATTGCCACTTTGGGGTCAGGACTCACAGTTTGAGAACCGCTGACCTAGAGGAAAAACATCTAAATTGATGTATTTACAGAACTAAAACACTCATTTACATAAGATTTTTTTTAAATGTATTCTTAAATTTTAGTAAATGTGTGTTTAACCCTTGAAGTACTGCATCAATTTAGTTAAATTCCCGGTACTTATGTAGTATCTGGGTGTCCGATTTAGAAATCGCATCGCATGCGACCAAATCGTATGCGATGGTCAAGAATTCAATGGGAAAAAGGGGTCCTTTTCCTTTCCCCACTATCCAAGTGGGCATGGAGTTGGATATAAACCTGTGGCTAGCGTAGCGAGCCACCGAGCCTGAAGCGTAGCGAGCCCCGCGAGGGGACACAGAATACTTTTTAAGAAATATGCGTCCCCTCGCGGGGCTCGCCACGCTTCGGGCTCGGTGGCTCGCTGCGCTCGCCACGCTATATAAAATCAACTCTATGCCCACTTGGATAGTGGGGAAAAGAACATGACCTTCTTAACATTGAATCCTATGCAAAATCGCATCGCATCGCATCTGATTGTATGCCTTAAGGTAAGGCATACAATCACAAAATCGGACGCCCAGATACTACATAAGTACCAAATTCCCTTCTATTTAACATAGATCAAAATGGAAAACAATTGACCATTAGTAATAGTATTTGGGGGAATCAGCAAGTGCATACACACTTTCTGATGCTGGGGATGTTAGGGAGCGATGTGCAGAATCATGCATTGTTAATGATATGGGGTGTACACACTAGGCGATATTGTTCACAATATCTCTCAGAAAGTGCTTTCCTAGTGTGACAGTCCTGCCCTGCCTAGTGTTTATGGTGTTTTAGGGGGGTATTCAATCCCGGTCGACTTTGTGGTTTTGTCGACATCCTCTTCTTTTCTGACAGAAAAGTCTTATTGCTTTCACCTATTCATTGTTCTGTTTTTCTGACTACCTGATCCGTCTCGCCAGTTTTTGATTTTTGTTTCTCTCGACTGTCGAATTATGTGTTTCTTGACTTTTTGTCAAGTTGAAGTTTAGAAAAATGGCATAAACCTATTCAATTTTTAAAGCTGTCAAATTGGATTTGACAGTTTTTAGTTCTGATTACAACAATTTAAACTAGACAGTTTTTTCTATTGGGAGCAGTGTACGTCAAAATTTTGTTTGATTTTTATTCTCTGACCTCTCCACAGTCCTGCCCTGGATCCTGGTTCTGGTCCTGATTCTGATCCGGCTCCAGGTTTGTGGCCCTGGTTCTGGTCCAGATTCTGATCCACCCCCCATAGCTCCTATTACAGCTCTGCAGTTAGGCTAAATGCCACCAAACCATACAAAGCAGGGATTTATATAGTAACTATTGAGGGAAGGCGAGTTAAGGACGCCTATTTTTTGCCTCATTGGTCCAAACAGGAGGCATAACTACAGTTTCAAACTGTGAATAGCAGAAGACTTGATTGACTAATTAAGACTCAACAGGCAAGCAAAACGAAAACAAGTCAACTCTACAAGTTTTACAGTTTATGACTGGGATACCCCCTTAATGTAACCTATACCTCACATTCTCAATTACTGGTTCACTTTTCTTCAATTGTCCTCCAGTAGAAGTAAGAACTAGTGAACAAATCAAAATAGGTAAATAAAGAAATTGTAAAAAACTACATAAAGATAACACTGGCGCTGTCTGAGCTGCTCTTCAGTTGGGGTGTAGGGTCCCTAAAAATATATAAAACCAAAATAACAATAGAGAAAAACGCTGATAGAAAATATAAAACATACTATATACAGTGGTATTGATGTTGTTTTATAAATACTATTAAACTATATTTATACTTTTTACCTACTGCATAGTATGCTGTGATTTTGCTCTTAAAATAAAATTAATAAGTTCACTCATGTTTTTCCTTCCCAAAAACCTTCTGACCTTCTCATTGGGCTATAGATAATTCATAAATGTGTAATGTCCACACATAAATGTAAAATCTGCATACAGTACAGCATGGTGTGAAAACTATAACTATCTAACAAGTATAACATAATAAGCCAATAAACACAGACAATAACTTTTTGAATAGTTAAATAATTAAAAATGACAGTTTGGATAGAATGACTATTTATTAACTGTAAATATTAATTCTATAATGGTAAGGCTTTTTGGAGGAAAATAGTTTTTTTTCTTTTTTTTTAATTAAACATTAATATTAATGTTCAGGCATGTTTGGTGGCAGTTTCCTTTAAAATGAATAAATACACCAATTAATTTGTCATTTTATTTGTTTGGTGGGAATTAGGTCTAATATTTAATGAAAGTGTAACTGTTATATTGTTGGGACTAGTTGCAGATGGGGTGCGGAGCCATTTTTATTCTACCTAGGTGATATTGATCTAAAATTTGGTCTTGTAGGGGGAGAGAAGTGACTAGAGGTTCACTAAGCTCTATGGTGCCAGCAAAGTGATAATGTGGCTGGTACTGTATCACTGGCCAAACAGCTTTTATCTGTCATTTTAGTACAGTACCAGCCACTTTATTACATCACTGAGCTTAATAAATCTGTCCTTGTAATGTCAGTCGGGTGCGGGCAGGTGAACGCCATCCATCACCCCGCCAATAGCTGTTCGCTCCTGGGGTTTGCAAATGTGCATATTATTATTGATATCTTTTTAAAAGGGTTCTGAACCACAATGATCCATATCTATGATTCTTACATCTAAACCAAAATTCAGTAGGACCACCCGAATGGCAAGATTTTTAGTAATATACTGTATATCTTGCAAAAAGTCATTTTTTTACCAATGTGGTGGGAGCCAGTGAACATATATATTTACTATTGGTAATTCAGAGTTAAGTCTCTCCCAAAATCCCAGTATCTGGCCTATCCCTATTCCAGAATTGGTCTCCCGTTTAATGGGGAACAGCAGAAGAGAAGCAGTAGGCTGCATCACTAGCCAAATGTAATTAAGGGCCAGATGTACTAAGCTTGAAAAGTGATCAAATGGAGAGTGATAAACCACCAGCCCTACCTGTCATTTTTCAAACACAGCCTGTGACATGGCAGTTAGGAGCTGATTATCTGGTGGTTTATCACTCTCCATTTGATCACTTTTCAAGGATTAGTACATGTCCCCCAAAGACTGCTACAATGTGACTTCAATACAATGTGGCTTCAATATAAGTATAATTTAATCATAAAAAAGGATGTTATTCATTGGCAAGAAACAAGGGGTTTATGTAATACCCTTTGAGCTGTGTACTCTGTGGAAATTCCAGCGAGTCTTACTGTATTTTTAAAGAAGCAGTAATTTTAAAGGAAAAAAACAGGATTTCCCTTTTAAATGATTACTGCTTTAAAATTTTCTGAAAACGGGAGCGCGCACCCGGCGATTTATCGCCGGGGCACACTCCCATCAATGGCAATATGGTCGCCAGCGACCATATTCCAAGCGATATCAGCCCCTATCGCTGCCGTGTGTACACGGCTTTAGACTTCTAGGGGTTATTTACTAAAGGTTCTAAAAGTGAAAAGTTGGGATGTTACTCATAACAACCAATCAGATTGTCTATCCTTTTTTAACATGCAATAGCAAATGTCAAACAGAATCTGATTGGTTGCTACGGGCAAGATCCCCACTTTTAGTATATTTACCCGATAGCTTCCAAACAACAAAAAGTCAGTGTGCACATTAAAGCACACCGCGTGTAGCATATAAGTGCACTGGTACAATATCAAAGCAATTTGTAGAAAAGTTTCAGTGGGTGTAGGTCGACAGTAACTGGGTTAAAAGTCATAAGGTTGACCACTATTGGTCAACAGTGAAAAGGTCAACACAGGAAAAAAGGTCAACATGGGAAAAAGTCGATACAAAATGTTTACAAGGTCGGCACATTAAAAGGTTGACATGAGGTTTTTCACAGGTTTTTGGTGTCTGTCAACATCTGTCCACAGGGAGACCAAATTAGTGTAACACGTACTATCATGGTGCCTCATGTTGCTCCCCACACTTTGCCATTCACGTGTCCATCAATGCCATGTCAATCTATTGCGTGTCAACCTTTTGTCAATCACAACCTAGTGAATGTCAACCTTTTGACCATGTCAGCTTTTTGCCAGTCAACCAGAAGTGGTCGACCTGTCGACATATCAACTGGAATCACAGTGAGTTTCATACTGTAAGCGATGACCATTTTTTATGGGTAACAAATCTACAGAAAAGGGTATATGAATGTCAGTATATTTTGCATACGCTATTTAAAGGTTTATCTATCATTGTTTTTATATCCTTGCATGTTCTTGAAAGTCTGTGGTGTGCTGATTTAATAGAAGCTCAAACTACGGTATGTGCGTCATCCAAATGTCACCCCTATGTAATCAGAAGTACATTACATGTCCCTGAATGCTGCATTTTACCCTAGGTACTTATTTCATGATAAGGTCTACTGGCGCAGTAAATTACATAACTTTTGCTGATGCAAACATTGTTTTCAGTATCTTTCTTTCTTCCTACACATAAAACACATGGGAGAGAACATAAGGGATACCGTGTCCTGCTTTATTACTAGCCTTCACCGGGAAATTCTATAGATGTGAAAGCTTGTGATGTAGTAGCTATAGTATAAAAGGCATTTTAAAAATAAAACCAGATCTCGGCAGATAAAACAGTAACAAACCTGGAAGCCCAATGTATTGCATACAGTATGGAATCTGTTTGAAGATCAACAGGGATTTAAGCTGTGAGAAAGAAATAATCAAAAGCTGTCCAATTTCAGTGTGAAATCCCCTGCACTTCACTGTTAGTTAACAAAGTCTAACATACTGGTTATGTATTTCATTATTATTATTATTTTTTTTTCATGAAAGCTACATGGTGACACTGTGCAACTGTTTCATTTTCAATGGTATTCCAATTTCTTTATGGCTTGATAGTGTTGCCATAGTGATATTGAAATAATGGTTCAGTTGCGGATCCAGAGGAGGAGTTCAGGGTGATGGCTATCAGTAGGGGGCTGCCTAGACCGGTACGGGTCATAGGGTAGACAGTAATTAGGTGGACACTTAATAGGTCAACCACTAGTGGTCGACAGGCCATAGGTCAACAAATTAAATGGCTCGGCAAGGCTTAGGTCGACATGGTCAAAATGTCGACAGAAGCAATAGGTGGACATGAAATAGGTCAACATGAAAAAAGTAGACGTGAGTTTTTCCACATTATTTTTCTAGAGCAGGTGTTTTTTCATACTTTACTATCAAAGTGGACATAGAGGGGGAATATATCAGTGTTTTTCAGTTGTTGACCTTTTCCATATTGAC
Source organism: Crinia signifera (assembly GCF_055691185.1). Classification (NCBI taxonomy): domain Eukaryota; kingdom Metazoa; phylum Chordata; class Amphibia; order Anura; family Myobatrachidae; genus Crinia; species Crinia signifera. Next base: position 103,012,388 of record NC_139225.1, on the reverse strand, counting down.
CTTTTGCTTGTGTCACAATATTGACAATGTCAACCCTTTAAATGTCAACCTTTTTGTCAATGTCAACCTTTTGTGAAGTAAAGGGGCAGGGCTTAGTGAATTTGCCACCTATTCGTGGGGCCAGATTCACCAAGCTTCAAAAAGTGATAAAATGAAGAGTGATAAACAGCCAGCCAAACATCTCCTACCTGCCATGTGACAGATGGTGTTTGAAAAATGTCACACAGGAGCTGATTGGTTGGTTGTTTATCAGAATATATTTTATCACTTTTGAAGCTTAGAGCATCTGATCCTGTGTCTGAACCATTATGATCAACCTATATAATGATTCATCAAAGTCTACCCCAAGTCAGATATAAGCAGTGGGAATATGGGCCTTATTCTAGTTCACTCTTTCTGACAAAATCCTTCTTAGATGGACATTTTACATCTGCCCCCCTGCAGTGCACATGGTTTTGTCCATCTAAGAAGGATTTTGTCAGAGTGAACTAGAATAAGGCCCTATGTCTGATTGTGGCCAGCATAAAGCAGGGCACACTTTTTCTTATATGTCGGGTGGTAAATTGAGCGACCCATATATATTGTGGAAATATCAGCGGGTGTGTACCCTTCGATTTGTCTGAGAATTATGTCTTTCACAGCTACCAGGAAACATTCTCTACCGGCCTGCAGCCAAACAGTTACTGGCTGTAACTAGAAAGAATATTCACCAAGGTGAAAATACAAGCGCTAGTGGGGTGGGGAGTTTAGTCAGCTGCTCACACACAGGGGAGGGTCAGTCCCCAGAAAAAAGGAAATACAAGAATAGAAACAATGGTGGTGAAGTGCTCAAAATATGTTTGGACTAAGAGATATACTTATTTTAGTGTCCCGCTTGTTCCTATTAATGCTCTCCTCCAATGATTATGCGTGGTCTCCCAAATAATAATTCATAAAACTGGTATAGTGGGTGTCCATAAACCAGACTGGATGCCTTGTACCTTGTTTGGGTAATAGATGGTCCTGACTGGCAGTCAGATAGGCCTCCAAGAAGTAAGCAGGTGGTGGTGTCCCATAGGTGAATGTCCAATTTGGATGGTAAAAGCAGTTGTGGGGATCCAAGATGGAGACTACTATGGAAGAGCTGGTCCAAGAGGGACAAGGATTAATAAGAGTCCAATGTCCAGACGAAAGAGTGTGGCCTGACTACTGACTAGTGACCAGTTACTGGCTGTAAGCATAGTAATTGCTGGTTGGCTGATTGCAGGTGGAGAGACAATGTGGGAAGTTATGATTTGTTTTTAACTTAAGCAAAGGCCCCAGTGCATTGCTTTGCCTAGGGCCCACAATATCATTAAGATGGCCCTGTATATCTGCAGATACAGATGTAGCTATAGTCAGCTTTGCTGTGTACACATTGTGGCATAGTTGGTGCCGCTAGGGTGCCCATGACTATGACACACCATTAACCTCTATGAGCGATCTCCAGGTGCGACTCTTTCACAGCCGAGCACACCATGTAGCATGCTGCAATGCATATGCCCTTGTATATGCATCATAGCATCAACGAGTTTGGCTACATCTGTATATTAGTGCATAGTGCTGTGTGTACATGCGGTCTACAGCCCACATATGCACTTGGTGCAGAAGCAGCTGGTGACTCCATGTCAACTGGCCGAGCACATGGAAATGCCCTCCCAGTTTTGACGCAAGGCACAACACTTCAGGCCGATGATCTGTAAGCGAGTATGCATTTACTGGACATCAGATACTGTAGTTTGGCAGATCGGCCTAGCTGTAGTGTGTACCCAGTACGAGTGTAGGGGAAGAGGGAGTCCTTGACCCTATACACTAGTACACAAGCATACCAAATGAATGCAGAGTGCCAAAATGTATCATATAAGGATTACTTATTTACTATATAAAGGTAATGTATCTATTTTTATATAAAATTTACATCATTATCAAAACTTAGAGAGAGATAAAGTACCAGCTACTACTTGTGCTTTAAAAATTAGTTAGTAGCAGATTGGTTGACACTTTGGTGTCTATGTACTATTAGAAGAAAAGGCTTTAAAAAAGGTTAATTGCAAAGAAAATCAATGTACATATCGTTTAACGATAGGTACCAATGGATTTTCTGTGCTGTTCTGCTTCTTATGTTAAGTAAATGCAACATTATTGCACTTCCATAGGCTCCTATGGTAGCCCTAAGGGTCACATGGGGTTAATACATTTTCGGGTGACTTACCAACTCCTGTCTTCTCCAGCGCGTCAGATCATCTTGTGTATGTGACTTTTTTGTTTGTTTACATGTTAATAAAGTTGGTTTATGAAAAAAAAAAAGGAATTGTGGTCCCTCCTCCCAATGAGCTGTGCAGCACAGAGTACACACAAATGCTGGGGTGTGAGTACACATCTGCACAATTTGGCTGTAGCCACCTTCTGTTTTACAGCAATTGCAGGCAAAGCAGGAGTGACTTTTATCTGCGGTAAGTGTCCCCATAGTATGCAAACTCCTTTATCTCTCTCCCCTCTCTCTTTCTATGCTTTGATAAAGCTGATTGGCTGGACCTTTATCACTCTTTATCACCTTTGAGTTTCTCTATTTTTAAGGCTTAATACATCTGTCTCACTATATGGGCCTTATTCTAGTTCACTCTTTCTGACAAAATCCATGTTACTTGTGCAGAGAGAATTAGATTTGGGTGGGGTTTTACTTCAAATTGAGATCTATATTGCAGTGTAAAAATAAAGCAGCCAGTATTTTCCCTGCACACAAACAAAATAACGCACGCAAAATCTAATTTTCTCTGCACAAGTTACATCTGCCCCCCAGCAGTGCACATGGTTTTGTCCATCTTAAAAGGATTTTGTCAGAAAGAGTGAACCTATGTGTTAAGGATTCTTAGCACGGCTATTTCCAATCCATTGTTATTGCACCTAATTTACACTGTATTGTAAACCACATTTTTCCCTATTGGCCAAACCATGTGCACTGCAGGTGAGGCAGTTGTAATAGGCGGTGACAAGCAATCTAAGAGTAGAACCAATAAACATCAATGTTGTAAATGAATATTATTGAGCAAGGACATTGTCAGACTATGGGGATCATTCAGCTTGATTTGCTTCCCCAGCGCATTCACACGGGGGAGCAATGATTTTTGTATGTGCATGTGCATAACGATTTATTTGCATGTGCAGGCTCTCTTGGGGAACAGACTCGGCAACTTGCATAGTCGCCGGCCCGTTCAGACAGTGTGGGTGGCGGATGTTGGGTCCGAGTTGCGCCACTGGGAATGGCCAGTGTTTCATGGCCGTCCCCATGAAAATGCTGGACGTTCCCTTGGGATTGCAGGCAGGATGAGGAGTCCCCACTGACTTATATTTGTGTGGCCTGAAGAAATCATTCGATGGTTGGCGACCATCGAATGATTTCTCCACCAGCGGGACATGCAAGGTGATGTGTCTTAGTGGATTCAGTATTGAATCCCGGCGGTCGGGATCCCGGCGTTCAGAATCCCGACGCCGGAATCCCGACAGCCGAAATGCCGACAAGGGGGGGACGTGGATCGCCCCTCCTTGCGGGCCCGGTGCCTCGCTACGCAGCGGGCCCGGTGCCTCGCTACGCTCGGCACACTAATTTATTCTCCCTCCAGGGGTGTCGTGGACACCCACGGAGGGAGAATGTGTCGCCATTTCGGCGGTCGGGATTCCAGCGTCGGGATTCTGAACGCCGGGATCCCGACCGCCGGGATTGTAACTGCATCCCGTCTTAGTGACATATCCCATCACATGGTTGTGAGGGGATACGGCAGCGGCGGGGGGCAGCGATTCGGCGGGTGATGGGACTCGGTAAGCTGCAAGCATCGCAGCTTACCATGTCAACCAGAATCAGGGCATATACTTCTAGGCTAACCATGGATGTGAAGGAGCATTAAGCAGCATTTGATATGCCTTCAGTGACTACCAAGTCTTCTACGCTGAGGTGAGGTAAGAAGTGCCAGGACAGAAAATGGAGAGAGATTTAATGCTATGCGGTCATTAGGTCGACACTATTAAGGTCGACATACATTGGGACGTCCACTGAATGCTGACAGGCCTTAAGTCGACACAAACAAAATGTCAACATACCTGAGGTCGACAGGATGAAAAGGTTGACATAAGCAATAGGTCGACATTGGGAAAGTCAACAGGTTTTTTTTTTTCAAACCGACATGTGCCGACAGGCTGTATTTTATGCTCTACCATCCACTAGGGCAGGAGTGAGAATATAACAGTGAGAGAAGCATAGCAAGACACCGCACTAGAAGCATGGCGAGCGCAGCGATAAGGTGTCTATGTTGACATTCGGGACAAAAAAAATTAGAAAAATCCACGATGACCTTTTGGCTGTTGACCTTTCCAATGTTGACCAAATGATTGTGTGAACCTTTCGACCATGTCAACCTGAGCTATGTCAACCTTCAGTGGTCGACCCAATGTATGTTGAACTTAATTTGTTCGACCCAATGACCCATACCCAATTTAATAAAGTATAGAGATTACATGGAGAGAGATAAAAATATAATAGATATGAGCTGATTGGTTGGTACTTTAACACTGCCTCAATGACAGCATATGTCTGGTGGTTAGTACTTGATCTCTCTCCACATTATATCTCTCCGTGGCTTAGTACATCTCCCACAAAGTAAAAGAGAAAGAGGTGGGCACTTCTTAGCCAATGAGAAAGAGGTGGGTGCTTACATGATATCATTGGGTAGAGATGATAAGTGAGAATGTGGTAGTCGTGTGGCTACAAGATAAACAAAAAGTCCTCAAGTGTTTTAAGCAACCCAAAAATTGTCACTCTACAGTAAGCAACCTCCCTAATTCATCCAGTCATGGTGGTGCAAATGACTTCTACTGTAGTTGACCTAGAAAGAAATACAATAAATGTCACTTGCGCTCTAGACAGGACATATTGTTTTGGATTGAAAGGGTTATTATCCTTTGAGAAATAAATAATATATTTGCAAAGAAATCATTAGGTCTGTAGAAAGTATTGATTTGACTTCTCTGGGAACACAGCCAATCATTTGATTTTTTTTTTTTTTTTTTGTATTTCAACTAATGAGAGGTGAACTAATATGTTTGCATTTCTGGTCTCAGTGCTGATCTTTCATAGGAAAGTTTACATTTGGTTTTCTAGTTCTACCACAAATAGACTTTAAATTTATTGAGAAAAAAATGATATGACCTACTGTAGATACAAAAGTTGCACAAGAGAATAGCTATTTGGTTCAATGGTATTTGACAGCAGTTAGATTGAATTAGATTTATATTTATTAACATATCTGTTAATGGAATTGCTTCATGACTATCAATCATAATCATGTTACTTAACAGAATATCACTCAACACAGCCAGCCCTATGCACACATATAGTGAGACTAATCATTTCTCTTTTCAGAACATTATTTTTCTTCCAGGAAATTAATATTTTATAATTAAATAAGAAACAAAATATTAAATAAACAATAGGGGATATACTGGCAATTCCCTGGGTTGCCTGAGAGGCGCTACATCTGTAAGTGTATATCAGGCATGTCCAAACTATGGTCCTCCAGCTGTTGTGAAACTACAAGTCCCATCATGCCTTGACATAGTTTTGCTATTAGGGAATGCTAAAACTATGGGACGGCATGCTGGGATGTGTAGTTTCACAGCTGGAGGGCCATAGTTTGGACATGCTTGGTGTATATAGTTTAAATCTACTACACAATCCTAACTAGACGTTGTGGGGCCATAGGCCAGAAAAAGCATTGGTGCCCCCAGCCCCCCTCTTCCACAGCTTTTTTTTTTTTTTTTTTTTAAACAAGGACATAGGGGGAACCCTGGCGCTCAGTGAAAGCACTTTCTTTGGTGCCACCTTCCCACAAATTATATGCATGCTTATTTATAGAACACCTATTCTTACTTTATAGACCACTACCAAGAGAATGCATATGGACACCAATCTCTATAACATACTTTATGCACTTCATTTGAGAGCTCTTTGTGATTTTGGAGCCTTATTCTGGTTAGGTCTGTGCAACGTACGTACGGTCCGTTTCACCCTACGTTTTCCATACGCGGATGGTGAGCGTAAGTCCGCCCACAGAACAGCCGCATACGGACGGTCACAAACACCGACAATGGGGAGTGGCGTACACTTGAGTGTACAACACCGTATACGGACGGGTCTCCTCTTAGACACCGTTAACTGGCGTACAACAGAGCGTATGCCATCGTCTACGGACGGGTCTCCTCTTAGACACCGTTAACTGGCATACAGCAGAGCGTACGCCACCGTATACGGATGGGTCTCATTTGTTTTTACACCGACATCTTCCGTATATCTGAGCGTACGCCACAGTGCATGAACCTCGCCAAGGGTCTCGCCTTTTTTCAATGGAAAACTCAGCGTGTGTCACCGATCGTGAGAGTGAGCGTACGTCCATGCAGGGTGGCATACCCTTCACATATATGACCCTGCAAATCTTGCCTTTCAACTATAATTAAGACAATTAATTATTCTAACTGTTATTCAATAATTGTTTTCTATTAACTCAATTGTGTACCTTAATAAACACCCTAATAAAACAACATGTTAACCCTCAATACATGTATATTTATTATGTTCTAATGTGGCATTTTAATCACTATCTTTTAATCACTATCTGTGTGTCCCCACATTGGTTTTACTTTTAAATAAAATGATTTTGGTGTTACAGTGAAAAAGTTGACACATGTCGACTTCTGTGAATTGAGTGTCCTGCTTTTTAAAGTATACCAAAACACTTTCTGAATGGGTGTAGATGGTTATAAAATGAATGAATCTTACCTAAAATGAAACCAACCTTTACATGTTGAAGTGTAGAAAGATAAGCTTCCAATGTGTTTGAGGGCTGTGTGTGGCTTGCAGGTAGTGAAATCATGGTTTTCACTTTCAAGCCTGCAGCATTGCTTATTACATTCAGGTGTATGTGTTTGTGTAGTAATCAGCGTTAATTAGCAGACCCAGGCGTCCGTTGTCATACGGTATCTCTAGGGGTGGTCTGGAGCTATCTTTGGCTTCCGCCTGTTTTTGTCCCAAAATGCACGGTGCATTCGCCGATCGAGCGGTTGTAGCATCGTACATTTTTGTTGCGCACCCCCGTTTACGCCCAGTTTTCCTCATTATTCCAGCCACTCCCCTAAAAACGCCCCCATACCGCCCACAATGACCGTACTCTTGCTTAAAGGTTTTTTCGCACGGAGAGACCCGTCCGTGAGCGGTGTGAGGTCGCCGCACCTGCGCATTGCGAAAGCTACGCATGTGCAGATGAAAAAAACCAGATCCGCCCGTATACGGTCCCATCATACCGAGCAGAATAAGGCCCTTAGTTACAATTATGCTTTATTTTAAAGCAAGCATTTCTTAGCAGTCTTATGAAGGACATTTAGCCACATTGTCCTTTATGTAAAGCATAAAAAAATACTGTCATGCCCAGGATTTGAACCTATCATTTTACATTTTGCAGTCAAGCACGTTACTCATGGAACAATTTGATCCTGTATAAGAAGCATGAGCGTATGTTGTAATGTGTGCTTTAAATAAAGCAGTGTGTGACTGTTGTTGCTTGGTTACTTGAGGGGGGAATGGGGGAGAACAGATAATCTTGGGGATTAAAGAGAAAGAGATAGCAAGTGAGACTGCTTAAATCAGAAAATTGACAGGTGCTGTAAAACAGCGCCCCCTTCCTTGCAGTACCATGTGTGATGTCATACTACATACTATGCTGCTGTTATCTGTTACACCTCTCAGGCTGTAAGTTATATTTAGCTGATTACTGGTTATTTTTGTATCTTCCACATCTCCGGTGTAGTTATGCAGCTCTGTGGAAGTCATGCTGCTATCCCCATTCTAATGGATGGAAATCCCACATTGTTAACTTGTGAAAGGAAAGTTAGTTCTAAAAACAATTGGCAGAAAAGCGTCATGAAGACAAAGTGATGATAGAGACAAAACCATTAGGAAACAAAGGCTTGGTGGGCAGTCTTAGTAAGACCTCAATAAACACTCATTTTTTTTTGCAGTACATTTATCACTTACAAGTGAAAATTACCGTTTAAGGTTAACATGTCTTTAAATGACATTAGGAAATGTCTAACAAAGCATCTGTAGCACAAGTAGAAGTGATACTATGCCCTCTGGCAGGTGGGCACAAAGATGGTCAGATTATTTTTATTGCCCCCTTGCATCACCATTGCATACTACCGTAAATGGAATTATGTTTAATATTTTGAAGAAAACAAAAATACCACGCAAAAATGATTTTGATATCTCAGTCTTAAGTCTTTTTATAATTTATATTCCTGATTTTTATCTATGTAATACATAAGAATAGAGGTATGGTTACTGTAACAGGATACAGTCAACCGTCATTGTTGACTAATGAAATAAATAGATATGGCTAAGGTCGGCAGAGTTGGAAGGTCGATACAAGCATTAAGTCAACAATGGGAAGGTCAACAGTCAAAAAAAGTCGACATGAGTTTTCACAGGGTGTTTTAGAGTCAACATGTGCCGACAGGTACATGTACCATCTAAAGCGGCATGGTGGGAGAGTAAAGTAGAGTGCCAAGCGCAGCAAGTCGCTATGCCCAAAGCATGGCAATCACAGCGAGCCATGCAAGGGGACACGGTACACCTTGACGGTGTCCATGTCGATTATGTCGACATTCTTGAAAAAAAGTGAAAACCTAATTTCCACCTTTTGACTGTCGACCTTCACATTGTCAACCTCATGCTTGTGTTGACCTTCCAACCCTTAGCCATGTCAACATATTTCTTGTGTCGCCCCAATGATGCATACCTACTGTAACCATACACATCTCCCTTTGCTCATTTACTGGCATTTAGGTAGGACATATATGATAAACAACAGAACAGTCAACAATTATCCTTGATTTCTCTAGTGCAAGTTAGGTAATTAAAACAAATGCCTTGTCAGCTGTCAAGGTTTTATACTACTTTCTTCCACAAATTATTTTTTTTTATATGCTGTATACTGTCTTTAGTTTTGGATTATTTTAAAGAAAGAGGAAGCCACTACACAATGGGGTACATTTACAAAAATGGGAGTTCTATTAAAGATGGGATGTTACCAATAGCAACCAATCAGATTTTACTTCTTATTTTCTTTTAGCACATTGTAGATGATACAGGTTGAGTATCCCCTATCCGAAATGCTCGGGACCACGAGCATTCCGGATAGGGGAATTTTCCGGTTTTTGGAATATATTTTTGTAGCCATACTTACCTGTCCCCTGATGGTGTCCGGTGGTCCCTCGACGTCCGCGCAGTCCCCGGGCGTCCAGAGCAGGCCTCCGGCATCTTCTCCTGGTCTCCAGCGGTCCCAGGAATGCATTGCGCGAGTGTGCGCGCGCACCGGTGACGTCACCGGCGCGCGCGCACAGTCGCGCAATGCATTCCTGGGACCGCTGGAGACCCTGGAGAAGATGCCGGAGGCCTGCTGTGGACGCCCGGGGACTTGGTAAGTATGAAAAGAGGGTTAGGGGGTTAAAAAAAAAATTCGAATGATTCCAAAAACCACGGTTTTTGGAATAATTCGGATAAGGGATGTCCGGATACCGGATACTCAACCTGTAATAGATAGAATCTGATTGGTCCTGGATGCAGCATGTGTGGGGGGGGGGGGGGGCGAGCCCATCACAGGACTCCATGTTTAGGGTTGCATCGGCTGCGTGTGATGTCATGCAGCTGCCCCGGTCCGCCCCGGAAAACGTTCTGGACATGTTTGTGCTGTCCACACAATAAGACCCCCCCACCAGACCTTAGACAGGATGCATTTTTATCAATTCCAGGATTTACGCTCATATAGATTAATGGTCATTGTAATCGCCTAATAGCAATTTTCATTATTATCTCTGGTCAGGGCCGGATTAGGGCCATAGACTGCTATAGTAACAGGACCCATCTTCTAGCTCAGCAGGTAAAGGGAAATACTGACTGTATATGGGTGGGTGAGGGGCACAGACAATTTTCTTGCATTCAGGCAACTGGGGTGAAGTTTTGACACTGGATACTAACATTATGAAAGGAATATAAAGAAGGTCAAACATTTACTTCAGGCCACATTCATGAAACACATACAACACACATCCACACACACACTGTAACAATACATGTAAGTACAGTTATAATCATACTGTAGTAAGGAATGGGCAAAACCATGCTGCACTGCAGGTGGCGTTGATGTAGTATGTGCAAAGATAATTAGATTTTGGGGGGAGGGAGGGAGGGTGTGCCAAATTTAAATTTAAATTACAGTACAGTGTGAAAATAAAGTTGTCCAATATTTCTGGTGTACATGCAAAATCAGCCAATATTTACCCTGCACAGCAAAAATATAACCCAGCCAAATATAAATGTCTCAGCACTTGTCACAACTGCTCCAACTGCAGTACAACATAGTTGTGTGGAGTTGCTTGCCTTTGTGCTTTACTTCACATCATAAGCAGTATGTGCAGTCCGTACTTTTTGAACTAGATCACATTGTATTTAGTACATAATGCATGCTGCTGTAGCACATCGCAATCTCTTTGTACTGGGGAGGTCATTCTGACTAACCCAAAAAGCTGCTAAATGGCACCCGCATGACCGTTCACACCCCCCCCCCCCCCCCTTCGCATGATGATTTCCCAGCACGCATGGGAATGGATGTTTAGGGATTTTTTTGATAATGATGCTGAGATCAGCAAATGTACTGGGGGTGATGGCAATGAAACTCATTCAGTGTTATGTCCCCGTCCCTGACTACACCTGTGCTTTGTCTAGTGCAATAGGGCAATTTGCACTCAAACAGCTGGAGGGTTGCTGTGGTGAGACACTAGCTGGATTCTGTGTGGCAAAAAGCTGATGTTACAGTACCTCTCCGTCAGTAGCACAAGTAGAAAGAATTTCTTAGTGGTACTAGATGTGCACGTGGACATGTGTCATGAGGGAGCGTGGTCATATGAAACTAGATGAGTGGTTACATGACATTAGAGGCATTGCCACATTATTATACACACTGTAATGAATCTTACACATTATACCATACGCCGTAATGTCCGTTACACATTATGCCTTACATGGTAATGCACTTTACACATTATGTCCCACACCATAATGCCCACTTCCAATTATGCCCCACACTGTAATGCCCATTACTTATTATATCACATGCAATAATGCCTATTACATATTATGTCACACACCGTAATGCCTATTACATATTATGTCACAAAAGTGACGCTTACCTACATGCTAGTTGACCGGAGCTGTGTGTTTGATGCTAGGAGTTTTTTGCTTGTTGGCACAGGGATTTTGTGCTTGTTGACATGGGAGGATTTCTGTATATGCTTGTTGCCATGAGGTGTTCCATGCGTGTTGCCATGAGGTGATTAAATGCTCATTGCCCTGGGGATGGGAAGGGTTTACATGCTTGTTGCCCAAGGGGGGGATTACATGCTCATTGCACATGTAGCTCCATCCAACTATAACGGTTCATGCTCCTCTCCCCACACAGCAGCACTGTCTTGTGCAAGTCCGACTGGTAGTGACTCTTGGGCCTGACCCCAGGCTGCGCAATGCTACAGGCTTCCTCATTTCAAATATGGTGCCAATTCATGAGCCAATCAGAGCTATAGCCAGTCAATCACCAAGTCTGCTTGTACGTGCGCTCTGATTGGTTCAGGAGCTGTATTTGAAATGGGCGAGAGCCGCCGGAAGAGTGAGGGAAGCCTGTGGTGCTCCACTCTTCTAGTCTCTCAGTGGCAGCAGCAGAGGCGCTAGAGGGCTGGGCGAAGCCTGTGGCACTGCTCTGCAATCTCCTTCACCTCTCAGAGGTGGCAGCTGCCGGAGGGGTGGGAGAAGCGCAGCCTGCAGATGCTCAATGACGGCCGCAGCTGCTGGTGCATGTGGAGCAGTAAGTGGTAAATAATGGCAGAGGGGTGATTTAGGCTGACCAATGGAATATGAGCAGTGGCAGCTCTGCCTGTGGGTATGGGATCAGCCACAGCTGTGTGTGCTGGGCAGTGAGTGGCAGAAGTCAGCATATCGGGATGACAGGCACTTCACTACAATTGGATGCACAGCTCATGTGTGACTCAGGAATTTCTGGAACAGGGGAGTACCTTTTTATTTTTTATGCACTGTTGGGTTTTCAGCACTAAAATGACCATTTTATTAGATGGATTCTGCAGGTATCGGGGAGCATTTATTACATTTCTTGAGACTTCTAGAAGAGTCATTAGTAGCGCTAGTATGGATTTAGCTGAAAGCTACAATTGGAAACACCTATGAGTAGCATTACCTAGAACCTGCATGCAGAAGCAGCAAAGCAATACATTGTTATAATAGGTATTCATAGTAATGATGCACCTTGTCACATTAGATAGGAATTAACATATATGTACACTAAGAATCTCATGTGTATTTAAGATGTTATAGTCTATACTATTTTTCAGAGCTGAATATAGAGTATGGCTAAAAACCGGACCCGGACAATACCCTGGAATGCTGGACCTGACATCAAACTCTGCATTCCAGAGCTTGTAGTGTCCTGCCTGGAAGTTGTCCTGTCCCAGGTGGGGCTGTTCGTGACAGCTGTAACCAGGGATGGGAGGAGGGGGAGAATAAAGCCTCCCTCTATGGTGTGGGCATGTAGCAAAAACAGAAAGATCTGGACCACACAGGAAGGCTGTAATCTCCCCTTCCCCATGTCCCTGGAGAAAGCCATCACAGGAAGCCCCACTGGACCAGTTTTTAATTAGTCCCCTGAATATACACACTGTTATTGCAATTAATGTGTCCTTGCCATCATAGGTGCCGATTTATGTTTTTGCTGGTGGGTGCTCAAGCCAAAAATATAGGGGAGTGGCTTCACAGAAAGGGGCGTGGTCACAAGCCACTCCCCTATAACTTATAATGCAGCACAGTTGTCTCCAATATTCAAATGATGGCAACAGTGCCAAATACATAAATGCCCACACAGTGCAGGTACAAAAATCCCCCTCACAGTGCCAAATACATAGAAGCCCACACAGTACCTGTGCCAGCGACGAGGGAGGGGGAGTGCAGTGGGACACGGGTGGGTGGGCCGCTGCTGAGGGTGGGCTCATCAATTTCTGTGGGTTCTCAGGCCCTCAAGCACCCACAGAATCGGCACCTATGCGTGCCATGGTGTCTAAAGAAGTAATACCCAGTTCAGTAAAAGTTTGGTTCCTCATTTGTTGGCTGAATATTGTTTTTTTTTTTTTAAATGTATAAATTGAAAATATGAAAACACATAAAAATAAACCTGAAACATATCAATCTGCCAAAATATGAAATATTTTAAACAATTCAACTGCATAAATGTGAAAGTCACATTTTCAATTTAAAATGTAATTAAATACAACCACTTGTTCAAAATACAAACAAATGTTTGTATTTAAATACAAACAAACAAACAAACATTCTGTGTTTCCACCATAATAAATGGCTTTCTTACTTATAGCAGTAATCCAATTTGTAAATAGTTATTATTACCATCACTGCATGTTCCAGCCTCCAAAAAGGTGTATCAGAGGTTGTGCCAATGTCTATTGTGTAGCAATTACATTACATTCCCCTACTGGCCTTGGCAGGCATTTGCCAGACTTTGATATGCATTTACTGGCATAAACAGATACCATGGGCAGTACTCAATGAGGCCAGTATTCAATGCTCCTTGCAGTGAATTTATTTCACTGAAAACCTGATTCCCCCTATTCAATGTTCACTGTTCGCCGAAAGCGAACAGTGAATGCCGGCCAGTTCTCCGTTTCATGCTCGCTGCAATTCAGTGGTGTATTTCTATGGGGTTTTCACTGGGATTCGCTCAGATTTTTGCCATGATTCACATTTTTTGCATTCAACATCTTTTTAAGGTGAACTGGAAAGTGGTCTTTTAAAATAAAGGGTTTTTTTTGTGTGTCAGAAAGTGAATCACCCTATTCAATGTGCACTTTAAGCCGCCATGAAAAGTGAATGACGGACAATTCGCCGTCTGATAGTTTCCGCAATTCGCTGTGGTTTTCCAATGGGTTTTTCAATGTGATTCGCCGTGAGTGTATTCAATGAGAAGATGGCAAATTGCTTTCTAAGTGATTTTTGCCATGTGCCACCGTGTAGCAATCGCCATCTTTTTATGGTGAAGTGGAATGTGAACTTTTAAAATAAAGGTTTTTTTTTTTTCAATTTGGTGTAAAAAAATGAGGAATTTTATTATCTGAAGGGGCATGCTATTTTTAATTATTATTTTTTTTTTACACATAACAGCCAGCAGGGGGCCGGGGGCCGAGAAACGCTCATTACATATTCATATATTCACTGCTCCTGATCATTACATATGCATGATGGGGAGCAGTGCTAGCGGCTCCCTACCCTTTCCCCTAATAGCTCTTCCACGGAGCCCTTGCGCAGCCTGGGTCCCGGGGAGCCCTCCTCCCCCCACATACATTCTGGGGCAGGCAGGGAGACTTCCATCTCCCTGCCTGCCGCCATCCCCCAGCGAATGGGGTTAAGAATCGCCATCAGGGGCAGCGAGCCCCTGCGGCATTGAATAGTGTGACAGCGAGGGCTGGCAGCGAAGGCTCCAGCCCTCCGGAACACGGCGACAGTGCAGCATCCTAAACAGGATTCGTTGCACATGCCGATAAATGTCATTGAATACTGTCCAATGAGTTATATGAACATATAGGGCCAAATTTAATAGGGTGAGAGTTTCAGATAGTGAGAGATTTTGGGATAGTTTTCCCCTTTTTTTAAAGCAGCAATCAATTACACTGCAAAACCAGGTTGATTTTGCCATGTAATTGATTGCTGGCTTAAAAAAACATGGGAAAACTCTCCCAAAATCTCTCACTTTCTGAAACCCTATTACATTTTGCCCATGGTCTTTTTTGTTGGGTGGGTATATACATCTTACACAAGAAAATCAGACATAGGCCCTTATTCTGATTGACGCGGACTTTACCGCGTACTTTCGGATCGCGTCTTTACGGCGTCTGCACATGCGTGGAGAACGCCACGCGCATGTGCCACGCATTGACTCGGTACCAGTTCGGCCAAATCCCGTCCAGAACTGTTCACCGCTATCATTCGGGAAATAGGGGCGTATTATGGGCGTCATGCGGAATGACACATGGGCGTAGTTTCAAAGTGGGCAAAACGGGGCGGAAACATGGGCGGACACGGGGGAGTACACTTATGTTGGGGGGCGTACATTCGGAAACCACTCCGAATGCACGCGATCAAAAAGGGCAGAAATGTGCGGTGTCCACAAGTGTACTATTGCTTTGCGGACACCACTCGTTCATGCGGTAGGCGAACGTACGCCTAATGACTACAAGCATTAACACCTGAACCCAATAGAATCTACTCCTTTACTCATTACTCACTAATAGGCCGCTTGTCAGTGCTTTAATTGAAACCATTGCTGCTTCAAGGAAACCTTAGTAATCCCCCACATATGCTGTACTTGTCCCACACTTAAAAACTGCTAACAATGGACATGACTGAATATTAATACTATCAATACACATGTGTATTCGACATGTACTCATGAAACCACACATTTTGGGTAAAGTAAACACATTTATTTATATTCATGTCACACTCAATGCCAGTGTGATGCAAAGACCATAAAATAATACATACAAACAATAAACAACATGGCAGGAATGCTGCAAAATAAATAATAATACAAAACATATATAATTGCACACAGATGGACTCCAGCACCTCCTATGTGCCACTGCACATGCAGCCAGTGGGAAATGAGGAGGCTGCTGGCCCTTCTACAGCAGGGCAAGCTGCACCTGACCATTCAACAGCAGGGCACCCTACACCTGGCCCTTCTGCAGCAGGCCAACCTGCAGCTGGCTCATATGCACCATCAGCAGAATCATTTGGAACACAACCGGGGACTACACAAGATAGTACCATGGCCATCACTTCAAGTACAGCTGACAGTAATGGCAGGCAAAAGAGGGCAACAGGGGAACCACTAAGGACATATGAAGCAAGGGCTCATCTGGTTACCCTGAGCACGTGATTGGACACAAGAAGCTGACACACACAGCACAATGGAAGATTTGGGAACACATAACGGCGGAGATTAATGCAGCCACAAGTTCATTTCCGACCACGTTTGGCCTTGGTAGGCTCCTTGGCCTGTGCAGCAGCTCTTCGGGGACGGCCAGATGCTGGGGCAGGTGGAGCAGATGATGTGGAGGGGTTGGCTGGTCTACCCCTCCTGCCAGCAGGGAGTGTTTCCGGTGGTAATGCACCAGAAACGGATGACATTAGGACCCTGTTGCTGGTAATCAGCTCCACCATAAGCTCATTATGGTGGAGGAGGAGATCATTTTGGCGGGTGGCTTGCTCGGCCAGCACCTGAGCACTTGCAGCCATGGCCTGCATGCTCGCAGCCATGGACTGCTGGGTGCTGACCAAGCTCGCCAGGATCTCCTCGGTCCTACGCACCCGTTCTGATGCCAAGTCTCCCTGCTGGTTGATGTCCCCAAGCACCTGGGCCAAGGCGGCCAAATCGGCTTGGGCCGATGCCTGCTGCTGCACAGGCCTACCTCTGGGGCCAGGTGGCACGGACTCCTCCACCTCCTGAGCAGAGTCCTCACCAAGCGGTGGGGTGTCTGTGGGAAAAGATAAACACAATTAGGAGACATTCTACGATAATTACTTGCACAAGTTTATGGCATGACCAATATTTACCTTCCAGAAAAGACGCAAACACTTCAGCTGGGGCCTCGCTATCCATCGTGCTCACCCCCCTGATCTCCTCAACTGCTATACAGCTCTCGGCCATCACCTCCAGGGGGGTGAGCTCTAGCCCTGATGGCATGGGCCCGGCCCCAGATGTCTGGCTGTGTTCCCACCGCTTGGTCATCTTCCTCTTCAGGTTGGTTTTGAAGTCCTGCCACCTGCAATGTAAGTTGACATATTAATACATGTCACTCCCAATGTTAGCTGTTGCAGCCATTGCTCTGTGCTACATATTACAACATGTGATTAATGTCCCATATATAATATTACATGCAACTATGATATCAACCGTTACAATACACATTCACAATCACCCTACTCTAACTCTCAACCAAATAACATGGCAATAATGTATGTGTATCGTAACAACCTCACGGCCCATTTGCTAAATGCATCTAAGCATCAATTCAATCATTACTTGGCTATTACTGGGCACATGTATCACAAAACAACTTGCCTCTTCTTCACATGGTCCGTCTCACGAACTTGTGGCGCTACTTCATTAATCTCTGCCGTTATCTGTTCCCAAATCTTCCATCTGCGTGTGTGTGTCAGCTTCTCCGATGGACACTCAATCCAATCACGTGCTCGGGGAACCAGGATGGCAAGCTCCTGTGCTTCATATGCCTTATTTCTTGTAGTTGGTTCCTCTGTTGCCCTGGCTCGCCCCTTGCCACGTCCCTGGCCACGCCCCCTGGCACCAGTCGCTGCACTTGAAGTGCTGGCCATGGTACTACCTTGTGAAGTCCCCGGTTGTGTTCCAACCAATTCTGCTGATGGTGCATATGAGCCAGCTGCAGGTTGGGCTGCTGCAGAAGGGCCAGGTGTAGGTTGCCCTGCTGTAGAATGGTCAGGTGCAGCTTGCCCTGCTGTAGAAGGGCCAGCAGCCTCCTCATTACCCACTGCCCGCATGTGCAGTGGCACATAGGTGGTGCTGGAGTCCATCTGGTCAAATAGTTGCTGCAGATCTGGGTCCACCTCTGGTTGTGATCCAGACATGTTAGCAACAACATTGTCACCTTCTAATACACCTTTATATACTGTTTGTGTATCCTGTTTGGCGGACATCAGCGGCAGCTGCGTTCCGTGCGTGTGCGTACGTCGCTGTTTTTTCGCGCCGCATACGGTGGCGGAAATTCCATTGTGTAAAACCTGGCGAAAGTTCTACATGAAATACTGGTCACCAATGCTAACATTGCATAGAATCTTCTGATAAACCTGTGACTATTGCACAATACACATGCTATTTGCTAGCATGACATGACATTTGAATTATGACTACTGTGGTATTGTGGCGTTTTATTGCAAGCTAAAAGTAGCCCAATCCCTTAGATAATCCAGGCCACAAATCATGCAATACTCATCTCTACTGTTATAGACCACACATGTGAGAGCCCTATAAATAGTGAGTTGCTGCTAGAATCATTTGTCTCCAGATCTGGACTTGTCAGGGTCTAAGGTAAGCTCTTCCATGCTCCTTGTAGATATGATATCCATTAACAATGTAAGTGTATGAATGTATGCACCATTGCCTCACTGACTACAGATTGTTGGGCCAGCAAAGTGCGTGTATCATTATTGCAACATGTCACATGTTCACTATTTCACTCACAGGTCTTAAACATGTGTGGGTTCATCTATTGCAGGACAACATGTCCCAGCAATAGATGAAATGTCTCATAGTACATGATGTCGGCAAAAAATGCTGACACCTTTATCTGTGTGTTTTGGACGGTGTGTATTGAGTTCATATTATTGTGTCATCATTAGAGAGTCAAATGGATCTGCGGGATTACACGGGGCGGCCATCTATTGTACGTATTGAAGGCTACAAATCAATTTGTAGTGGGATATGGCCATTATGTGCATAGGTGCCTCAGTATTTATGTTCATTTCTTTATAGGTTGCAGAAGCTATTCTGCGCTACATGGAGAGGAGGCTAAGGGCACTTGCGGCTCTCCCCACTCGTCGCCCAAGGAGGCCAGGACGTGCTAGAATCTATCGCACACGGGTGACTCTGTTTGCTATGCCCGATGATGAGGTACTTACTAGGTACCGGTTACCCCCACATGTAATTCTGGATCTGCTCACCCTAATTCAGAGTGATTTGGAACCTCTACACGGGATCACGACAGCAATTCCGCCTCACACACAGCTGCTGGCGGTGTTGCATTTCTGCGCCTCAGGATCATTCCAACAAGTAGTGGCAGTACTTGCAGGAATATCTCAGCCGGCCTTCTGCCGAATCCTGAGGCGTGTGACGTCGGCCATGTTCAGGCGCAAGGGGCACTTCATGGCCATGACATTTGCCACCGAGACCCTGCGCAGAAGCCAGCAGGCCTTCCATCAAATTGCTGGCTTCCCTAATGTGATAGGGGCTGTGGATGGCACCCATGTACCATTTGTGCCTCCATCTCGAAGTGAGAAGATATATAGGAACCGCAAATTGTTCCACTCACTGAACGTGATGGTGGTATGTGGCCCATCCATGGAGATTCTCGCCTTCAACTCGAAGTTTCCCGGAAGTGCCCATGACTCTCATGTCATCCGACAAACCGGGATATGGCAAAGACTACAAGAGCTGGAAGGCCGTGATGCGTGGGTTCTGGGTGACTCCGGTTACCCATGTACGCCCTGGCTACTTACGCCGTACAGCTACCCAGCACCGGGCCCACAGGAGGCATTCAATCGGGCGCATGTTGCCACCAGGCAAGTGGTGGAGCGCTCAATTGGCCTTTTAAAAGGTCGATTTAGAGTGCTCCACCGCACTGGTGGTGACTTACAATATGCGCCTGAAATGGTGTCGAGGATCGTGGGCCTGTGTATATTTTTCCACAACATTGCTGTGCGGCGTGAGATACCCTTTGATGAGTGGGAGGTACCATCTGAGCCGCAAGATCCGCCCATGCGCCCATCCCGCGCCCCTGAATGCCGGAGGGGATACCAGCTGCGGGACTCTGTGGCGCAAAGATACTTCAGGTACATGTTATCGAGTTCACAGAACACACCAATTATTGTACAAATCACCCCTGCAAATAAGTACAGTGTGTTAGTTGTCAGTGTTACAACACGAAAATTAAACAGCCTGCCCTCCTAATGGCAAAGAAATAGGATATATTTATCATATGTGCTTAGTTTTGGGGGAAGTTAAATATTGGTGCCAATTATTATACCTTGTTCAAGGGATCTTATGTGTTTGTTATATCTTCATTATTGTAGTTGATACTATCCCTGATGACTGGTGAGTACATTGATTTATTCTGTAATGTGTTTGGGATTTTTTCATGTGTTGATGTCTGATTTGTTTGCAGATATATATATATATATATATATATCTATATATATGATATTAGAATTTATTCACATGTTTCTACATTTCAAGGAGCAGGCAGCCAGGCAGGCAGGCAGGCAGGCAGGCAGGGCTGTTGTATAATGGTGGTCTCAGGATACCTGCAAGTGTGTGTATGTGTCTTTTACACATAAATGTACGCATACACATAGATGCATAGAGTAAATAATGCTAAGTACAGCTATGCGTTGCTAAGCTATAGCACGCGTTGCTTGGCGGAGCGAGGCGTCATTGGATTTGCTAAGTGCATACACACTGTGTTTTATATATATCAGATTTGTTCATTGCCATACATCAACACTACTGTTTGGAAGGCAAGCGAATTTGTCACCATTTGTGTTTGCGCAGAGACGCTGTTCATGTAAAGATGAACAATAAAGTTATTAACACAAATAACTGTGATCAACCAATGCCACCAGCTGATTGGTTGATAGATGCCATTGTCAACATGGCGGAGACACGAAGGGCAGAACCCTTCACACATGCGGAGCTGCGGGTTCTTGTCTCCGTCATGGAGACAAGGCTGGGCCGTGCAGGGCCCTTTATAACCAACAGGCATAAGCGGAGGGCCTATGCTGCGGCAGGGCGCCGAATTTACGCCCGCACTCGGGTGCGGAGGTCCCTCGGGCAGCTGGAGAGGCGGTGGTCGGACCTCCGCAGGCGCCAGCCCCAGCTGCTTCAGCAACTCAGGGGCGAAATAGCTGAGTGTGAGTATTTTAGCTATGAAATTTCGCACTTACAACATAGCATATATAAACAATAAAATGTGTCTCATGATAAGTGGGTGTCCATGGGTTTAAAAGTCCATAGACTGTTATGTGTGCTTCTTCCTGGTTAACATGCAGTCATGTGGCTTTTATATGTAATGCCATAGCATTGAGGATTATGATGCATACAATGTGCCAGATCTAATATGTGTTACACATTGATAAATGCCTGGGTTGTAATGTGTGAACAAATTACTACCAATCACATACTAATTTAAATGTCACTATTTGGAATCCATTAACAGTAAGGAGCTACTTTCCTGCATCGTTTGCCATCATTATCACCCTTCCATGTATGTCTTGTTATGGATTAATACATGTGCCCCAATGACCCCACATTGACCATGATGTTTTTTTCTAACACACAGCACGAGCCCAAGCACAACAGGCCCGGGAAGAGGCGGAGGCAGCCCTGGCACATGAGGAGGCCCAAGACCCGGAGGAGGAGGTGTCGGAAATGGTGGAGGAGGAGGAAGTGGAGGAGGAGGAGATGGTGGTGGAGGAGGAGGAGGTGCGTGAGGAGGTGGTGGAGGAGGATGTGGAAGCGGAGTTGGTTGCGGAGGAGGAGGTGTTGGTGGCGGAGGAGGAGGTGGAGGAGGTGGTGGTGGTGGAGGAGGAGGAGGAGGAGGAGGAGGAGTTGGAGGAGGAGGAGTTGGAGGAGGAGGAGTTGGAGGAGGAGGTTGTTGGTGGAGAGGAGCTTGCGGAGGAGGGGTCTGAGGAGGCCACGGTTGCCCCGGAGGAGTCGGATGACGATGGGGAGGAGGCGTGCCAGGCCCCGGAATATGAGCAGATCGGTATGTTAACATAATGCATCATTCATGAAGTAGTTGTACTGGTATTTGTTAGGTAGCACTGTTGGTAAAAAAATTTTTTGCCATACTATTCATATAGACCCCAAAGTGGGTAGCTACAGATACAGGTACGGGTTAGATGGGGTGTCCAAGGCATCCCTTTCATCCAGGACACCTCTGAATTACACCGGTTTGTGGGATGGGTTGGAGCTCCATTTTGACTGCCACATAACCGTTGTAGTTAAACAGGATCCTGGAGTAAAGGGATGAGTGGATCATTTGTGGTTTAAATTCACCTGCTGCAAGCGTGGATTATGACCCATCAAATAGTGGAATCTATATTGTTGGTGAATGTTATTTATAAACTCTAGGATGTATGCTATAAATGGAGTATGGCCCGGCCTACCTTGGAATGGAGTCAGAAGTTGCCAGTGTCCCAGGAGCCTCCTCTACCTAAACACCCCCTGTACTTCAGATTTTTTTTTTGCCCTCACAGAATTGTAGGTTGGTTTAGACAGAATTATGATTTTGAGGATGTGTACTGTGCATTCCTGACATTTGCATAACTCCCATGCCACGAACCATCACTGAACTTAGACTGAGCAGATTGTGACAAGTTCTTATTGACGGAGGCCATGACCTGCTTGTCATTGGTTAGTCATGGGTGGGTTGTGACTGAGAAGAAACAATATGACTGTTATGTCTTCTGCAGAGTAAAGGGTATAGGGCAAAAAATACAGTATGTAGTAAATAAGTTAGCATGTATGTATATATGTATGTGTCATATCTATTTATCTATGTGTGTCTCTATCTCTCTACATCATGGGTCCTCAAACTGCGGCCCTCCAGATGTTGTGAAACTACAAATCCCGCCATGCCTTGCCACAGTTTTAACACTTCCTTATAGCAAAACTGTGGCAAGGCATGCTGGGATTTGTAGTTTCACAACATCTGGAGGGCCGCAGTTTGAGGACCCATGCTCTACATAGATATATATATATATATATATATATATATATATACACACATGTCACCTAGCATTTGTGCAATTTATGTCGCAGTATGTGAAATGTATGCAAGAATAACATGACTAATTGTTGCCCCTTTGACATGCCCACAGATGACACCACACCGGCAGATGAGGGTGTGCGTGGGGCCCTCCGGCGACTGGAGCACCATCTGCGGCTGGCTCAAGCAGACCTGCAGGACCTGAAAGACCTTCTTATTTAATTTATAATTTTATATTTTTTTATTTCTGTTAATTGTGTAGTTCATTAAATTCTTTATGCAAGTTCACAGTTGTTGGTTTTATTTGCACTTTAAATAGTATATGTGTAGATTGTTTATAATCTTTTACACAGGGTGTAATACAAAGCATTGCACTTACATTGCTGTAAGGGTTAATGTGTGTAATGCATGTGTTAGGCATGCTTGTAAGGATATATTGGAATCTAATTGATTCCAATTCCAAATAAGCAGTTTTTTATGAGGATAGGTAATTGAATAAGTGGGTCATGTGATGTATTGCAGAAGATACTTCATAGTGGGTTGTTTGGCGTAAATACTCCGCTTACGTGCGGTAGCACCGCTTGGCTCCCGTTCGGATGCGGTATTCCCGAGCATACTCTGTAATACTCTGTAATACCGTGCCGAATCGGAGTGTTTCTCCCGCACACGCATGCTTTGTATGTCGTCCGTAAACACGCCCTGTTCTTAAAGAGTGAGTCCGTCCGAATGCGGAGGACACGTGGGCGTTTCTACGGACGATGGCCGCATGCGGCAAAACACCGTGGCGTGCGGACCGCTCCGTAAGAATGCGGGAATTTCCGCACAGATCAGAATAAAGGCCATAGAGTACTGTACTGTACATTCTCCTGAGTTACTGGTGTCACTATTTAGCCCATTTCACCCATAACTGCTACCTCCATATTTGCCAGTGACTGAACCAGTCCCGGAATTTCCACAGCATATGAACTTATCACAACGCAGGTAATGCCATCCTCCTATCTGATCTATCCTTACCAGTGAATCCTCTTCCTATATTACTGCAACATCTACTAGGAGGAACGCTCTAGGGAGCGGAATCTATAGAAACAATCTGCATTCACGGAGGATATTGTACATCAGGGCCTAATAGGAACAGAAATGGACATTTAAATTGTGTTATTAAATTTGTATTAATGTTTTAAATTGTTGCACACCGCGATTATTATTAGTAAGTGGTGTCCATACCTGAAGTTACACTCAGTGCAAGGCAGTTTAAGGCAGATTTATTAAGCTTGGTGAAGTGATAAAGGGCCTTATTCTAGATCACTCTTTCTGACAAAATCCTTCTTAGATGGACAAAACCATGTGCACTGCAGGGGGCAGATGTAAAATGTGCAGTGAGAATTAGATTTGGGTGAGTTATTTTGTTTCTGTGCAGGGTAAATACTTGCTGCTTTATTTTTACACTGCAATATAGATCTCACTTTGAAGTTAAACCCCACCCAAATCAAATTCTCTCTGCACAAGTAACATCTGCCCCACCTGCAGCGCACGTGGTTTTGTCCATCTAAGAAGGATTTTGTCAGAAAGAGTGAAATAGAATAAGGCCAAAAGTGTCTGGTTTTTGTCACTAGCCAACAAGCTCCTAACTGTGAAGTTACAGGCTTGGTTTAAAAAATGACAGGAAGGAGCTGATTGGACTGTGATAAAAAAAACAGACACTTTATCACTTCACCGAGCTTAATAAATCTACCCCTTTGTTCTTTGTGCGCTGAAGGCACATGGCCTCTCAGGTAGGGGCCATGGCCATACATGCTCTCTGAGTAAGCCGCCAAATAATATAGACAGAGAATCTTGCTAGAGCCTCTTCTCGTACCAGCATTTATGAGTTACCATCCGTGGTGGACCATTGTGAGGATGGGTTCCAGCACAGTGCAGTGGATTATTACCCAGCAGGTAGCCATCACTCAAAGATTCTACACCCAGGTGGCCTTCATTTAAATGTCATCTACATCTTCCCTGGCTCAGTGGCAACTTTATTAGCACTAATCACTATTGGAGTGGTAACTATAACAATACAAACTATCTTTGCAATATCTACCTGCCAGCATTCTGCACATGTTCTACAAGTTCCTAACATCTACCTAGTACTAATAAGAAGGTCTCATTATTTCATCTGTTTGTATCCATACAACTAACAGAATCTTCTAACATTTATATACTAACAATAATCCTATTTACAACTTCAGAGACTTTATCATTTTGCCATCATCATTTCATTTAAGTGGTGATATTTATAAATTATCCCTCATTTCAAAAAATCTTTCCAGACACCATCTATATAAGAGTACTATTGGAACCAGCTGTTATATATTACCAAAAAAAGTAAAAAAAAAAATAATTGTAATTGTCTGTGCCTGTATTATATATATATGTTATTTTTTTTTTAAATTAGCCTTTATTTTAGTGCAGTCTCCTTTCTATTTTTTCTACAGACCCCATTTTCATCAATTCAGGGGGTTCATTATGAGCAGTGTGAGTGTAGTACCCGCCCCTACGCAGTGACAGAAGCCATGTGGGTACTTGTTTCCTAGCACGGCGCCCATCGCATCGTATACCATAAGACTAAATATGGTATACAATGGGATGCGATGCGACGCGATATTGTACAATAAAATATCGTATCACATCATATGCCATACAATTGCATACAATGCGATGGCATACGATTTTTTATTGTACAATCACCCTGATGTGTCCTTAAACTGTTAAATGCCCCCCCCCCCCATTGTCAATGCCACCCCCAGGATCAACGCCAACCCGAAGCATGGCGAGCGCAACGAGCCCGTGAGGGGCGGCGGTATGCTTCCTCCGACCTTTTCATACCCCCACTATCCACGTTGGTGTGGAGTTGATTTTAGATATCGTGGTGAGCGCAGCGAGCCACCGAGCCCGAAGCGTGGCGAGGGGACCCGCAATACATGTAAAGTAATACGCGTCCCCTCGCGGGGCACGCTGCGCTCGCCACTCTCCGGGCTCGGTGGCTCTCTGCGCTCGCCACACTATCTAAAATCATCTCCACCCGACATGGATAGTGGGGGTATGAAAAGGTCAGAGGACGCGTACCACCGCCCCTCAAAGGCTCGCTGCACTCACCACGCTTCAGGTTGGCGTTGATCCTGGGGGTGACGTTGACAATGGGGAGGCATTTAACATTGTAAGGACCCATCAGGGTGGTTGTACAATAAAAAAATCGTATATACCATAGCATCGCGATCGCATAAGATGCCATCAGATGAAAATATAGGGCGCCGTGCTAGGAAACAAGTACCGCCATGTGCTGCATGTAATGTTACAGTGCAGCACTAAGCTCCTGTTGCTGTGGAGCAGTCAGTGCATTGGTGTCACGTGTGTGTGTGAGTGTGTCCCGCTTCCCTTCGTAATACCACTAAATAGGAATGAGAGCTTGAGATGATAAATTTTAGTAATTGCTCAAAACAATCAAAACTACAACCCTATGATAGAGTTCAAGAAATTCATTATCTCTACAAGATACACAAATGAACTTTAGGAACAATAAAGTTTGGGTTTTTGACAAATTCGTATTTTAGTTATAAAGAGTATAATAAAAAAAGACAGAAACTAGTATTAGGATTTTGCTATTAAATCTTAAATCAGTCTTTTACAGCAGGAGACCAGTAGATAGAATGTTACTCTCGTCTAACAGTCCATTGGCCTCCTGCTGTTGAGATGATACATCCAGACCATTAAATCTCACATTCTTTGTACCATATCTGATTTTTTATATAGTTACAGTACATGTTCTCTCTGAGGTGAGATTTTTATGTTGTTACTTTAATCATTATGTTTTGTTTCATCATTTTTTTTTCCCAATGCAAAATAAATCTATCTTCATTAAATAGCTGAGAGAAGATGCTCACTTTAAACTGTGCTTCCTGGACAACAAATAGCCACACTTGCAGGAATGTGGCATTTATGTAATGACCTTTCCTCATAGACTCCTATCCAAATCAAGATACATGGTTTTACTCTTAAAAAATTTTTCGGTAACAATGTACTTATAGTAATTGCAACTAAATCCCCAGATGGATTAGGATGCTGCTAAATATTTTTATATTGGTACAGTGCAGTGTTTTTATGTATTTGTTGGTTGGTTGGTTGGTTGTTTATTTAGTTTTGCCAAATGGATTGCCAACCAGGAAGGCAGAAGGTGACTAGTCCCCTCTACTTGGATGTGGGTGAGAAATACAGTGGAGAAAGAGGGATTGTGGAAATTGTTTCTTTGTGTATACATCTTATTAAGGAACTAACATATAAGTACCCCAATTAATTAACAGTTTCTTATTCTAGACAGACTAAAATTCCCAGCAGTTTCTTATTATCAGTACTAGACTCAAGCACCAAAACAGCAATTACATTTGCCAAGTGTAAAGGCCCCCATACACTAGAGCAACTTCTCTGAGCGGACAAGTCTCCTGCAATCCCACCTTAAACCACCCGCGACCTTCCTGGGTGAAAGAACCGCATTAAATAAATTGTGTGTAGTCCTTTCCCATATGATGTATCGTATACGATTCCAGCCAAGCCTGCATGGCTCAGATGCAATAAAACAAATCTCTTCCACACCTGGTGCAAATTGCAGGGGACCACACATCGCATCGGGCCTGCTGTCATTCACGTGGTTTGGATGTTTTTAATGTGATTGATCGCAGCAATCTCATGAAAAGAGCTCAAATTGCATGTGAATTGCATTAATGTATGGCCACCTTTACAATGAGTTTCTGCAGGTCTGTATTTGCAGTTAAATTATATAGCCTCACTGTACACTGCCTATGTGAGAACCCCTTCCCATACCATTTTATTGTATTGGCATAAGTGTAGATACAATCAGAATGTTTCTCACCTCTGCATTCTCACTTTTGAATGTTCTCATTTTCTTGAGACAGGTATTTAAATGTGTTTAATGGGAGAGTCCCAGGGGAGCCTTGTGTTCTGATAATGTGTTAAGTCAGATGTTCTGTTGGAAGCAAGCAATAAAAACTTTTTTGCAAATATAATGATGTACTTGCTCACACTTCTGTTTCATAATAACCACAATTATCCCACTAATAGCTACAATTGTACAATTGTTGTTTTGCTGCCTTATATACAATATCAGTTGTTTTCCATACCTTTTATATTGAAGTTTACTTTGGACAAGTGTAACCTTTCCTCCTGTTTCAGGTCATTATACATAAATAGATTGTTTTCTGATTCTCTCAATGTATAATGTACTGGTACAAGGCTGTGCAATATGTTAGAGCATATATAATAGTACAGTATGTAGTCACATTGGGCCTTATTTTGGTTCATTCTTTCTGACAAAATCCTTCTTAGATGGGCAAAACCATGTGCACTGCAGGTGGGGCAGGTGTTACTTGTGCAGAGAGAATTAGATTTGGGCGGGGTTTTACTTCAAAGTGAGATCTATATTGCAGTTTAAAAATAAAGCAGTCAGTATTTTCCCAGCACAGAAACAAAATTACTCACCCAAATCTAACTCTCTCTGCACATGTTACATCTGCCCCCCCTGCAGTGCACATGGTTTTGTCCATCTAAGAAGGATTTTGTCAGAAAGAATGAACCAAAATAAGGCCCATAGTTATGTGTAACAACTGACAAGGCAGCCACATGCCCCCCCTTGTTTCATGCAATGTAATTGGGGAAATATGTTTTAATAATATATTATGGGAATAAATAACAGCACAGGTAAGCCCAGTTTAGCGATGACTTCCCCCTATAATACATATATATTTTTGTACGTATGTATGCATGTATGTACAGTTTGTATACACATTTTTTTGCTTTGTGTTTTTGTGAAAAGTGCCATCATTTAAAAAAGTCTATTACACCGGACAAGGGAATTTTAAGACCGGGTTTTATTTCTTCCACATTACTAACTAAAGAAAAAATAAAATTACTCCCAAAAGTTTGCTTTTGTAGATTTCAGAATGAAATTATGGATTTTAGGAAAATGTCCTTATTTTCATACCTTTATTATATGTAAGAGTAAAATAAATTATGAATTTGAATTTCTTTTATTTACAAAAACAAATTTAAAACAACTACTGTAACACAATATATAAAGAAAAGTGTAGAAATGAATATTTTTCATATTTCTTCTGTGATTGTATGGACTTTCTAGTATCATCTCCCAATTATGATCCCCATGTCACTTTCATTGTATTGCCCCTGATAACGACATTCAAGTCCATCACATTTTGATGGAAATGTTCACCTTGCTCTTCCGAATAGGCACCCATGCTATCTTTAAATTGGTCCACTTTGAAAAAGTTGTCCCAGGATGACGAAACACATCAGGCCATTGGACTTTTTACCCATTCATCATCCCACTGTAACCAGCTGTCCATTGTCAAGTCTCCCCTCCGGATTTCCAAGCATTGCTTTGCCCTTTCAACTGGAAAATTTCCTTTGGGACACCACCTCCTGCTAACAACTTGGAGCCTATCCTGACTATCAGTCAGGACCACCTGCATACCATCAGATTCAAGGTACAAGGCATCTAGACAGGTCTATGGACACCCACCATACCAGTTACTGTATGATTAATTATCCGGGAGACCATGCATAACCACTGAGAAGAGCATTAATAGGAACAAGTGGGACATACCCTAAGTATTTATTACATAGTCCATCCAACATCATTTTATAACAAGTGCATTTTTTTATATTATTGACTTTTTATGAATTACTTATTATATCATGCTTTGAAATTGCTAATAATAAATGTATATTATGTGTTAGTTTACAATAAATTAATATTTTTTTTTTTTATGTGATACTCAATTGATCAGTTTATTTACTCATTAATTTTATGAAAATTTCAGTCCATTTGAGCGCTCCACCACCATTGTTTTCTCTTGCTTTCTTCATCTTTTGGGGACTGACCTTCTCTTGTATGTGAGCAGCTGGTGATACACCCCCATAGCGCCTATATTTTCACCTCAGTGAATTTTTGTCACCAATGGGTCCAAGTCAGCATGTAAACATATGTATGATTGTAATGTTGATTGTAAAAGGTGCAAAAGCAAAGTTTTTTTTTTTTTTAATATCAATTGTTTTAGTTATCTTTAGATAGAGAAAATCATTAAAATAAAGACTCCAAATTTTTCTTAAATTACTTCAGTAATTATTTTGTTTTTGTCTACATTGAATATTAAGGCATGTAAAAACTTTTCTTGTTCGGAGACTATTACTAGTTTCTTTGATGAGCCAATACATCTGCTTGCAGCGCTCACCATTTGTTCAGTTACATTTTTTGCTTTCTCTAGCCGAGAATCCCTTTATCTTCTCTGAGGGCTCTCGTGTCAATCTAACTGAGGTGCGATAACTCTCTTGCAATACAAAAACTTGAAATTGTATTCAGCTATAGAGCTTCCAAATCTTTCTTGATCCTTATTTTCTGTAGAGCAATAGTTCCTAAGACGAGGTATACTCTTTCACCTCTGTATATTAAAAACTCACTGATCTGCTCCACTTGTAAGCTTCCAAATCCCTGGAACTCTGTGGAGAAATATTGTCTGACTTGTTAAAATATCTGCATACTGTATTTATTTTTATTTTTCTTTGTGCATCAATCTTGAAAATAGAAGATTGTTTACTTGAAATATAATGTAATATATGTTTTATGCATAGAAAAACAAACCTAATATAAACATGAATTTCATTCAGTTTTGTATGTATGTATGTATGTTTGTATGTATGTATGTGTGTGTGTGTGTGTGTGTTTGTGTGTGCATGTGTGTGTGCCTGTGTGTGCATATTTGCATGCTGTCCCCTTACAATGGCTATACTTTGTTTGAAAGGTTATTTGTTATATAAAAGAATATCTTTAAGTATATTTTTCCTTTAGATATCATTTAAGTACAATAATGCATTGCTTATTATTGTATTGTATGTGAATACCTGAACATCATCTGCACTAATTGGGTTCCTTTTGACTCCTACATAATGCAGGACAGTAGGGAATCCAGTTGACAGGTCAACAACATACAGTCAGCATGCGTATGGTCAGCATGGTCAAAAGCAGGGATTTAACTGGGGATAGGGATGGGGTGGAACTGATTTAAACCACCAATAATGGTAGGTGGAAATAATTCAACCTACACCTCAGCCCTACACTGTTATTACAACAGAAAATTCTGCCCCACAAGCCACATCAATAGATGATGCTGGTGGTCCCAATGTCACAGATGAGCTGCATCCAATTCCCCCTTTCTCTGGTCCTGGCAGCTCCATGGTTCTCCTCCAGCTGGGGCATATCAGTCCTGATATTTACACACACTGTGTCTGTCAGGTGGTATTTTTCTCCTGATCAGGTCTCAATGGTCTCCTTTTCCGGCATGACGGAACTGAAGAGGACCACTAAGAGGAGTAAACTATGTGCATGGTAAAGATAAAGTGAGAGGGGGCTGAAAGTACACATAGAGGCATGTGAGCTTTTGGAGGGACACAGAGAGGCTTCGGAGCTTCTGGAGGGAAACAGAGGCATGGGAGATGCTGGAAGGACACAGTGCATGGAGCTGCTGTGGGAATATTCAGAGATGTGTATAAGGGACACTACTGTGAGCTTAATATGTAAAAGGATCATACCATTGGCAAGTATTATTTTGGCAGATGTCCCAGACAGGAACGAATTTGGACCTCTGCTAACAGGTCTGAATGAGCGCCGTTATGCTATAGCACTCAGATCAACAAAAAAGGCATTTTGGAAGAATGCTATTTCTTAATAAATAGGATAACCCTTACATTGCAAGTGATATAAGCTCCATATCACTCACATTCTCTCACACAGAGACAATTAATCAAATAAGAGGTGTGTGCTGCTTCTCAGTTGTCCTTCCCCCGATGTGCACTGTGGCTCAGATAACTTCCTCACCCCACAGCACTTTTTCAGGATCTACTAAACTATCATCTCTGGTTGAGCCAGAGACCCCAACTTTCAGCATCCTAGATCACATATAAGAGCTATTGAGATGGTTACAGCCAGTGCCGGTGTAAGGCACTCCAGCACCACAGGGGGGGGGGTGGGAGGGGTGCACCCCGCTGCTCCAAATGCTCCGGGTCATGGGGGTTGCAGGCACCGTTCACGGCTCAAGTTCCATGGGGGGGTGCGTGTGTCTGTACTGCCTCCGACCTGCTGCATGGGAGGGGGGTTTGCGACGCCACTCACCTGGCTGCTCCACAGGGGAAGGGGGTGGTGGCTGCTCCTAAGTGCCGCCCTCAAGTGGCCCGCACCCCAGACAAATGCTTAAAGCTCACAAAATAGCATAAATTTGAATATTTGAAAGAATTGTAAACGTGTATATCAATATATGTAAAAGAGAGCGCCACACATCTGGAAAATTTAGAAATAAAGTTTATAAATTTATTGACTAGAAATTAGTTATTTAAGTTTATAAACATAAAAACACATTTAATTTTACAGATGTGTGGCGCTAGTATTTTAAAAAGTAGTTAATAAAGAATGCACACTAACAATACAACAAATCAGCTCCTCATTAAGTGAACATATTAGCAATTCGTATTAATCTGCTAAGCAAATTGCTAATATGTTCAGAACTAATTTTAAAAATTTACATCTAAATTTTCCAGCTGTGTAGCGCTCTCTTTTACATATATTGATATACACATGTACAATTGTTTTAAATATTCAGGTACTTATGTAATATCTGGGCTCCCGTTTTTCTTATGAAACCGCGTCCCCTCGCGGGGCTCGCTGTGCTTGCCGCGCTTCCGGCACGGTGGCTCGCTGCGCTCACCACACTATATAAAAACAACTCCATGCGTAGTTGGATAGTAGGGGTATGAAAAAATGGGGTGCATTTAACATGGGAGCCCAGGTAATACATAAGTACCAATATTCAAATGTATGCTATTTTGTGCTCTTCTTAGCAATTTCCAGAATTGCTACTGGGAGCAGCCTTAACACTTCCGTATTCTAGTATACTTTGGTATATCATACATATGTAATTAGTGGAGCGTTATACTACCACCGCGCCTGATTGTTCTGTTACTTAATTTTATTGAAATTCCTAAAGATGCCTAGTGGTGGCGCCGGCCCTGGTTGCAGCTAAAAAGTTATTGCTTTTTCTTCAACTATTCAGATGTCCACTGAGATCAATTGTGACTGCTATTACTCCTCTGCTAACCATAAATATATCATTTTTCCTTCCTCTATTATTACTTTATTTCCTTCACTATTTGATTACTGCAACCACCACACTCACTGGCCTACATAAGTAGAAACAAACCTACAAATCATCCTATACTGTATGTTATCTTTCTGTAAGAAATTATCTTTGTACAGGCGTATACAGGCACACACCAGCTTAGTTACTTTGCCTGTGGTGTGTGTGTGTTTGTTTATTGATATATAGCAGGTACAGCTGTGCTCACATTTACCCTGGTGATGGCGTGGAGCTTCAGTAGAGTGTGGTTATATAAAGCTTACCAGCTTGTGAGAGTGTACTGCAAACAGGTAATAATTAGGTTTCTAATAAGAGCTACAGTAAGTAAGAGTCCCCTGTCTCCCACCATGACACTATACACAGTTAAGATGCAAGGTAGACCATGCAGTAGCAATCTTGTTAGTCATCTTGTGATAGACAATGTAGCCTCCTGTACCTGGATAACAGAAGACTGAAATCTCCACAGCAGTGCACTCCTCCTCCAACACTTTTTTGTCATATTTCCTCTCACACAACCCTTGGTCTCATGCAAACCTCACTATCCGCTTACACTCCAAACCAAAAATATTTATATCCTTATCATGTTCCAATACCTACTACAGGTTGAGTATCCCTTATCCAAATATCCGTTATCCAAATTATTCT
The DNA here is from genome assembly GCF_055691185.1 of Crinia signifera. Classification (NCBI taxonomy): domain Eukaryota; kingdom Metazoa; phylum Chordata; class Amphibia; order Anura; family Myobatrachidae; genus Crinia; species Crinia signifera. The sequence continues at coordinate 102,978,723 of NC_139225.1, read as the reverse complement.
GAAAACCATACACTCCAGAAAGTGGAAAAAAATATTTTGTTAAAAGCACTACCGGGGACATCTGTAACAGCACTACTGAGGATATTATATATAACTGGCACTACTGGGGACATCTGTAACAGCACTACTGAGGATATTATATATAACTGGCACTAAATATGTGTGTAAAAATGATTGCTTGGCATTCAAAGTCAGTATCTGAGATAGTACACAAACTTTGTTCCATGTTTTAAAACCTTTTTTTATGCACAAATAAAATATATTGTTTGTATTTCATGCGTTTGATGTTATACAACTTAAATGCAAGATACCTCAAGATACATCACTGAAATATAAAAATATTCTGAAGTACGGAATAATACGTTATCCAAAATTGTTCTGGTCCCGAGCATTTTGGATAAGGGATACTAAACCTGTATCATATTCAAATATCTATATTATCTTACATTCTTTATCAATGCTGTTGGTAACCCTAAACCCATCATTAAATTAATAGTCTATTACCCTGCAACAGCAAAAAATAAAAGTCACATTACACTAAGGGCCTTATTCTAGTTCACTCTTAGAGGCAAATTCCTTCTTAGCTGGACAAAACCATGTGCACTGAAGGGGGGCAGATGTAACATGTGCAGAGAGATTTAGCTTTGGGTGAGTTATTTTGCTTCTGTGCAAGGTAAATACTGACTGCATTATTTTTACACTGCAATATAGATCTCACTTTGAAGAAAAACCCCACCCAAATCTAATTCTCTCTGCACAAGTTACATCTGCCCCACCTGCAGTGCACATGGTTTTGTCCAGCTAAGAAGGAATTTGCCTTTAAGAGCCTTCCAACATTTTCATTTATCTGTTAGGATTTCTGAGCTGTATGATTTAAGCGCCAGAATCTTCTTACTGCCTTATTTGATGACTTTACTTGTGGAATGCAGCAACAGTTCCAACCCTGTTTGTTTTTTGTTTTTCTATGAAGGACTCCAACCCTTTTTTAGCAATTAAATTAGGATGAAAATAGGCCAGTTGTGAGATTAGATATGTAACACTGGCCCTTATTCTGATTGGTGCGGCCGGATCTGAATATGCGGCCAGGACCGTGCGTGCGAAACCCCGCCTTCCATACGGATCGCCAACTCCGTCCGTACCCGGTAAGAAGCTGGCCGAACGGACCGCACGTGTATTTTTCATGGAATACGCCTCCTCCATCTCAGGGAACCTCCCCCATCATTCGATGGTCGCAGACCATCGAATGCAGGACCGAGTGGTCCACCAGCTCCCGCAACCTCAGACCACACGGGCATTTCTCCGTGCAAAAGCAGGGATCTGGGCGGGCAGCTGACATCCGGCTATGTCATATGTCCGCCCCCTACACGTGCGTCACGGCCGCATTACCATGCGTACGCCCAGCGTTTGCATGGGAACGCCCATGAAACGCGGGGCGTATGCATATGGTAATGAGCCCAAATAGCCCTTCACGCCCCTCTCCACCCCCTGTTCGGAGTGTTCACATTTCATGCGGGATTTGGCCGTACGCCCCGCTCACACATGCGCAGAGACGCCTCTGCACATGCGCAGACACAAAACATCGCACGCGGATATTACCGCACCAACCAGAATAAGGGCCACTGTTCTTCCCCTTCACAAGTACACAACAGTAAAATGTCACACATATAGTACTGTAGCATAATAGAGTTAAAGAAATGTCTAATGTGGTACTTATTGAAAGTATTCACAGATCATCTAAACCAGTGGTTCTCAACAGTGCAGTTTTTCCGGGTCTCACACAGAATCACAGGTTAAATAATTAGCTCCACATGTGGTCGTTTAAAATGTATCAGTGAATAATGAATGTACCTGTGCACCTGCCGGGTTACCTGGAAAACATGCACTGTTGGGAAATACTGAGGACCAAGGTTGAGAACCACTGATCTAGACTAATGTAAAATATTTGAAGTAACTTTAATAGTGATGATCGTGAGGTAGTTGGGCTGGCACTCGATGAGGTCATGGGGAAGACAAAAGCTGTTACATAGTAGATAAGGCTGAATAAAGACTTGCGTCCATCGCGTCCAACCTAGGTTTTAATAGCTTATCCCTTGTTATATAGTATAATCTGATATTTTTAAAGTCAGATTATGATTCTTATTTGTACCCTTGGATGTTTTTAACCAATAAATGTTTGTCAAACCTTATTTTAACCCCTTCCCGACATTTGACGTACATTTACGTCATGGCCGGGAGGTACTTCCCGACACATGGCATAAATGTACGTCATGAGTTTAAACTGTCACTGCGTCTCGAGACGCAGTGACAGAGGGACGATGTCTGCTGTCCCTGACAGCAGACATGTCCCTGCATGCCCAGGGGGGGCTGCGATGTCGCCCCCCCGTCGGCGATCGCTGTGATTGGCTGTTCAGTGTGAACAGCCATTCACAGCGTTTTCCTGTGTTACCAGCGAATCGGACGCTCGGTAACACAGGTGTCAATCACCGCCGGGCGTCAGGGGGCATGAGGGGGTCATCGGTGACGATGACACCTCACCCCACCCTCACCCCACCTGCCCCCAAGGCTGTGATTGGTCCGTGGGACCCACGGACCAATCACAGCCAAGGCGCGACATTTAAACTGACGGTGACTGCGCTGCAGACGCCATTCCGGTCTGGAATAGCGTGCAGAACGGTCACCGTGCCTGCCTGCCGTGAATACCGACCTGATCCTTGCTAATACTTACCTGATCCTTGCAAATACCTTACCTGATCACCTTATCACTGCTTGTAGCGTGCTGGACGCTTCCTGGATCTGACTTCCTGAGACTTCCTGCTGCTGCTGCAGTGTGATAGAGAGATAGAGAGATAGAGAGAGAGATAGAGAGAGATAGAGAGATAGTGACAGAGAGAGCTATATTTTGTGTCTGCTACCCCCCCTTTTTGGGGGTGCAGGGGTTTTCTATATATATATAACTGTCAGTGCTGCTGCTGCAGTGTCATACAGTGATAGATAGTGATAGATAGTGATAGATAGTGAGAGGTAGAGAGATAGAGAGATTTGTGTCTGCTACCCCCCCTTTTTGGGGGTGCAGGGGTTTTATTTTATATATATAACTGTCAGTGCTGCTGCTGCAGTGTCATAGAGTGATAGATAGTGATAGATAGTGAGAGATAGAGAGATAGAGAGAGATAGTGATAGAGAGTGTATATTTTGTGTCTGCTACCCCCCCTTTTTGGGGGTGCAGTTTTTTTTTATACATATAACTGTCAGTGCTGCTGCTGCAGTGTCCTAGAGTGATAGATAGTGAGAGATAGTGAGAGATAGAGAGATAGAGAGAGATAGTGACAGAGAGTGATAGAGAGTGTATATTTTGTGTCTGCTACCCCCCCTTTTGTGCTGATCAGTATATCTGTGCTGATCAGCAACTTTTTGGGGGCGCAGAGGTTTTTTTTTTATATATATACCTGTCAGTTGCTGCCAGTTGCACTTTCAGTTGCACCAAAGGTTGTGCACCTGCTGTCCCTCACTGGTAATCAGTGTCGCATCACTGATCACCTTTTTTTTTTTTTGTGAGTGCTGTGGGGTCTTTTTTTAATTTTTTTTTTACACACACTGATTTTGTGGGTGTCCTGTGGCCACTGTGCGCCGATCAGTGACGTACATCACTGATCAGCTTTTTCGGCACAGGGTTGATCAATTTTTTTTTTTTTTTTGATCAGATTCCTGTTGCCTTTGAGCGCTGTTCAGTGACAGACGTTACTGACCAACATCTGTGCTCAATTTTTGGCGCAGGACCTTTTTTTTTTTTTTTAACCCCTTCAATTTTTTATTTTTAACCCCTTCATTTTTTTTTTTTTTATTGGTATAAAGTATTTTTTTTTTCTGCACCACATACACACTACATACCCCCCGGATTGAAATAAAGTTTGTACCCCCCCCTACACTATACACGTGTTGAAACATTTCACTACCAGTAACACAAAAATAAAAATGGCATCCCAAATGTCCTCCCAAATGTCCTCCCAAATGTCCTCCCAGTCATCCAGGAGAATGTATTCAGTGGAGGAGGCATATGCCATGCTTGCCTCTGACTCTGACACAGGCAGTGATGCAAGCGGGGAATTTGAAGGATTCGTCTTAAGCTCCTCTTCCTCCTCTGGTGATGAGGGACCCCCTCAAAGACGCCCCCGTAGATCAGCTGAGATTCCCCCCCCAATAATTGATCTAGTATGGACCCCACCACCAGACAATTTTGAGCCCCAGGTTCCTGAGTTTTTGGCCATGCCAGGAATCCAATTTGATTCCACAGGTCTCAGAGAAATTGACTTTTTCAAATTATTTTTCTCTGATGATTTTATAAATTTAATGGTGGACCAAACTAATTTATATGCCCAGCAGTTTATTGCTCAAAACCCCACGTCATCATTTGCTAGGTGGACCCCTGTAGATGCAGTAGAGATGATGACGTTTTGGGGTCTGGTGTTTCATATGGGCATAGTAAAAAAGCCAGAAATTAGGCAATATTGGAGTACAGATGTTCTGTACAGTACTCCATTTTACCGTATGGCCATGCCCCGGACTCGATTTGAGACAATTCTTAAATTTATACATTACACCGATAATGCACAGTGCCCACCCAGAGATGATCCCACCTTTGACCGGCTATTCAAAGTCAGGCCGGTCATTGATCATTTCAGTGCCAAATTTGAAGAGGTGTACATCCCTGAAAAATGTATTTGTATCGACGAGTCCCTTATACATTTTAAAGGAAGGGTTAAATTCCGCCAGTACCTTCCCAGTAAGAGGGCAAGGTATGGCATAAAAATGTATAAACTGTGTGAAAGCACCTCAGGGTACACCCACAGGTTTAGGGTTTATGAAGGGAAGGATTCAAGAATTCAACCGCCAGAATGCCCCCCCTCCCTCGTAGGTGTTAGTGGGAAAATTGTCTGGGATTTAGTGCACCCCTTCCTGGATAAAGGTTATCACCTCTATGTGGATAACTTTTACACTAGCATCCCCCTGTTTAAGGCCCTTGGTTCAAGAGGTACAGCAGCTTGCGGTACTGTGCGCAAGAACCAAAGAGGCCTCCCAAAAACGCACATTGCCCAAGTAATGAGAAGGGGTGAAAGCAGGGGAATATGCAACGAAAATATGTTGTTGGTCAAATATAAGGACAAGAGGGATGTCCTTATACTGACAACAATTCACGGAGACAGTACCACCTCCGTCCCTGTACGAGGTACCAGTACCCACACCTCCAAACCTAATTGTATCCTGGATTACAATAGGTACATGGGCGGAGTGGATCTTTCAGATCAGGTACTGAAGCCGTACAGTGCCCTGCGGAAAACAAAAATCTGGTACAAGAAGGTGGCCGTGTATATCATCCAGATGGCACTGTATAACGCTTACGTGCTATTCCGTTCTACCGGCCAGAGGGGGACATTTATGCACTTTCAAGAGGAAGTCATAAAGGGCCTAATATTTGGGAACCAGCAGGCAGAGGGCCCCAGTACTTCTAGTACTGGCCCCCGTATTGTACCAGGGCAGCATTTTCCTGATGAAATCCCCTCCACTGGAAAAAAGGGCAGGACACAAAAAAGGTGCAAAGTTTGCTATAAAAAGGGAATAAGAAAGCAAACTATTTTCCAGTGTGACACTTGCCCCGACAAACCCGGCCTATGTATAAAGGAGTGTTTTAAAATATACCACACATCTATGGAATATTAGGTTCATAATTTCACCGTGCTTCGGGGGTCTTGCTAATGCCACATAGCACCCACCATTCATTCCACCAGAATCTGAGCCGCAAAATCCAAAAATCACTCCTTCCCTTCTGAGTCCTGCCATGCACCCAACTGGTATTTTTTGGTCACATGTGAGGCATTGCCGTACTCGGGAGAAATTGGGGCACAGATTTTGGGGTGCTTTGTCTCCTTCATTCCTTGTGAAAATGAAAAATTTTGAGCCAGAACTGCATTTTTGTGTAAAAAAATGTAATTTTTCATGTTCACTGCCCAGTTTTATCAAAATTGGTGAAACCCCTGGGGGTTTGAAATGTACACTATACCCCTAGATGAATTCCCTGAGGGGTGTAGTTTGCAAAATGGGGTCACTTGTGGGGGGGTTCCACTGTATTGGTGCTTTGGGGGTCTTGCTAATGCGACATAGCACCCACCATCATTCCACCAGAATTTGTGCTGCAAAATCCAAATATCACTCCTTCCCTTCTGAGTCCTGCCACTTTTTGGTCACACATGAGGCATTGCCGTACTCGGGAGAAATTGGGGCACAGATTTTGGGGTGCTTTTTCTCCTTCATACCTTCTGAAAATGAAAAATTTTGAGCCAGAACTGCATTTTTGTGTAAAAAATGTAATTTTTCATGTTCACTGCCCACTTGTATCAAAATTGGTGAAACCCCTGGGGGTTTTAAATGTACACTATACCCCTAGATGAATTCCCTGAGGGGTGTAGTTTGCAAAATGGGGTCACTTGTGGGGGGGTTCCACTGTATTGGTGCTTGGGGGGTCTTGCTAATGCGACATAGCACCCACCAAAATTCCACCAGAATCTGAGCTGCAAAATCCAAAAATCACTCCTTCCCTTTTGAGTCCTGCCATGCACCCAACTGGTATTTTTTGGTCACATGTGAGGCATTGCCGTACTCGGGAGAAATTGGGGCACAGATTTTGGGGTGCTTTTTCTCCTTCATACCTTCTGAAAATGAAAAATTTTGAGCCAGAACTGCATTTTTGTGTAAAAAATGTAATTTTTCATGTTCACTGCCCACTTGTATCAAAATTGGTGAAACCCCTGGGGGTTTGAAATGTACACTATACCCCTAGATGAATTCCCTGAGGGGTGTAGTTTGCAAAATGGGGTCACTTGTGGGGGGGTTCCACTGTATTGGTGCTTGGGGGGTCTTGCTAATGCGACATAGCACCCACCAAAATTCCACCAGAATCTGAGCTGCAAAATCCAAAAATCACTCCTTCCCTTCTGAGTCCTGCCATGCACCCAAATGGTATTTTTTGGTCACATGTGAGGCATTGCCGTACTCGGGAGAAATTGGGGCACAGATTTTGGGGTGCTTTGTCTCCTTCATACCTTCTGAAAATGAAAAATTTTGAGCCAGAACTGCATTTTTGTGTAAAAAAATGTAATTTTTCATTTTCACTGCCCACTTGTATCAAAATTGGTGAAACCCCTGGGGGTTTGAAATGTACACTATACCCCTAGATGAATTCCCTGAGGGGTGTACTTTGCAAAATGGGGTGACTTGTGGGGGGGTTCCACTGTATTGGTGCAACATAGCACCCACCATTCATTCCACCAAAATCTGTGCTGCAAAATCCAAAAATCACTCCTTCCGTTCTGAGTCCTGCCATGCACCCAACTGGTATTTTTTGGTCACATGTGAGGCATTGCCGTACTCGGGAGAAATTGGGGCACAGATTTTGGGGTGCTTTTTCTCCTTCATACCTTCTGAAAATGAAAAATTTTGAGCCAGAACTGCATTTTTGTGTAAAAAAATGTAATTTTTCATTTTCACTGCCCACTTGTATCAAAATTGGTGAAACCCCTGGGGGTTTGAAATGTACACTATACCCCTAGATGAATTCCCTGAGGGGTGTAGTTTTCAAAATGGGGTGACTTGTGGGGGGGTTCCACTGTATTGGTGCTTTGGGGGTCTTGCTAATGCGACATAGCACCCACCAAAATTCCACCAGAATCTGAGCTGCAAAATCCAAAAATCACTCCTTCCCTTCTGAGTCCTGCCATGCACCCAACTGGTATTTTTTGGTCACATGTGAGGCATTGCCGTACTCGGGAGAAATTGGGGCACAGATTTTGGGGTGCTTTGTCTCCTTCATACCTTCTGAAAATGACAAATTTGGAGCCAGAACTGTATTTTTGTGTAAAAAAAATAATTTTTCATTTTCACTGCCCAGTTGTACCACAATTGGTGAAACCCCTGGGGGTTTGAAATGTACACTATACCCCTAGATGAATTCCCTGAGGGGTGTAGTTTGCAAAATGGGGTCACTTGTGGGGGGGTTCCTAACTTTTAGCATCTTATGGTGCCTAGAAACCTACATGGTGCCTAAAAAATAATCTCATAAAAAGGAGGCTCCAAAATCAAGTAGGTGCTCCTTCTATTATGAAGCCTGTGGTTTGGTCACCGTGCACACTAGGGCCACATATAGGATATTTATGAAAACAAAAGAATTGGGGGAATCAATTTTCAGTCACATTTCTCTAGTAAAATGTACTGTGTTCCTTAGAAAAATGTATTAAAATTGCAAATCAGCAAAAAAAAAGAAATTTTGAAATTTCACCTACACTTTGTTTTAATTCCTGTGAAACACCTAAAGGGTTAACAAACTTCCAAAATGCTGTTTTGAATACTGTAAGGGGTGCAGTTTTTGAAATGGCATCATTTATGGGGGTGTCTCACATACAAGTCCCTCAAAGTCACATCAGAACTGAACTGGTCCCTAAAAAAATCAGTGTTTGAAATTTTCTTGAAAATTTGAGAATTTGCTATTCATATTGTAAGCCTCCTAGTGTCCCAAAAAATTAAAAGGAAGTTGAAATAATGATGTCAACATAAAGTAGACATATGGTCTATGTTAGTTATTCACTATTTTGAGTGGTAAGATTATTTGTCTCACAAGCAGAAAATTTAACATTTTGCAAATCGCTAAATTTTCCATTTTTTCACGATATTTTGGTATTTTTCACAAAAAAACACAGACTGTATCGACCCAAATTTACCACTAATTTGAAGTACAATGTGTCACGAAAAAACAATCTCAAAATCACTGGGATAAGTAAAAGCAAAAAAAAGTTATCCCCACTTAAGTGAGACATGTCAGATTTGAAAAAAAGGGCTCTGTCAGGAACGCAAAAACTGGCTCTGTCAGGAAGGGGTTAAACATATTTAATGTGTCTGCCGACACCACTTCTCCAGGAAGAGAGTTCCACAGTTTGACTGCTCTAACCGTAAATACATTTTTCCTTCTAAGGGAATGAAATCTTCTTTCTTGCAATCTAAACTCATGTCCGCGTGTCTTAGATTCCTTTCTTGCGGTAAAAAGGGTGCTGACAGTTCCTTATATTGGCCCTTGATATATTTGTACATGTTGAGCATGTCCACCCTTAAACGTATATATATACAGGGGAATGGTTGCGCTAAACACTTAACACAGGTGTGCAATTAATTCAAACGAATAGCGTTTATTATTAAAAAAGAATTTTAAAAATGTAAGCTGTAAGGCTAATATATTCAGTAAAATTGATGAATACTTGAAATTATTGCTGCAATAAATTGTGCACAATTTTACTGGGTTTTCAAAGTCACCTTATCTCCAGAAGTGTCCTGTTCACTTTTTGGCCCAAAAGGACTGTTTGTGGTCCAGGTGGCAAGTAGGGGTTAGATGAATGGAATCTCTCTCCACTGGACTTTTTCCAATTATGCTGTTATAGATGGCATTCTTTTCAAGGAGGTGGATAGTGGGGAGAAAAGGAGGTACCGGATCCTAAGCTTGGCAAATTACAGAGGTGGCGTTCCTCCACAAAAAGATGATGCCTGTATGGGGATAATGTAGACCAAGGCTGTGTAGTCAATTCTGGTCGACACTCCAATTCAAGACACCTGGAGACACACTCAGGAAGGGATAGGTGTTGGCAGCAATTGCGTGTACCGATGGCCAATGCATTTCGCTGTTCCTGCAGCTTTTTCAATACCACCGGGAAAACCCCCATGGCGGACCATGATTGGCTGGTCGGCGGGCCTAAGTCCTTGTTGGGGGCGAAGTGCCAGATGTAAACAGAAGACCGGAGCATGGTTAGAGAGGTGCAGGGGTCCCGGAGAAGCCCTGAAGATGGCTGGTGAGTATGTTTTCTATCCACAGGTACCCAAGTGGAAACTACTGGACAAGGGACCGATGCTTTGTGGCGACATAGGTGAGTATTGGATGAATGGGCTCCGTATGTAATAAAGTTTTACAGTCAGTGTGTGTATTTATTTAAGTATTTGTACTACTGTGGGACTACAAGTCCCAGAGGGCCCCTTATTGCCCTACAGGATGGTACTTGTGGTTCTCCAAGTTACCTGCATGTGGTGCAGGCTTGCTGGGACTCATACAGATGTATCCCTCCTCATTTAGCCTGTTAATTGGATTAAGTGAGTAATATGATTACTATGCTAATCCCCTACTGTATTGATCTATGTATTGTATTGCTGCTGAGAACAATAGGATAGCCATGGTGAGCCATGACCTAAGAAACAAAGTTGATCTGGGCTCCAACTGGTTCCACAGCAGTATACAATAGCATTTTATCTATTTTTTACACCAATTATCAGCTCGATGCCCACCGCCCAGGGGCATCGAGGACAGGCCCTCTTACTGTTTTTGAGGGGGGGGGGGGCTGCTGCAATGCAGGCCCCCCTCGCTGTCGCTTCCACTGTTGTCAAGGACCGAATTCCATGTCTGGAGTGCTCCCTGACCGCCGGTCCCCTGCACGGAGCCAGCGTATGCGCAGTAAGTTAACACTTACTGCGCATGCGCTGACCCAAGCCTCCATGGGCTGCCCTTGCAGCAGCCCCCGGAGGCTTAATCAGGTTCCCAGGTACATGGTCCGCTATACTGCACATGCACAGAACCCAATTTGGGGGCTGATGCACATTTGCGCACATAGAGGCATCCCGGAGGGAGGGAACACCTCTTGATGGGATGCCTTCAGTGACTGGCAGGTCGGACTTCCAATAGGAAGTCTCTGCCAGTCACATTGAAGCCAGAGCAGTCTTTTAGGCAGAGACAGTGGCAGATTTTACCTGGGGGGGGGGGGGGGGCTGCAGCCCATAGGTAAAAACCACCACTGCCTCTTACATTTTGCCCCACGTTGTGGTCAATGTTCAATTACTTTGGTGTTTGAAACTAAATCTATGTTATTTGTTAATACTGAATCCAATAGTGCCTCATAACGAGTTGGAGCTTCTACCGTTTGTGTGATAAACTGATCTTTGAGTAAGCTTAGGAACCCACTGCTTTTTGCTGATTTAAAAGTCTCATTTTTCCAATCAATGAAATTAAAATCACCCATAATTAGTACTTGTCCCTGATCTGACAATTTTTGATGTGGTTTAAAAGTAGAGACTCATCCCTATCATTCACATTCGGCAGTCTGTAGCATACCCCTATGAAATTTTTATTATTAGGTTTTTTGTTAATATCAGTTATCCCAGATTTTAGAGGCTGATGCTCAGCAGCCCGAAGAGAGGCATCCCGGAGTGAGGGAACACCTCCCAATGGGACTGCCTTGGTGACTGGCAGGTCGGACTTCAAATAGGTCACTGCCAGTCACAGTGAAGCCAGTGCAGTTTCACAGACTGCATCTGGCTTCACTTCTCAAATCTTATTGTTAATTACCCTTGCTGTCCTAAGGAAACATGTTTGGTGTGTCCAGGGCTGGCAACATAAATCTTGGGGCCCTGTACACTGCTATTTCTTGGCCCCCTGCCCCTACCTTATTCCAAACCCACACAACCGTCTTCTGCAAGTATTCTTGTTCATCGCCCAGTAGTAGAAGACACAGATAACAGCAGATCCAGAGGCACCATAATAGTAAGGGAAAGTTAGCATGCACCCTCTGTACCACCTCAATACAAATCAAAAAGGAGCTGTAACATTCCAATCTCTTTGATTTATTTATTTTTATTGGTATTTAATGTTTATTTTTAGCGCTCTCAGCCAATTCACGGCCCCCATTCTTTTGAACGGCAGTTTTCAAATCTCCTACCCATCCGCCACTACACGCTACCCCAGTGGCAGAGGGAGGAAAGGGGGGACTTGGAGGCGCATAGCTTGGAGGGTGCTTCCCCGCTCTGCAGGCTATAGGAGGCTGGCACACACCTACGGATCAGATGTGATACATCGCTGGTGCTAAAAATCATACGCTACAGTATGTGTCACTGATACATCGATTCAACAGATCATATGTGCTGCACATGTATCTATAGGCTCCGATGCGCACAGGAATAGGCATCAGTTCGGATTGGATGCCAAACACCTCCAATTTGGCCTATTTTCACGTGATATATCGGCCCGATCCAATCATTTATTAGTAGAGACTGTACAAAGAAGGGCAACTAAAATGGTGCATGGCCTACATCACAAAACGTACCAGGAAAGACTAAAAGATCTTAATATGTATACTTTAGAGCAGAGAAGGGAAAGGGGGGACATGATAGAAACTTTAAAATATATCAAGGGTTTTAACAAGGTACAGGTGGGAGACATTCTTCACAGGAAAAGGAGCAATAGAACACGAGGACATGCACTGAAACTAGAGGGAGGAAGATTCAGGGGAAATGTGAGGAAGAATTACTTCACAGAAAGAGTAGTAGATAAGTAGAATAGCCTACCATCAGAGGTGGTAGACGCAAATACAGTAGTACAATTTAAACATGCTTGAGATAGGCATATTGATATCCTTACAAAAAAAGAAGGATCAAATATGGTTTTAGGTAACATGTTTAAAAAAGGGGCAGACTAGATGGGCCAAGTGGTTCTTATCTGCCGTCAAATTCTATGTTTCTAGAGGTAAAATATACAGCATATGTTTATGTCCAAATTGTATTGTGATCCTGACATTTTGGACAAGGCCAATTTATGGAGTGGTAAAGTCTACGTTTCAGAATTATTAACAGCATATATATTCCAGATAAAATATAGCGATAGGTATATTGTTATGCATTAACCAGATAAAATAATTTAATAAAGAAATGGAAACAAAAATATATAACCTTAAGTGCTGAACACTTCTGTTAATAGAGTGATATTAACTATCATTATATTGAGATTAATGGCAGCTCCTATGGGCAATTGTTTAGTTATACTAGCATTGCACAAAATCATGTTGTTATCCCTATTCTCTGGGTGCACTTTACACTCTTTGTTCACATTTAGCATTGCCAACACATTCTTTCTGCATGTATAATTCCTTATGCATGTAGCGTATAAAACATTAACTACGTTTATCCTCGCACAAATGTCAACTTTACTTAGTTAAATTGAAAATAAAGCAATATTTAAACATTGCAGTATTGACCATATTCAACAACTCAATATTTCAGTCTACTTTCGATTAAAAATGTAAAGAAAGAAACGTCAAATCTATACAAATTTAGTTTAAAAGCAATTATTTTTTTTATAACTATGATAATTGAATGAAGTACAAGGTAATGCCAAAGACCACATATTATTCATAGTAGATGATATGTTGTGAATACTATTCGCATAAAGAAAGAATGTGATTTTCATATTACAGCAATTTATATTTTATATATCACTCAGGTGGTTAAAACACAAAGACAAAGGGGATACATCATACAATAATATTGTATCGCCGTAATAAGCAATGAATTATACATTATTTATTTGACAATATAACACCAATAGCATACTTGTGTGTATTGCTGAGAAAGAAACATGAATGGCAGGTGGTGAATATTTAACATTGCACCATGCATGAGTGACTGATTTGGACAATTAAAAATTTTAAACAAATACTGTATAAAATAAACCATGATTTCCTATTGCTGCAGCAAGAATACTGGGAAATGGTAATAACATAAAACAGTAGGTGATGATTGGGTTAGATGAAGCAACATTAACAAAATGCAATATAATGAATAATATAGTGTAGGTCAAAATAGCAGCTACACAGATTGCCCATTCATACTGTCAATTTTCTTAAGGATGTGACCAATTTCTCAGAAGTCTACCAGATATTTGGCTCATTTAGTTCCAAAAAGTTTTCATCTAATCTTCAACATATTGTGTCTAGAGGACAAAATACAGAGGGCGATATGTCTGCAGGAATTTCTGCAAGTCTGCCTGTATTTTTAACCTTTAGCAGTCCAGTTTTTTTTTTTTTGTAATTAAAACAGTCTGGTTTAAATGTTTAAATTAATTCAATTTTTTTTTTATTATTCAAAAATGGTCTACATAGAATATTGAACAATGTTAATGTTCTTATTTTAAAGTGGCTCACCATTGGATCTGCTACTAGCGCTAGGGCTGTTGAGCCTGACTAGATGTTGGTCTTGAAATAGTTAAACGGCAACAATTTGCAAGGCAAAACCAAGTAATTTTTGAATTGTAAATGAGTGCCACTTTAAAAAAGGGACAAACAGAAATTTCTGAACATTTCTGTGTTTGTCCCTATTCTTAAAGTGTCACTTTCATCTGACAGCTAGCAAGTATCTTGGGAATACATGCAAAATATATCACAGTGTGTATATACTGTATCGTCACAATATTGAGTTCTTCACAGGGGAGTAACACGATGGAAGCCAATTAGTGGTGTAATGATAGCATTGCAGCCCCTGCGGTGGCTTGGGGGAGCCAGCACCAGCAGGGTCTGTAGGGCACCCTAAATAAAACCAAGCTGCTTCTCAAGAAGGGAGAGTGCGGGACAGCCCAGCGGTGCACAAAATATGGCTCAAGTTAGCATTAGATTTTTTAAGGCTATACACAGCACCTACTGGCTGCTGTGTACAGAGTCTGTGGGCTGGGACAGCTGGAGCCTCTGAAGCTGCTGGTGTACTTCTTCCCTACCTATGAGCCTTGGATGCGCGGACTTCACTAGAAAATAGATGTGCGTTGTACCCACTGCTTTAACTGGGCTGTGCTGATCCGTATGTGCTAGCCAATTAAAAAGCATATTGATTTTTGTATATTATCTTATTGCTGAGTGGCACCATAACTTAAATATATTTACAGTAATGGAATCAGTATAAAAAGACAGCGGCGACTAATTATTGCGAAAAATGATGTATTAGATAATTAAAAGAAAAGGATACTTATTAAGATGACAATTAAAAATGTGTACACATACTGGACATGTATTAAAAGCTACATAAAAGAAGGTGGACAATTAAAGGTAAATAAAAGCAATAAGATAAGTTGATGAAGTCACATAGACGAAACGCGTTGGTTGATCTACCTCCCACCATCTCCTAAGATAAGCACTTTATTGAATTTGTTTGCACAACTTATCTTATTGCTTTTATTTACCTTTAATTGTCCACCTTCTTTTATGTAGCTTTTAGTACATATCCATTGTGTGTACACATTTTTAATTGTCATCTTAATAAATATCCTTTTCTTTTAATTATCTAACACATCGTTTTTCACAATAATTAGTCACCGCTGTCTTTTTATACTGCTATATACGTTTCTGTAGGTATCATACCATTACTTTTTTTCTAAAAGACTGGCTGACACCCTCCACAAGTAAGGGAATATAATTGTTTGAATTACCTTTGAAGCACAAGTAGCGCCACTCTTCAAAGACTAACATTATATATATATATATATATATATATATATATATATATATATATATATAGAGAGAGAGAGAGAAAAAGGAGTATCAGAGTGCGCCAATTAATTTGCATACACAACAAATTTGTTGAACAAACAGTATAGTAATCCAGAAAAGAGTCATATAAAAGTTTATTCGGGAATCTTCCAAATGATGATACAGGCCCAACGCGTTTCGTCAAAAGCTTGACTTCATCAGGGGCATTGGAAGTAGAGCAGTACAAAGCAATTTCACACTATAGGTTTTCCATTGTTTAAATTAAAAAAACAAACAGCAGAAGTATTCATGCGAAAGACAATACTGGAAATGGTTTACGCACTAAAGATCAGCGACAGTGGTAGAGCATGGTATAATAGTTATCCAATGGTATCCAAAGTTAATCACAGTTTCGGGGGAAGGGTAAGTAACCCCAATATACAATTAGAGCAGTGCAGACCGGAAGTGAACTCCTGAGATCCAAATGCAGCATTTGGATCTCAGGAGTTCACTTCCGGTCTGCACTGCTCTAATTGTATATTGGGGTTACTTACCCTTCCCCCGAAACTGTGATTAACTTTGGATACCATTGGATAACTATTATACCATGCTCTACCACTGTCGCTGATCTTTAGTGCGTAAACCATTTCCAGTATTGTCTTTCGCATTAATACTTCTGCTGATTGTTTTTTTAATTTAAACAATGGAAAACCTATAGTGTGAAATTGCTTTGTACTGCTCTACTTCCAATGCCCCTGATGAAGTCAAGCTTTTGACGAAACGCGTTGGGCCTGTATCATCATTTGGAAGATTCCCGAATAAACTTTTATATGACTCTTTTCTGGATTACTATACTGTTTATTCAACAAATTTGTTGTGTATGCAAATTAATTGGCGCACTCTGATACTCCTTTTTCTCCATCTCTAAACCTTCGGGTCCTGTCTAACAGGGGGCCCCTCAGAGGTGCTGCCTTCTCTCCGTGAGGCGCGGTTGGGTTTTTCGGTCTTATATATATATATATATATATATATATATATATATATATATATATATATATATATATATACTGTATAATATACCAAAATTCTACTAAGCGCTATTATAAATATGAATACAGAAAAGGCAGCCCAATCACTAAATTCCCTGAGGGTTAGGGAATTACCACACAACTCTATGACCCAATAGTGATCTGGCGCCTATAATAATTGTCAAATATTACACGATTTACAGGAATTATTCACAATCTCCAGCAAAGTAAGAAGAGACATCCTCTGGATGTGTTTATTAAAAAGTTTTCTTCAGATGTCAACAATACAGAGAACCCAGCACGTTTCATCAACAGTGACTTCATCAGGGGATTGTACAATAAATCTTCCAATAGGTTTGATCTGGTTCCTATCGCTGTAAAGTGTCCAATACAATAAAGTGGTATTCCCATAAGAGTGATACGGAATTTTTATCAGATAAAGTAATAAATCCTGTTATTATAGTGTGGTATAAACCTACTTAGTTCGTTTTAAATTGCATTCCATGATTACTGGGCTAAATTAAATGCAGCCATCAAGTTTTAGGTCTATTGACAGTCTTCCAGATAAAAAAGGCTTTTAAAAACACCAATCAATGATATAAAGATGCAGATCCAGATGCAAGGCTTCAAATAAATGTTTAAGCCTTTAAACTGGAGCTCCTTCCTGTGCAGTGTTAGCAGTCTTAATTCAGTCTGAAGTGTTATATTAGTTGACCCATGGATATACCTGTTGTTTTTGTTTTTTCTCACGCTGGGCTACCAATTCTGCTATGCGTTTGTTTGCGGGCTTTCAGCTGGGCCTGTTCTAATTCCTTAATAGGAAAATCCGTGAGTCAACCAATATAACACTCACAGCACTAAATCAAACAAGAGGGCAAAAGATCTCTGGCCAATTTTAACATCGGATCCAGAGTTACAGTTTCTCAGAGACACCCGGCTCATGCCCTGCCATACTAGAAGCAGGAACATCAAAGACTATGTAGTCAAGACCGAAATTTCCCAATTTAAGAAGGAAACCAATAAATCTGGGTTTCTCAGCATGCGCAATGGTTGTTTTAAATGTTTGGGGTGTCGAACATGCAGTTATATGGCTACAGGAGATTCAATTCTGCATCCACATTCAGGAAAGAGGTTCAAGATCAACTGGCCCCTTACATGCACATCCAAATTTGTGGTGTACGCAGTGATGTGTCCATGCGGACTGTACTACATCGGCAAAACTGAATGTCAGCTCAAGGTCCGCATGGCACAGCACCGTCAGGCCATCCGCATGGCTCTTAGTTCAGGTACAAGTGAGCAGCCGGTGGCGCTGCATTTTGCGGCCATCAAGCATAGCATGGCCACCCTGAAATATAAGATCATAGATCAGGTTCCCAATAGTCTCCGAGGTGGCAACAGGGGCAAAGCCCTATTACAATTAGAATCCCACTGGATATTTCGGTTAGAAACGGTAAAACCCAAGGGTTTTAACAAAACCTTGGGATTTATTCATTTCATTTGAAGAGCCACGGCAGCAGGTTCATGTGTATTGCCACATAGATTACATCAGGCTGCAGCAGGGCTACCCATCAGAAAGATTTGGGTGTTGCAGGTGTCATGTAAAATATCTTTACAAAACGTACATAGTTAAGAGCACTGAAGGTGCATAAAGGTTTAGTTGCATGATAACGGGCCCCTACACATTCATGGTGGGGTGGCCCACAGTATTATTGTTAAACCCTAGACACTCTGATTTGAGGATTATACGTCCAGTTTTTAATTTCATTTGGTACTTTTTTCCTAGCACGGCATCATCGATTTTTTTTTTTATGTCACAAATTTTTTGGCGCCAGCGATTTTAATTGCATCCATCGAGACCCAAAAAAATGGTGGTGGTACGCGTCCTCTGACCTTTTCATACCCCCACTATCCACGTCGGCATGGAGTTGATTTTATATAGTGTGGCGAGTTCAACGAGCCACCGAGCCCGAAGCGTGGCGAGCGCAGTGAACCCCCCGAGGGTACGCACATTACTTCACAGATATTACGCGTCTGCTTGCCACGCTTCGGGCTCAGTGGCTCGCTGCGCTTGCCACACTATATAAAATCAACTCCACGCCGATGTGGATAGTGGTGGTATGAAAAGGTCGTACGACGCGTACCGCCACCCCTTGAGGGCTCGCCACACTTCAGGTTGACGTTAATCGTGGGTTGCCGTTAACAATGGGGGGGGATTTAACATACACATTACCCATTAGGGTGCCTATACAATCAAAAATCGGGGCCATTGGCCCATTTAACATTGTTCCCTATGTAAAATCGCGTTGATCGCGTTGGTCGCATCGTATGCCATTATAATGGCATGCGATGGACGCGATCAATGCATTTTTGTAATAGCCGGCTAATTTAACATTGCTCCTTATGTAATATCGCATGGATCGCGTCGGTCGCATCACCTGCCAATGGCATGCGATCAACGCGATTTTCTCATTGCCGGCAATAAAGGCTAAAAATAGCCAAATATCGCATCGGTCGCGTCCATCGCATACCTTAAGTTACCTTAACTTAAGGTATGTGATCACCCACGACGGACACCGTGCAAGGAAACAAGTACCTTTCATTTTTTTGTTTAGGCACAGTGGTTAATACTAGAACACTAGGTATTACCCATGGTTAACTAGTGATAGGACAGCACAATAAGTGTTCCACCACATTGGAAATAGCACAAAGCACTTTTAGGCTAAATTATGTTTTTATTGGCACAGTCCGCAGGTGCTGTTATATTATACAACACCTGTCCTTAGCGGAACACTGAGTGTGTAGCCACCAGGTTTTAAATGGTTTTAGGGATAAGATGAGGAATCTAATTTTTTAGTGTGATATATGTGCAGTGGTCTCTAACCACTTGGTCACAATATTCTGTAATAACAGCACAATTTTAAAACTGTATGTATTTGTACATATGTTTCACTATATGCATGTAAGTTGCACAAATGTATTGACATATATAATTGTGGTTTTGTATATTACAGGGGTGTCCTGGTCTCCTTGGCAACCACCCGGGTGGACACGGGCGGTCATCGTATCACACAGCAGTGGAAGCAGTGACGCAGGCCGGGGGCCGGGAGGACCAGGGGAGTGAGAGTTCTCTGGTTACCTGGGTAACCGCCTGCGTCACAGTCGGAGGTGGTGGCATGGAGAGCGGAAGCCTGGGACATTGGAGGAGGGAGAGTCCTCTGGCTACCTGGACAATGGCAGCATTCAGGCGGTACACTTCCGCCCCACAGCAGGTGTGTCGGATAGACTGCCGGAGATTCGGGGAGGTGTCCTGCGAGATGCGGGAATGCCGGCAGGTGGGGGTAAGTTCTTGATGGGTATTTATTGTTCACCATTTGCACTGTTTGATTGTTCTGATGAAGGGGTGAAGTCCCCAAAACTGTTGATCAGTAAAGATTCACTTGTTTTCCACCATTTGAAGTCTCAGAGTGCCGCTGTGTTTTTCAAGGACTGTGAATTTCTGGCTTAAGGCCAGTACAGAAGGCAACTGAGCAGGATACCCCATGGGGGAGTCTGAGTGCCGGGTATAAAGAGGTTGTTATATATATATATATATTTTCTGTTGAATGCCTTCTGGATTTATCACAGCTGCGGCCCCGGTGCTCTCAGATGTCAATCAGTGGAGACGCTCCCATTGGTTGTGCATTCAGTTAAGTATTGGGTCGTCTGTCACGGTAGCCACGCCCTCTGATGAAGTCCCAGTGACGAAACGCGTCAGGGCGTGGCTATGTGACGCTCTACCCGACTGTTTGGCTGTCTCCCATTGATCCTGCCCGGCGGTGGTCACTCCAAGTTCTCCTGCCTCCAGCAGCGCAAGCCAGCGCCTGTCAGTAGCAGATTCGTGGAGTCTTCCATCCGTTTGTGTTGGACAAGTGAGCAGCTTTGCCTTGTGTGACATGTTCATGCCTTGTGGTAACCAGCCCACAGTGTATTAATATACTGTATGGTACGATCAATTGCTTTTACTAAGGATTTCTATGTCTTTTTGGATCCAATAAATTTACTCTTTTAATGCACCATGAAGCGCCCTCTTTTATTCTCTTCAATCTAGATTTTCCACTGCCAGTTTGGACCCTTGGCACCCGTGTTTTTCACGAGAGGAGGAGCAGCAGCCCGATATTTGGGACTTTGGTGACTTTTAAACCACTTCATATGGTTATCTAGCTGGTTGTATCCTTTAATCAGCACATTAAGGACAACGCCTCTATTACCATTCCAATATATATATATATATATATATATATATATATATATATATATATATATATATATATATATAACCCTTGATTCATGCTTAGGAAAGTGTAAACTAAGACTGCCTTCCCCACAAGCTCTCCTGTTGGTGAGACAAGATTCAGGCAATACACAAACAATTGTGTGATTGCGCCTTATCGGGCAATGTGATCACCCAATAGATCTTCTCAACTTTTCAACTGTTTTTCAATTATTATTTTAAATTACATGTATAGACAAAGTCCATAAAATAGTTTTTATTAAAAGTCTCTTTTTCAGAAGGTAAAATTCAATGAGGATTTTTCAGTGCATAATTGATGTTAACAAGCTGATTTACCAATGCGTTTAGTCTCGGACCAGACTTCATTAGGGGTTAACAAGTTCATGGTGGTGTGTCAACAAAGTTGATATGCAGAGCAACATTTGAATGCACATCCACTGCTGTGAGGTGAATTACTTTCAGACTGTATCTGGGCCTATATAGAATTTATATATTTTGAATTTCCCTAACGGAGCGAATATCCAAATTTTAAAACCCAATGAACAGGCAAATAAGCCTCCAAAAACTGTGAAATCTGTTATTTGTACCAAGAGGGAATTTTGCCGCTGAGGCATCAGAGTAAAATCTGCAGATGTTTGTGAAATAATGGGTCTAAATATATAAAATTTCTTAATGTGAAAATATTAATAAAAAATTGTATTTCATTTGATAATTTCTATAGATTTTCAGTACCTAAAATGTCACTGTAGTTAAATCCAATCCAATCTATGGGCACTGCCACTTCATCAGGTGTTTATTGCTAATTAGACTCATTCTAACACAATATGGCCTATACAAATGGTAAATCCAGTAAACTGGAATATTTCTGTGTAACAGAAGATATTATAAAGTCTGCCCATCACTACATTCATGATGTAAAAAAACAGTTTATGCTTTAAAATGTCCTTTCCAATATCATGCTTTTAAAAATGCTTAGCTCTAAATCAATGCTATTTCTTCTATATTAATATGTAAATCTGGCATATTTTATTTTTTGTATCTCAACTTTTGTAAGCTAAATCTGTGACACAATTATGAAATGCTTGCAGAAGTAGTTTTAATGAACTAGACTCAAAGAAAGTAGCAGAGTGTGTCAGTAATTCAAAGCATTTCTACCCCAAGGAATGGATTTTTAACAGTACATGTTAATAAAATGAAAAGTAATAAATTGAAAGGATGTGTGTTGTATATCCAGAAGGCTTACTGTCAACATAGCAAATGAATATAAAATGCATGGAATGATTTTATGTAGTTTGAAAATGTAAAATATGCCAAATCCAAAACATCTTTCCTAAAAATCAAAAGATTTAGACAATTGTTAAATACTTAAACCATAAATAAGACAACATATTGGTGTTCAGTAGTTTAGAAGTATTCAGATATTGTTCCAATTTTGACTTCTGGAATCTGGAACAAACCATGTTGCTATGTAAGGGAATTAAAGTATATTGTTTCTCTGCAGGGTAAATACTGGGTGCTTTTGCATGTAGCCAACAAATGTTTGACAGCTTTATTTTTACACTGTGATCTAGATTTCAGTTTGAACACACTTGCAGTGCAATATGATTGTTCTCGTTTGCGTTTTAATTGCTTTGCTAACAAATATGAATCAGGCCCATAGCTGTTTTTTAAGGTGCTTTTGCTCAGTAAATTATTCATTGAATGCACGGAACTGATCAGTACTATTTGCACAAAGGTCAACAACATGTATCAAATATACCAATAAATAATACAATGGATTTTGCACGTGTAAAAGACAGAATACAGCTGTGTCCTCAAACACCTATTGTCTTTGCGCCATATGTATGAAGTGATTAAGACGCTCCACCATGGGTAACTATTCTTGGACTTATGTACCAATTTCGTATTGTACAGTAGCTGCATCCAAAGTCATTTATAGGGTACTCAGCATTTAGTACTTTTGTAGCAATAGTTGTCATTTAATCCCAATTATTTTTTCACAGATTAGGAAGTACATTAAGTTCCTCATTACTACGTGTCAAGAACATAAGTAAAGTTACATAGATAAACTTTCCCGGATAACTTTATATTTCTCCTAAAATCAAATATTTCAATATCATTCCTAACTAACAATACACATTAAACATTAAAGGGAAAAAGGGGAGAGGGAGTATGTGGGAGGGGGAAGACTTTCATTTATTTAGATTTTTAGGGTCTAAACTTATCTATTTTTATCAATTAAACAAAGGCAAAAGGAAAATTATCTCCTTAGGGGGCTCTTCTTAATTGAAAACCATGAAGTTGATTCAAAAAGTTTGTAAATGAATATTTGTGTATCTCCATCCAAACTATCAATGTATCTTTCCCATTTCTTAGCAAATTTATATACCCCCTGTTCCACATCAGGGAATGTTGCTCTTCTTTCAAAATACAAGATTTTAAGGAACATATTTTTAACTGCAGATAATAAAGGTGCTGTTTTTTTTTAATCCAGTGTATAAGGATTTGTTTTTTGGCTGTTACTAATATGATGGATATCACCGCACTGATTCTCTTTTTCTCTGGGCCCAAGGGCAAGTCAAGAAACAAGCATGCATTTGGTTGCTTTCTGACTTTAATATTAAAGCTTTGATTGATATATTCCACCACATTAAACCAAAATCTTGAGACCTTTTTACATGTCCTAAAATTATGAAACAAGTCTGCTTTACTTATATTACATTTAAGACAAGAGCCAGAACCATCTGGAACCATGTGTGCTCACTGATTAGTAATGTATGCCCTTTGGAGAAATTTAAGATGCGTTTCCTGTAAGGAGGCAGAGTGGAGATATCTAAGTGTATCCGAAATATTACTAATAAAGCTATCACATGAATTTAAAGAGGGTATGTCCTTTTTCCAAAATGAGGTCACCTTAGCCCATTGTTTTTCTCTATCAGAAACCCTAAATGTCATACGATAATATTTGAGATGGAACGGGCAATTTTTGGTAAGTACCATCAGGACATGAAGAGGGTCTGTGATGACCGGATCCAGCATTGCAGAAGTCTGATATTGTATGAAGTGTCTGGCTTGTAAATACATAAAAAAATCTCGGTTTGGGATACAATATTTCAACTGTAGTTCCAAAAACGTCAGCATATTTTCCCCACCAGGGTCAAAAACATCTCTTATGGCTGCAATACCTCAATCCCTCCATTCAAGAATGTGTTTGTTTTCTAGGCCTGGGAGGAAGCATGGGTTGCTCCACAATGTATTGTTCATGGATGACTCTGGTCTTCTTATTTTTTCATGGGAAAAACACCAAGCCAAATATGTATGCCAAAACAAAATTTTATTTTTAACCTCTGAGGGGAGTCTATGTCGGGATGTATGTGCAGCGGGAGAATAGGGTTGTAAGGTGGCAAGCTCCAATTTGTAATTTGTAAATATAGATCTGCCCCATAACCAGTCTGTAATATAACGGAACATTGCAGCTCTGCTAAATTGGATAGGGTCAAGGATGCCGAAACCTCCCTCCTCCCTGAGCAGCCGAAGCCTTTCGAAAAGGAATTCCTAATCTCTTACCTACCCATAATTTTTTTTTTAAAACATCTGATTATACGTTGGGCATCTCTTCTAAGAAGAGGCATAGGTAAGGTTCATAATAAATATGAAAGTTTAGGGAAGGCAACTTCCCTAATCACCTCAGCTCTGCCCAGAAGAGAGAGAGGAAGACAAACCCAGTCATTAAGCAACTTATCTATTTTCAAAATGATTGGCCTGAAATGTAATGAATATAGACTCTATAGAGAAGATGGAATTTGTATGCCTAAATATTTTAGACTCGAATGAGCTATGAAAAAACGTGCTAAAATAGAATGATTCGAAAAAACAGAGGCCTCTCCTGTCAATACTAAAAGTTCTGACTTTGCAATATTAATTTTATATCCCGCAAAGGAACCAAATGATTCTATTTGAGCCAGAAAAAAAGGCAGGGGCTGGCTGGCATCTTTGAAACTTCGGTAGTTGCTTAATCCAAGTGGCCTTGCAACTTCACTATCCACACCACCACTGCTTGACTTTAATAACTAGGTGGCGAGCAAAATGGAGCGGAGCGAGCCACCATGGGTCCCTTCTTCTGCCCTTGTTACACTCCTCCCCTGTCATGTGACAGGTCCTTTAGCCTACTTGGATTTAGACTATCATTCAAACTTTGGGGGAGACATCAGTAAGAAGCCTGGCTTTTTCTAAAAGTGTAACCAAAAATAATCAGGACAAAATGACAAACAGAAACATAAAATTCCAGCGATCATGAGCTGTCAAAAAAAAATCAATAGAGAAGATATAACAAGATAATAGACTCAGAATAATCTAGACACAATCTAACAGTGATAGGAACTCATGTGCAGAAATAAGCAAAAATGCATCAAAAATATATCCGTGTTGGAGTCTCGTTAAACAGCAGGCGATGCACAGAATAGGAGAATCCTTCAAAGAGTGCTGCTTTAACTGCTATTAGAAGTTTCCGGGCAATCAAGTATGTGAAAGCATAATAGAATATATTAGCAACATTAGGTACTTATCCAGTATGTTAAATGATAGAATCTGTCAGAAGCATTATGTACTTATATCCATTCTGATATCCAAATATCAGCCAATAAAGGTAAAACCAGATGGTCCGCCTTTAGGAGACTCTATTTTCCTGGATAGTTACATAGGGTATAAACTCAACAAGCATCTTAAATCGCTGGACAATGCAGAGCCACAATAAGTGATTAGGAGCAAGCTACCATGAACTGTCCCAATTCTCATCTGTGGAACCAAGCTTTACCAAGGACACCATATTCACACACAGTGTTAGATCCAAAACACACACCCCTTAAAGTCAATATATTGGTCCATACTACAAATTATGGTTACTTACCACTTATAGTAGCGTGTTCATTGTTAATTTAAAGCGCAATGAAATTTGCTGCACTATACAAGAAACTGTTAATAATCATTCATTTTACTTTGGAACCTTGTGTGGAAATTCTTTGTTTGCACAAGTTAAATTTCATGTAGTCACTCATTCAGCATTAATTTTACCAATCCATGACCTCTGCCCAGGGAACAGTGTGTCTAAAACAGGCCTTGTCAGATGTTGACATTTATAAAAACTTTAATCATAATTAACACTATGTCAAAGAAATAAGAGGTTCACAAACCTGGTTGTCCAGTAAAAATCATCCTGTGGAGTCATTGGAAGACCAGTCTGAATGAAGACACTTGTAATGTTTTAGGCCTGACAGTGGAATAACTATGTATGTTCTATTTGTTAGTCTGCTGTTCTATTTGTTAATCCACTATGTGCGTTTGTAATTTGCCCCAATAATCAATCGATTACCACCATGTCCCTAACTGTGGTGAGTTTGTATATGGTGACAAATATCACAAACACTCGTGAACAGCAGGTCAGAGCATAGCCAGGTTAAATCCATATGCAGTTGGTATTACAGGCAGTAGCATACAGGCAATCTCATAACAGACTCTAGAAAGGCTTCAGTGGTCCCTACAATAGCCCACCCCCCGGGGTAGCTAATCCACCATCAAGAGCAAGGTGACTCTGCCCTGGAAACCCTTATATCAGGAAATCTCAGGTTCTGCTGATTACACACCTGGGATTCTGCTACTACTTCTAAAACCTGTTCTGGCAGACAGCGGTGTGTGCCAAGGAAAATGATGGGTGTGCCCATGAGAACGCTGGTGGGCAGCTGCCTGCCAGGGGTAGGCGGCTGATGTCACAGAACGTCAGCTGCCAGCCCCATTCTTGTAGCCAGACAGCACAAATATAGGTCAGTCAAGATGGATTTACATTTGTGAATAGGGGAAAAATCATTTGATGGCCGGTGAAATAAGTCATAATAACATAAAGAACAATCACCTGGCATTACTAGCCTGGTGTGCCATCCCCTAGCAATTGCCTCCCCTAGGCACCTGCATCATGGGAAATCCTCAACTGTCTGTCAGGCAATGGAGTCTGCCGCTGGGATTCTGTTTATCCACCTCTCCTTCCCTGCAAGTTTGAACCACTTAATTGAAAGCAGTCAATGTCACTTCTGTGGCTGACTCAACCTCCTAGCAGGACGTCACACTCTTTATTCTAAACATAATTTGTATTAGAAACTGTAACCTGTTCCATTAAAAGCAGATACCTTACTGATTAAACTATTTTCTCCCACACACATGTGAATTCTAGCTATTGTATATGAAGATACTACACTACATAGCTCTTCCTAATAGTAATGGTTTTGAACTAACAATTATACATACAGTAGTCAGAATCTGCATACTTATGGAGCAGTAGAAAATAGATCTCTCTTCAATGAGACAGGTCCCAAGTTCTAATCCTGGGAATGACTGCTAAGCAATGTAATTGTTTAAAGTAAATAATAAAGTAAATAAATATGGTAAGGAACAAGATTCATAGAAATAGTTTCTGTTTTATATATGTGTATATATATATATATATATAGAATACAGCAGGTCCGGCACTCACTCCTGTAGTATTACTGCGCCCGGTGCCCTCACTGGAAGGGGGGATTGGTAGTATACACAATGTGCGGCACTCGTAGCCAAATAATCAGATGGAGTCAAAAGTCGTAATAACGTTTCATTCCTGTTGGAATTTCTTCAGATTACATATATATATATATATATATATATATATATATATATATATATATATATACAGATCTGTCACTCATCCCGTGTGTATAACGTTCCCGACCCAGTGTTATACACAACCCCCCCCCTAGGGAAAAGACCAGTGTTATACACACCACCACCCCCTTGACATCACCTCCCCCCGCCCAGCCAGGGCAACAGTACACGCCCACCATCCACCATGGTGTAGGTGAGCGGCACCCCCCCATGGACCCCCGCGACCACCACTCCCACGATTCACGGGGCCTCACGCCCCGCCTCCCACGATTCGCGGACCCCCGCTACCCCCCTCCCGTGATTCACACACCCCCGCGCCCCCCTCCCACGATTTGCAGGACCCCCCTCCCGCGATTCACGGACCCCCAGAACCCCCCCTTCCTGCAATTTGCGGACCCCCGCGACCCCCCCTAGTGTGATTCACAACCCCCCACAACCCCCCTCCCGCAATTTGCGGACCCCCACGATTCACACCCCACTCCGACCCCTCCCACGATTTGCGGGCTCCCGCCCCCCCTCCCGTGATTCGCGGACCCCTGAGCCCCCCTCCCACAATTTGTGGACCCCCCTGACCCCCTTCCCGCAATTCCCCCCTGCAGCGGACCCCCGCAACCCCGCTCCCGCATTTTACGGACCCCGGTGAGAATGGGGGATCCTGTACCGCCACAAACAGGTGCCGCACCAGGTGGTAAATCCAGCCCTGGCTGCCGCGCTGCAGGTTCCCCCACTGCCAGAAGTGTCCCCACGGTCCTCTGCACCAGCGCCACAACTTTTATCAATGTCTTGCCGACATACCACTATTATACAGCCTCCTGCTCTCATGCACCCTCACTCCCTCCCAGTGGGAGGACACGCTCACCCACTGCTGGGAGCTGCATACTGTCCACTACCCTCCTCCAGTTCTAGGCATGCCCATCGATTATCAATGATTTCAAATCATTGATGGTTTATGGCTGATGTTGAATACTTTTGCCATTGATGTGGGAGAACCAGATGGTTTCCCTACATTGATGGCAAAGGAGAACCGACCAAGTTTCAATTTTTTTTAAGGTGCCGGGACACTTAGCATAGCTCCGCCCCCCCACACCTAGAAGTCCTGCCACCAAGTTCTGATTGACCCACGGCCTATTCAGTCAGATATAATGGATGACCATCGATAGCTACAACAATCGATGGCTTTCCAAGTAATATTTTACTACTATCGATGGCAGGGTGCAAAATCTCCATCAATGCCAACCATCGATGGTGTCTGCACCAATGGCCATCCCTACTCTGCAACAGCCAAAAACCTTTACTACCCCTCATGCCCACACACCCCTATCACTGCCCTCCCTCCTGTTCTCCTGCCCTGTAACTTCCACCAGTGGGGACCCGCTCACCCTGTGTTGCCCACATTCCCCTATCATGCTTTACCACCCAGCCTCCTGCTCTCATGCACCCTAACTCCCACCCAGTAGGAGGAGACACTGACTCAGGGGCACTGTCCTGAACTCCTGCGCTGGCATGCTTCAACCACTGGCTGGAGCTGCACAGTGTCCCCCACCCTCCTCTGCACCTGCGCAAAAGCTTTAGTCCTCCTCATATCCACACACCCCTATCACTACCCAGCTTCCTGGTCTCCTGAAATGTAACTTCCACCACTGGGCAGTTGCTGACGCTGTGTTGCCCACATACCCCTATCATGCCTCATAGCCCAGCCTCCTGCTCTCATGCACCCTAACTCCCACATAGTAGGAGGATACACTGTCTCAGGGCCACCGTCCTGTACTCCTGTGCTGCCACGCTGGACCCTCACCCACTGGCAGAAGCTGCACAGTGTCCCCCACCCTCCTCTTTAGTCCCCCATATGCCTACACACCCCGATCACTACCCAGCTTCCTGCTCTCCTGAACCGTAACTTCCACCATTGGGGAGTCGCTGACGCTGTGTTGCCCACATACCCCTATCATGCCTCATAGCCCAGCCTCCTGCTCTCATGCACCCTAACTCCCACATAGTAGGAGGAGACACTGTCTCAGGGCCACCGTCCTGTACTCCTGTGCTGTCACACTGGACCCTCACCCACTGGCAGAAGCTGCACAGTGTCCCCCACCCTCCTCTTTAGTCCCCCTTATGCCCACACACCCCTATCACTACCCAGCCTCCTGTTTTCCTGTGTCATGACCTCCGCCAGTGGGGAGCTGTTGACTCAAAACCCCCCTACTATACTAGTGAACACACACACACCTAAACAACACGCACACACACACCCACACCCACAAATGTCACTGTATCCTCCACACTATCAATGTACATCTTACTCTGTAACCGCTTTTTAATTAAACAATTAAACAATACACACCCCCTTCCAAATCATATGCTCTCTATTTAACACATTTCACCTATAACTCAAGTTGCCATACAGGCCATCTTTCATACAATTTTAACCATATTTCACACAATGCAAAAGTTCACAAAGTAAGGGGGCGCAGCCCCTTACGCCGGCGTGAAGAGCACCCGTAGGGTGCGATGAATCACCTAATATATATATATATATATATATATATAATAGAAAGCCCAGCACTCCTGTGCTGCCAAGAACAGCAAAAGATAACTTGCCCGGGTATTCGTTTGGAGGGTATTACCCCACTGTATGCAAGTCACAAAGAAAGCCACCGTCACTCCGGGTCTGGTACAATACACAATTTACTGAGGGTCAACACTGTTTCGGGCTCTGCCCGTCATCAGGACACTTACAGTGAATAACAATCATGTGTAATTTATACATACCAAATACGTGGACTCTCTCCCGCTCTCCCCGCTGCCACTCGGTGCACCATCCGGGTCCCGCTGTGCCTTCCGGTTTGTAAGCCATAAGTGACACGACGCAGCCTAGCGCCTTATTAATAAAATTATAATAATAATAATATCAATTGGAACCGGGGTCCCGGTCTCCCGTTGATTGCACAGGGCCAGTATGAACAAAGTAGCTGAGTTCTGGCATCTCCAAAATATATATATAAATATAAATACTGCAGTGGGGATTCTTCTTGTGAGTGCCGCCCATCAATGTGTATATTGTGGACTCCACTGTGAGTGCCTGGAGGGCACCTATTATATTCTTCATACATATATATATATATATATATATATATATATATATATATATATATATACACACACAGACAAATACATACATATCTACATACATATATTTATAGAAGGTGGTGGTGGGGGCACCAATATATATCTTGCCTCCGGGCAACTGGGACAAACTTATGCCACTGTTTTTAGATCATTGTCACTGGTACTTATATGTGAGTTGGGCGCCCACTATAGTTAGTACGCTCATACCCCCACTATCCCTGTCGGCACGGAGTTGATTTTATATAGTGTGGCGAGCACAGCGAGCCACCGAGCCCGAAGCCTGGCGAGCGGACGAGGAAAACTAAGCAAATCGCTTAATGGGCGCCCAACTAACATATAAGTACCTTGTCACTTTATAAGGCTAGACTTAATGCTGTATCTCACTTACAACTATTTTTAAAGCTTTCATATTGTAAAGTATTTGGCATATGCAATACTTCCAGCACTTATTGTACATCTTAGTAAAAGTACTGCATGTTAGCTAAAATTCCTACAGCATATTGTTATAAATACAGTACTTAAGCTCAAATAACTTTTGTTACATGGAAGTTTCACTGAATACCTAAGTTCAAATCCATTTATTTTCACAGTATATAATTTTGAAAATGGTCAAATGCAGGTTATGATTCATATAATCTGTAGTTATACTACCGTAGATTCCTTACCTGGCTTCATGTAATACAGAAGCTACACTTGTTTAAACAGAACATTCTTTAGCACAATCATTTGCTTTTATCTATCCTCAGAAAAACGCCAACCAATAGAATTTTCCATCATTCTGAGTTTGAGAGATACAGGGCCTAATTCACAAGCATTCACATTTTTATAGGCAATAATCTAAACATACAGTAGAACATTGGATCTATTGCTAGTAAAATTTTTACCCTTATATATAATAACACCATCATAAGTGCAAACAAATAAACCCCAAGGAGACAGGAGGCAGGGAGGCTGTTTTTTTCAGCCTTAATTATGATGTTACTATGATGTGGTAGAAAACTGTGTGTGTGTGTGTGTGTGTGTCTGTGTGTGTAATTTTGTGTGTATGTGGGGGCTTGAAGAACTAGAAAGATATAATAATTTTGTAGTAGAACTACCTGGAAAGAGAGATTAATGTAAGTAAGTAAGTAAGTTTAATTTATATAGCGCACTTTCTCCTACAGGACTCAAGTCGCTTTACAGACATTAAAACAATGCACATAAAACAGACGATGCTGGTAGTACAGTAACAGACAAAACAAACCCTAAGTAAGCCTAATGTAGGATTGGTGCAGCATTTTGAATAATAACTGAAATGGGCTGTGTACTCCACCCTGACAAGGTACCAGGTGCGGCAGCCATTTTAGGCACTCTGCGTAGGATTGCCCTGGGTGGAATATATTACCCCTAAAAGAAATTACCCAAAATGGGTGATATCAGTGTATTATCATGTATCATGATATCAGTATCATGTCCATGTATTTTTCATTCCATCCACAAGTGCACCAGATGAGGCAGCCATGGTGGGCACACTACGAAGGTTACACTGTAGGAGGCAAGCCATACAAGGACCTAATGCATATATTGGAAAGCAAATAATTGTGTAGTAGTATGATAAACCCTGCACAGAAACATCCATCCAATGTAATAGGAAGACAGGATGAATTTGAAGTAGTCTGCTCTGGTATGGGACAATGAGTTTCTCAGTAGAACATAAGCAGCATTGTACTGTAAATAGCGAGGGTTGGGGATTTAAATGACTGCAGAGATGTTGGATTTAT
The DNA here is from genome assembly GCF_055691185.1 of Crinia signifera. Taxonomy (NCBI): domain Eukaryota; kingdom Metazoa; phylum Chordata; class Amphibia; order Anura; family Myobatrachidae; genus Crinia; species Crinia signifera. Next base: position 102,946,496 of record NC_139225.1, on the reverse strand, counting down.
AAAACAAGACTGCTGCTTTAGGGTAGCACAAGGATGAGAAGCAAAAAGGTTAGAGGCCATTCATTGTGGAAGCACCCATCAATTTATAAGACACAGAATATGTTAAAGATGTCAAAGTTTTGTATTAGCATGATTGTAAAAGTCGTGGCACTTTTTTGTTACTTTTTTTTCAGTCTATCAAATAACTTTATTGCACATTTGTGCACATTAAGCCAAATGAAAGTATTAGCATATCCAAATAAAATATCTAGTTTGACTTGGTCCAAAGTAATATATTCATTCCTATGTTGTTCAATAAACGTATAGGCACTTTATGGAAGGTTTTTCTTTGTCATTTTAAAAAACTACAGGAGAAAAATGGCCTGTATGCCCTCATGTATTTTATAGTAACTTACATCTACAAGTAATACAGGGAAAAATCAGTGCACTCTTGATATTTGAAGTGTTTCCATGAAGTGAGGAACATCTCTAAAGCCTCAAGGCTCAAGCTACAATACTTATGCACCATTGACTTATACAATATACAGCTGTGATTATGACTATTAACCCCTTCCCGCCACAGCCTGTTTTTGCCTTCCTGACAGAGCCCTTTTTTTCAAATCTGACATGTATCACTTAAGTGGGGATAACTTTTTTTTGCTTTTACTTATCCCAGTGATTTTGAGATTGTTTTCTCGTGACACATTGTACTTCAAGTTAGTGGTAAATTTGGGTCGATACAGTCTGTGTTTTTTTGTGAAAAATACCAAAATGTCGTAAAAAAATTGAAAATTTAGCAATTTTCAAAATGTTAAATTTTCTGCTTGTGAGACAAATAATCATACCACTCAAAATAGTTAATAACTAACATAGACCATATGTTTTTTTTATGTTTCCATCATTATTTCAACTTCCTTTTAATTTTTTTGGACACTAGGAGGCTTAAAATATGAATAGCAAATTCTCAAATTTTCAAGAAAATTTCAAACACTGATTTTTTTAGGGACCAGTTCAGTTCTGATGTGACTTTGAGGGACTTGTATGTGAGACACCCCCATAAATGATGCCATTTCAAAAACTGCACCCCTCACAGTATTCAAAACAGCATTTTGGAAGTTTGTTAACCCTTTAGGTGTTTCACAGGAATTAAAACAAAGTGTAGGTGAAATTTCAAAATTTCATTTTTTTTGCAGATTTTCAATTTTAATACATTTTTCTAAGGAACACAGTAGATTTGACTAGAGAAATGTGACTAAAAATTGATTCCCCCAATTCTTTTGTTTTCATAAATATCCTATATGTGGCCCTAGTGTGCACGTTGACCAAACCACAGGCTTCATAATAGAAGGAGCACCTACTTGATTTTGTAGCCTCCTTTTTATGAGATTATTTTTTAGGCACCATGTAGGTTTCTAGGCACCATAAGATGCTAAAAGTTAGGAACCCCCCCACAAGTGACCCCATTTTGCAAACTACACCCATCAGGGAATTCATCTAGGGGTATAGTGTACATTTCAAACCCCCAGGGGTTTCACCAATTATGGTACAACTGGGCAGTGAAAATGAAAAATTAAATTTTTTACACAAAAATGCAGTTCTGGCTCAAAATTTTTCATTTTCACAAGGAATGAAGGAGACAAAGCACCCCAAAATCTGTGCCCCAATTTCTCCCGAGTACGGCAATGCCTCACATGTGACCAAAAAAAAACCATTTGGGTGCATGGCAGGACTCAGAAGGGAAGGAGTGATATTTGGATTTTGCAGCACAGATTCTGGTGGAATGTTGGTGGGTGCTATGTCGCATTAGCAAGACCCCCGAAGCACCAATACAGTGGAACCCCCCCACAAGTGACCCCATTTTGCAAACTACACCCCTCAGGGAATTCAACTAGGGGTATAGTGTACATTTCAAACCCCCAGGGGTTTCACCAATTGTGGTACAACTGGGCAGTGAAAATGAAAAATTAAATTTTTTACACAAAAATGCAGTTCTGGCTCAAAATTTTTCATTTTCACAAGGAATGAAGGAGACAAAGCACCCCAAAATCTGTGCCCCAATTTCTCCCGAGTACGGCAATGCCTCACATGTGACCAAAAAATACCATTTGGGTGCATGGCAGGACTCAGAAGGGAAGGAGTGATATTTGGATTTTGCAGCACAGATTCTGGTGGAATGTTGGTGGGTGCTATGTCGCATTAGCAAGACCCCCGAAGCACCAATACAGTGGACCCCCCCCACAAGTGACCCCATTTTGCAAACTACACCCCTCAGGGAATTCAACTAGGGGTATAGTGTACATTTCAAACCCCCAGGGGTTTCACCAATTGTGGTACAACTGGGCAGTGAAAATGAAAAATTTAATTTTTTACACAAAAATGCAGTTCTGGCTCAAAATTTTTCATTTTCACAAGGAATGAAGGAGACAAAGCACCCCAAAATCTGTGCCCCAATTTCTCCCGAGTACGGAAATGCCTCACATGTGACCAAAAAATACCATTTGGGTGCATGGCAGGACTCAGAAGGGAAGGAGTGATATTTGGATTTTGCAGCACAGATTCTGGTGGAATGTTGGTGGGTGCTATGTCGCATTAGCAAGACCCCCGAAGCACCAATACAGTGGAACCCCCCCACAAGTGACCCCATTTTGCAAACTACACCCCTCAGGGAATTCAACTAGGGGTATAGTGTACATTTCAAACCCCCAGGGGTTTCACCAATTGTGGTACAACTGGGCAGTGAAAATGAAAAATTAAATTTTTTACACAAAAATGCAGTTCTGGCTCAAAATTTTTCATTTTCACAAGGAATGAAGGAGACAAAGCACCCCAAAATCTGTGCCCCAATTTCTCCCGAGTACGGCAATGCCTCACATGTGACCAAAAAATACCATTTGGGTGCATGGCAGGACTCAGAAGGGAAGGAGTGATATTTGGATTTTGCAGCACAGATTCTGGTGGAATGTTGGTGGGTGCTATGTCACATTAGCAAGACCCCCGAAGCACCAATACAGTGAAACCCCCCCACAAGTGACCCCATTTTGCAAACTACACCCCTCAGGGAATTCAACTAGGGGTATAGTGTACATTTCAAACCCCCAGGGGTTTCACCAATTGTGGTACAACTGGGCAGTGAAAATGAAAAATTAATTTTTTTACACAAAAATGCAGTTCTGGCTCAAAATTTTTCATTTTCACAAGGAATGAAGGAGACAAAGCACCCCAAAATCTGTGCACCAATTTCTCCCGAGTACGGCAATGCCTCACATGTGACCAAAAAATACCATTTGGGTGCATGGCAGGACTCAGAAGGGAAGGAGTGATATTTGGATTTTGCAGCACAGATTCTGGTGGAATGTTGGTGGGTGTTATGTCGCATTAGCAAGACCCCCGAAGCACCAATACAGTGGAACCCCCCCACAAGTGACCCCATTTTGCAAACTACACCCCTCAGGGAATTCAACTAGGGGTATAGTGTACATTTCAAACCCCCAGGGGTTTCACCAATTGTGGTACAACTGGGCAGTGAAAATTAAAAATTAAATTTTTTACACAAAAATGCAGTTCTGGCTCAAAATTTTTCATTTTCACAAGGAATGAAGGAGACAAAGCACCCCAAAATCTGTGCCCCAATTTCTCCCGAGTACGGCAATGCCTCACATGTGACCAAAAAATACCATTTGGGTGCATGGCAGGACTCAGAAGGGAAGGAGTGATATTTGGATTTTGCAGCACAGATTCTGGTGGAATGTTGGTGGGTGTTATGTCGCATTAGCAAGACCCCCGAAGCACCAATACAGTGGAACCCCCCCACAAGTGACCCCATTTTGCAAACTACACCCCTCAGGGAATTCAACTAGGGGTATAGTGTACATTTCAAACCCCCAGGGGTTTCACCAATTGTGGTACAACTGGGCAGTGAAAATGAAAAATTAAATTTTTTACACAAAAATGCAGTTCTGGCTCAAAATTTTTCATTTTCACAAGGAATGAAGGAGACAAAGCACCCCAAAATCTGTGCCCCAATTTCTCCCGAGTACGGCAATGCCTCACATGTGACCAAAAAATACCATTTGGGTGCATGGCAGGACTCAGAAGGGAAGGAGTGATATTTGGATTTTGCAGCACAGATTCTGGTGGAATGTTGGTGGGTGCTATGTCGCATTAGCAAGACCCCCGAAGCACCAATACAGTGGAACCCCCCCACAAGTGACCCCATTTTGCAAACTACACCCCTCAGGGAATTCAACTAGGGGTATAGTGTACATTTCAAACCCCCAGGGGTTTCACCAATTGTGGTACAACTGGGCAGTGAAAATGAAAAATTAAATTTTTTACACAAAAATGCAGTTCTGGCTCAAAATATTTCATTTTCACAAGGAATGAAGGAGACAAAGCACCCCAAAATCTGTGCCCCAATTTCTCCCGAGTACGGCAATGCCTCATGTGTGACCAAAAAATGGCAGGACTCAGAAGGGAAGGAGTGATATTTGGATTTTGTAGCACAGATTCTGGTGGAATGTTGGTGGGTGCTATGTCGCATTAGCAAGACCCCCGAAGCACCAATACAGTGGAACCCCCCCACAAGTGACCCCATTTTGCAAACTACACCCCTCAGGGAATTCAACTAGGGGTATAGTGTACATTTCAAACCCCCAGGGGTTTCACCAATTGTGGTACAACTGGGCAGTGAAAATGAAAAATTAAATTTTTTACACAAAAATGCAGTTCTGGCTCAAAATTTTTCATTTTCACAAGGAATGAAGGAGACAAAGCACCCCAAAATCTGTGCCCCAATTTCTCCCGAGTACGGCAATGCCTCACATGTGACCAAAAAATACCATTTGGGTGCATGGCAGGACTCAGAAGGGAAGGAGTGATATTTGGATTTTGCAGCACAGATTCTGGTGGAATGTTGGTGGGTGCTATGTCGCATTAGCAAGACCCCCGAAGCACCAATACAGTGGAACCCCCCCACAAGTGACCCCATTTTGCAAACTACACCCATCAGGGAATTCATCTAGGGGTATAGTGTACATTTCAAACCCCCAGGGGTTTCACCAATTGTGGTACAACTGGGCAGTGAAAATGAAAAATTAAATTTTGTACACAAAAATGCAGTTCTGGCTCAAAATTTTTCATTTTCACAAGGAATGAAGGAGACAAAGCACCCCAAAATCTGTGCCCCAATTTCTCCCGAGTACGGCAATGCCTCATGTGTGACCAAAAAATGGCAGGACTCAGAAGGGAAGGAGTGATATTTGGATTTTGTAGCACAGATTCTGGTGGAAAGTTGGTGGGTTCTATGTCGCATTAGCAAGACCCCCAAAGCACCAATACAGTGGAACCCCCCCACAAGTGATCCCATTTTGCAAACTACACCCCTCAGGGAATTCATCTAGGGGTATAGTGTACATTTCAAACCCCCAGGGGTTTCACCAATTTTGATACAACTGGGCTGTGCAAATGAAAAATTACATTTTTTTACACAAAAATGCAGTTCTGGCTCAACATTTTTCATTTTCATAAGGTATGAAGGAGAAAAAGCACCCCAAAATCTGTGCCTTTATTTCTCCCGAGTATGGCAATGCCTCATATGTGACCAAAAAATACCAGTTGGGTGCATGGCAGGACTCAGAAGGGAAGGAGTGATTTTGGGATTTTGCAGCTCAGATTCTGGTGGAATGAATGGTGGGTGCTATGTGGCATTAGCAAGACCCCCGAAGCACGGTGAAATGATGAACCTAATAATCCATAGATGTGTGGTATATTTTAAAACACTCCTTTATACATAGGCCGGGTTTGTCGGGGCAAGTTTCACAGTGGAAAATAGTATCCTTTCTTATTCCCTTTTTATAGCAAACTTTGCACCTTTTTTGTGTCCTGCCCTTTTTTGCAGTGGAGGGGATTTTGTTAGGAAAATGCTGCCCTGGTACAATACGGGGGCCAGTGCTAGAAGTACTGGGGCCCTCTGCCTGCTGGTTCCCAAATATTAGGCCCTTTATGACTTCCTCTTGAAAGTGCATAAATGTCCCCCTCTGGCTGGTAGAACGGAATAGCACGTAAGCGTTATACAGTGCCATCTGGATGATATACACGGCCAGCTTCTTGTATCAGATTTTTGTTTTCCGCAGGGCACTGTACGGCTTCAGTACCTGATCTGAAAGATCCACTCCGCCCATGTACTTATTGTAATCTAGGATACAATTAGGTTTTGAGGTGTGGGTACTGGTACCTCGTACAGGGACGGAGGTGGTACTGTCTCCATGAATTGTTGTCAGTATAAGGACATCCCTCTTGTCCTTATATTTGACCAACAACATATTTTCGGTGGATTGTGCCCTGCTTTCACCCCTTCTCAGTACTTGGGCAGTGTGCATTTTTGGGAGGCCTCTTTGGTTCTTGCGCACAGTACCGCAAGCTGCTGTACCTCTTGAACCAAGGGCCTTAAACAGGGGGATGCTAGTGTAAAAGTTATCCACATAGAGGTGATAACCTTTATCCAGGAAGGGGTGCACTAAATCCCAGACAATTTTTCCACTAACACCTACGAGGGAGGGGGGGCATTCTGGCGGTTCAATTCTTGAATCCTTCCCTTCATATACCCTAAACCTGTGGGTGTACCCTGAGGTGCTTTCACACAGTTTATACATTTTTATGCCATACCTTGCCCTCTTACTGGGAAGGTACTGGCGGAATTTAAACCTTCCTTTAAAATGTATAAGGGTCTCGTCGATACAAATAAATTTTTCAGGGATGTACATCTCTGCAAATTTGGCACTGAAATGATCAATGACCGGCCTGACTTTGAATAGCCGGTCAAAGGTGGGATCATCTCTGGGTGGGCACTGTGCATTATCGGTGTAATGTAAAAATTTAAGGATTGTCTCAAAACGAGTCCGAGTCATGGCCATACGGTAAAGTGGTGTGCTGTAATTTCTGGCTTTTTTACTATGCACATATGTAACACCAGACCCCAAAACGTCATCATCTCTACTGCATCTACAGGGGTCCACCTAGCAAATGATGACGTGGGGTTTTGAGCAATAAACTGCTGGGCATATAAATTACTTTGGTCCACCATTAAATTTATAAAATCATCAGAGAACAATAATTTGAAAAAGTCAATTTCTCTGAGACCTGTTGAATCAAATTGGATTCCTGGGATGGCCAAAAACTCAGGAACCTGGGGCTCAAAATTGTCTGGTGGTGGGGTCCATACGGGATCAATCATTTGGGGGGGTCTCAGCTGCTCTACGGGGGCGTCTTTGAGGGGGTCCCTCATCACTAGAGGAGGAAGATGAGGTTAAGACGAATCCTTCAAATTCCCCGCTTGCATCACTGGCTGTGTCAGAGTCAGAGGCAAGCATGGCATATGCCTCCTCCGCTGAATACATTCTTCTGGATGACTGGGATGACATTTGGGATGACATTTGGGATGCCATTTTTATTTTTGTGTTTCTGTAAGTGTAATGTTTCAACACGTGTATAGTGTAGGGGGGGTACAAACTTTATTTCAACACGGGGGGTATGTAGTGTGTAGTGTGTATGTAGTGCAGAAAAAAAAATACTTTATACAGGAATTTGATCCCAATAAAAAAAAAAAAATTAGATCAACCCTGTGGCAAAAATGCTGATCTGTGATGTACGTCACTCAGCAACTTCAAGGCAGCTTTTGGTACAACCTTGAAGGGGTTAAAAAAAAAAAAAAACAGGACACCAACAAAAGCAACGTGGGTGTAAAAACAATTTAAAAAAAATAAACCACAGCACTCTCCAAAAAAAAAAACAATTTAAAAAAACTGCAGAAAAAAAATTATATCAACCCTGTGCCAAAAATGCTGTTCAGTGATCTACGTCACTGATCAGCGCTCAGCGGCCACAGGACACCCACAAAAGCAACGTGGGTGTAAAAACAAAACCCCACTGCACTCTCCAAAAAAAAAAAAAACTGCAGATCAGTGATGCAGTGATGCAACACTGATTAGCAGTGAGGGGCAGCAGGCACACAACTGTGGGTGCAACCTGACAGGGTATATATAAAAAAAAAAACCTGCACCCCCAAAAAGTTGCTGATCAGTTAATTTATACTGATCAGCACAAAAGGGGGGGGGGCAGCAGGGGGGGCAGCAGTCAGTTGCACAGGCAGCACAACCTTTGGTGCAACTGACAGGTATATATATAAAAAAAAAAACCTGCACCCCCAAAAAGTTGCTGATCAGCACAGATATACTGATCAGCACAAAAGGGGGGGCAGCAGACACAAAATATAGCACTCTCTATCACTTTCTGTCACTATCTCTCACTATCTCTCGCTATCTCTCACTATCTCTCACTATCTGTCACTCTATGACACTGCAGCAGCAGCACACAGGAAGTCACAAGATCCAGGAAGCATCCAGCTGCTGGCAGCACGCTACCAGCGGTGATCAGGTAAGTATCAGGCAAGGATCAGGTCAGTATATCCCGAAAGATTGGCACGGTGACCGCTCTGCACGCAATTCCAGACCGGAATGGCGTCTGCAGCGCAGTCACCGTTAGTTTAAATCATGCGCCATGGCTGTGATTGGTCCATCGGTCCGACGGACCAATCACAGCCTTGGGGGCAGGTGGGGTGAGGTGTGGTCATCACCGGTGACCACCGGTGACCCCCTCACGCCCCCTCACACCCGGCGGTGATTGATCCCTGTGTTACCGAGCGTCTGATTCGCCGGTAACACAGGAAAACGCTGCGATTGGCTGTTCACATTGAACAGCCAATCGCAGCGATCGCCGACGGGGGGGAGGCATCTCCGCCCCCCCTGGGCATGCTGGGACATGTCTGCTGTCAGGGACAGCAGACATGTTTAAACTGTCACCGCGTCAATAGACGCGGTGACAGTTTAAAGTCATGACGTATATATACGTCATGTGTCGGGAAGTACATCCCGGCCATGACGTATATATACGTCAATTGTCGGGAAGGGGTTAAGGTCAATCATTAGAAATAATATAAAAGCGAGTGTATTTTTAAATGGCATGTTTTAGACGTACTTAGATGATTTAGCAAGTGAACATTTCAGCTTCAAATTTTACATTGTTTTTTGTACAAACATCATGCATTTAAAACTAACCCTCTGGGCTTACCATTGTTTAAGATAATGCAACTGTTCACAAGTTACAGTAATGTGGAAAACAGTATGATCCCACATACGTTTTTACTGTAGCTTTGTATATTTAGCAACAGCACAGTTGAAACATTATTCCTACTGTAAGTAACAAGGAGCTGACATGCACTGACATATTAAGCAATACTGTATAAATATAGATGGAACTGCATCTGTCAGTCATATATTGTATATAGGTGACCATACATTTCTTCTGTGGGTGTTTTCATTGACTGTGGCGCTTTATTTAAGCAAGTGAGGAAGGGGGATATATTTTAAATATCTCAGCATAAGTTGCCAAGGGAAAGAAAATACCAGAGTAAGCTCATGTGTCTTTGTTAATAGCATTTTTTTTTTCGCTTTATGACTTTCTATTTTTTATGTTCGTAACATTTTGTTAGTGTGAAGGGAATATCTGATGTATGTAAGCCTTAAGGTAGCCACACATAAGAAAGACATTGCACCCAATCATACAATCTTAATGCAATGTAAGATGGATTGTATGCAGATTGTGTGCACATCGTGTGTACACAAGCATACAATCACACAATCTCCCGGCCCCGGCAGATTGGAGGATTGGTCCTCTGATCTGACGTGCTGTACGTCAGGATACGTTTTTTGTTTGGGTCCCGCACTGGATACTGCCAAAACAGTTATTTACAAGAACAGATCTATTAATAATTTTGTTATTATACTGTAAAATACAACATAATGGGAAAGCCATGGAATTAAACCCATTATTTCGAATTATTCTAGATGTTTGAGGAGCATGTTACAAATATAATTATTGAATAATTACTGACAATTAAGTATCATTTTCAATATATGTGCTCCTAGAATCCGAAGTTTACTACCACATATTACTCATCCGCCTGCAATAAGATATATTGTAGGCTCGAAGTACTAATAATATTCCTAACCCCTTACTATTTGCGCTGCGGCTAACCACTACCTATATCGCAATTAGGACACCCAATTTGTTTGATCACTGTAACAGTTAAATAGCCGGTACCGCAGCTACCCAGACAGGATGCGAACATGCCCCGTGGGAGGCGTGAAACGCGTCATCCTACCCGCATTGATGCACTAGCTCAGGGGTGGCCAACCGGTCACAGGTAAAGAGCCGAAAAATATCGGTAGTCAAGCTAAAGAGCCAACATCATGCGCGCGCAAAAAAAGGGGCGTAGTCTATTTTGACCCCTTGGCTGGGTGTGATACAAATATGCCTCCAATAGTGCAGTGCCATATATACATATGCCCCCAATAGTGCCAGATACACATATGCCCCCTACGGTGCCAGGTATCCACCACACGGTGCCGGGTATGCCCCTACGATGCCAGAAAGCTGGTATGCCCCTACAGTGCCAAAAAGCTGGTATGCCCCCACAGTGCCACAAACTGCTCTTCCCCCACAGTGCCACAAACTGCTATGCCCCCACAGTGCCACAAACTGCTATGCCCCCACAGTGCCACAAACTGCTATCTCCACACAGTGCAAATTTCCCAGCAGCAGCACTCACCATTGTTGGTACTGCTGCCAGGCAGGGGGAGGACAGTCTGGTGTCCCCCTGCAGTCCACCTGTCATGTCACCGATGGGAGGAGAGCACAGCACACCGTGCGTCTCCTTCCCCCTCACTTCCCTGTGACTGGGCCGTCCACCAATCAAAGCTCGCTGGCTGGCTCCTGATTGGCTGCTGGCCCATGAGCTCTGATTGGCGGATGGCCCAGTCACAAGGATGCACAGTAAGGGGTAGGAGAGATGCGCGATGCACGCTCTCCTCCCCTCAGAAGGAGAAGGGATTCAGGGAATCGGCAGCAGGGGGGACTGGGACGGACGGTGGGCAGCAGTGGGAGCAGGAGCCACACTTTACAAGGGGGAGAGCCGCATGAGGCTCAAGAGCCACGGGTTGGCCACCACTGCACTAGCTGAACTCTCTCCAATGCAGGAGTAAAGAACCGCTGACTACCTAGAGACGTAACTATTCAGAGAAAAAGTTTATTTGTTTTGCAGCCGCGGCCCGGCGGCCAGCCTATTCAGGCTCTATACAGCACACAATTGTGCACATACCTTTGTTACCCCTGTGGCACATTAGCATTCGGATTATGCCCGTAATTGTGCCTATGCAAATCACTTGGATGTTGCAGTTTGGGCGGTCTATTGTGGCAAACCCTTGTGCTGTATCAATTAGTGTGTGCTTTTTCAACCTTTTTGTAATCTTGTTGCTAAATTGTATTTAATAGGACAACATAAATCTCAAATGTAAACGGGACACAGTGTGGTTATTTTTCTTGACATTGCTCAAACTTATCATGTACCCCTGTTTATTCTAATATTGAGACAGTTTCTCTGCCTATTTGAAACCCGTTTGGGTAGCATATTATAGCCGCAGGTTTTTTCTCTTTCCACATAAATTAGCAATTATAAGCTCATCCTTGCTGTAAACCTTACTTCAATTATTTGTAAGGTCTTCCATTGGTAAACTACCAGTGGTATATGTATATGCGGCTCAGTAGCGGAGCGTGTTTTTGGGATAAACAAACAAAACTGCCCCCTCATTGTAGCCACGGTCCAGTGGCCTTTGGTTGGGCTGTGTAGCCACTTTCTCAGATTTTGCTCCGTGAACACAGAGCACGATATAGATAAGCAATATTGGATATTGGAAACAATAATGGGCTAGTGAACAATATGCCCCACATAATAGTTGGTGTTCTCATATATGTGTATATAAGATCAGTACACACTGTCTCTGACTTCTTCATCTAATAATAAGGTCTCCCATTGTGAAGCTATCTCTACACTTTTTTCAACTATAAAAACCCTAATTAAGGGTAATTCAGCCTCTCTCACTCTCAGGAACTGGCAGCGTCAATACACTGCAATACTCAATTGAATAACAGTGAGTGAGCAGCCTGATCCAACTGAGCAGCAGAAGGCATTTTGGGCACTCTCCTACTATATTTCTATTGCAGAGGCTCTCCCCGACTCTCTCATCCACCATCCTCCAAACTTGTGATGGTAGGATAGCAGAAATTGGGTGAGATATAGACACTGTCAATCTATCCAATTTCACTACTTTATCTCTCCCTTCTTCTTAAACTATCTGGTCTTGAAAAACACTCTAAAATGTCCTACTAAAGGCCCGTTTATCTGCACTGTAATACTAAATTTAGTAACAGTGAGTACACGGCTCGAATAAACGTGCAGCAGAAGGAACTGCGGCCAATCTCTCACTTCTATTTTTCATTTGCGGAGGCTCTCCCCATTTTTTCTTAACCATCATCCTCTAAATGTATGATGGTGAAATCTAGAAATCTGGGTGAGATATAGACACCAGCAAACTAATTCTCAGCTTACTTTATCTCTCTCCAAAGAGCTACAACACACACCAAGTCTTGTTAGCTGACACAATTAAGGATAACAGGTAATACATGAGTATATGCAGTAGGCTGTACCTGCTACAATTTCTCTAAAATTCTAAAACAAAATTAAGCGGTTTCTCTAGACACGACTACTGAGTCGCAGTGCATCTTTTAAACTTTATTGTCATAATTTGTGTGTGTTACCACTTATATTAAACGAAGTAAGAATATTAAAAGTTAAGTTTTAAAAATAATAATACTACATACATTAACAATCTCTTTCCACATACTCTGGTAGTTTACAGGTATATATATATATAAATATATATATTTATTTGCATACATGTATATGCAAATAACTATTTAAGAGTGCCCCATGTTACTAAACGTGCTGTACGTCAGATCAGGTGGGATTGGGAGCAGATTGCATGTGCTTTTAAGTACATGCAATTTTGTCTGTAGATGGCTCATACAACCAGAGTCATGTAACCCCCCTCCCTGACTAGCAGAGAAGAGAGGTGCAGCTTCCGGGCAGCCCGTGTCAGTGAAGATGCTGGGAGTCGCAGAAGTTTCCAAGCTGCAAACAGCGGGCGGCTGAAGAGAGTGGTGGACGTCCTTTTGCACAATTCTGTTACTACTCTGAAAACAGTTTTCAGAGGATTGCTGCTTTTGGGCTATTTAATAATTGCATAACACAGCAGATGTGAGCAGATTGGTAGTTGCTGGCAACCTGTAAATAAAAAAAAATGCATTTTGGTACTCCTATCCTTTTGATCCTAGTAGGCCAGTCCCCTATTTAAATGAAGCATCAATCATACAATCATGCAACAGATGGATTGTATGATGGCTTGTATGACAGATTGTGAGTACATTGTGTGTCCAAAAACCACCAAGGACTGCCGGGGAGTTGAAGGGAAATTGGACACAAGCATGCTTGTAAGACCGGTCTTTCTGATGTATGGCCACCTTACAATATCATTGTTAGCTCTTAAGGTGCATACACACAGTGTGATTTTGGCTAGGGATAATTTTTACTATATTGTATATAGATTGTACATGTCCTAGTCAAAATTGTGGTGCCTGCACAGATTACATTTTCTTGTGATACCTTCCCCTTGGTGGTGCGCATAGGCATCGCAAGCTGTATACACACAATGCAATATGTATTATGGCCCTTATTCAGATCTGATCGCAGAACAAATTTGTTCTCAAAATGGGCAAAACCATGTCCACTGCAGGTGGGGCAGATGAAACAAGTGCAGAGAGATGGTTTTGCCCATTTTGTACTGCGATCAGGGCCTAGGTTTTCCACCGATATGGAATATATAAGTTGTTCCTATTGCACCGTGTGTATGCTCTACAAGGTTTTCTGGCTATATTAGTAACTATGATGCTCTCAGGTACAGAATTTAACAATGATAGACAATGAACCATATCTAATGGAATCTCATTGATATCAAGGGTCAGGGGGGTTGCGGACGTTACTGCACCACAGAGTGGGGGTGCGGGTGACACTGCAGCGTGTGCCCGCAACCACCTGCTCCCAGTCCCCGTGGCGCATCCTGGTTTACCACAGGGTGGCGGTGCGGGGCGACACTGCGGCGTGCGCCCGCAACCCCCGTGTCCAGGGGGGGGAGAGAGGGAAGCTACGATACCTTTCTCCCCTGCTCCCAGTCCCCGCTGCAGGGGAGATTTCAGTGGAAGGCAGGCGGCGGGCGATACGGGTACCTCTATGGTACAGATGGGTCAGGTCCCATCTTTGCAGGGGATGGCGCTGGCGTCGCCAGCCGCCATCCCCCGCCAGCGCCATGGCAATGGTGAGAAGGGGACGCGCGCGCACGAGCGGCGCGCGCGTCCCCTTCCGACGGCGCTTCGATCCGTTCCCCCGGGTCCCCGCCGGCTTGCCGGCGGTAACCCGGGGTCCCCGCCGCCTGCCCGCACCCCCCCTAACCCCCCCTAACCCTGTCCGTCTCCCTGAGGCGGAGACGGACAGGGTTTCCGTCGCGCTAGCGACGGAGACTGAGACGCGCGTGCGCGTGAGACGCACGTGCGTCTCAGTCTCCTCGCTGGCGAGGCTGCTGGCGGGTCGCCAGCGCGTACGTTCTGGCGACCCGCCAGCAAGGATGAAAAACGTCACATACTGTACCTCTCCTCCTCGGCGGCTCAGTACCGCCCTCCAGTGGCCGGCGCCCTAGGCAAATGCCTAGACCTGCCTAATGTCCATCATCCCCTCATTCTCCTCTGCTCATCCACAGCGCTGGGTATAGCCACCAGAGCACTTTCTGTGATGAACATGGATAGGTGTTCAAGTGGCCAGCTAAGTTGATCACAGCGGGCGCTGTTGGTGACTACAGTACCTCTGCACCTTCAGGGTAGCATCTGGATTCCCTTCACCAGAAAGACCACTGAGTGGTGTTGGGGGATGGAGTCAAAGTGCTGCACCCAGAAGCAGGAATAGTAGATGTCACTATGAATGCATAAAGAAGACTGAGCATGGTGTTGGGGCTGCTGCTGAGTCTGCTGCTGAGTCCACAGAGAGCTGCAGGAATGCGGAGGACAAGGCAACAGGGAATGATGGGGGGGGGAGGGGTGTCCTCGGGGACCGACGTGACACTGATTGGAGACATCTTCAATGACAGGGACAATGCAGTTACATAGGCTGCCACATGACTTCTGACATACATTCCTTATGTTAACAGCTTATACAGGAGGCTTTCCTAGTGCTATGGTCAGCTGGGATTGTCAGGGTCTTCATGACTGGACTTGTAGTTCCGCAGGTGCATCAGTGTCACTGGTTACACATAGAGTGCCCATACCACACTGAGCAGTTCTCTTCTAGTAATATACAGCATATTAACTACAACTGTCTTGGCAACAAGCATGAAACCCTTGGCAATGAACATGTGACCCCTGGCAAGGAGAATGTAACCCTTGTTAATGAACATGTAACCCCTGGTAATGAACATGTAACCCCTGGCATTGAGCATGTACTGTAAGTAAGCAACACTTTTGTGGCATAATACGTAATAGGCATTTCAGTGTGTGGTATAATATGTAACGGACATTAAAGTGTGTGGCATAATGTGTAATAGGCCTTATGGTGTGTGGCATAATATGTAATGGGCATTGTGATGTGTGTAATCCTGGCGCAGTGTGATAGTGGCCCCCTCATGTTTGATGTCCAGGGCCACCACGTACCTTAATCGGCCCTGCTGGTTTTCTTGTTGCTGTCCAGTATTGAATGCAATAATGCTAGGTGGCTGACACATTTTGAAAATAACATTTACATTGTGCGCTGTGTTAAGTTGCTTTCTTTTTACTATCTTGACACAACACTGTCACTGACAGCATGGGTCCATTAATGGCAGCTTGTTCAGGAGCCAGCTGCCTTTCTACACTCATGCCAAAGATATATACTATATGTGGGATAACTACACAGGAAGACAGCAGTGATATAGTGTGCGCTTTAATTACACAACATGTTATGAAAACTGCATTTTGGTACATTTTTCTTTTAACAGTTTTCAAATATACTGTATAATAATCAGTGTAAAAAAATCAAGATTCTCAAGTCTACGTATTTTGGCTGCAACTGAGCATCCCTGGAAACCATGTGTAATTTAATACAAGTGAATTTGAAAATGTCAACCGATGCTGCTGATAAATATTCATAGGGGTCATTGCTTTAATGCTCCACAGACATCAGACAAAATTTCAGCTTAACATTTTGGATCTCTCATTCAGCCGAAGTGCTTGATTTGCTTTGCAAGAAATAATGTATATAATAAAGGTGCATACACACGGGGCAATTTTGCCCAGGGTGTATGGACAGAGATGATGGGGAAAATAGCTGGGCTGAAAATCGCTCAGTGCATACACACTGAGCGATTTTTGCCCATCTAAGTGATTTTTCCAGGGGTGGACGGCTTTTCTTAGCAGGATGCTATGGAAAGCCGTTCACCCAATCACTGGCCAGGCCAGCGATGATGCAGGAGCGTGCAACAGCGGTCCCAGTTCATTACAGCCCCGTACACACTGGGTGACTTTTGAGCTAAAATAAAACCTTAACGGCAAAACTGGGCTGCTTTCTTCTCAAGCGGCACTCGGAGACTTCAGTAAACACTATGTTTTTACATGCACTAAGTTTTTATTGCTGTCACAGTTAATTTGTTTTACGTACTTATTCCGTTGTCAGAGGATGGAGACAACGGGGAGGTGTTTTCTCATGACATCATACACATCCCTTACCAGGGAGGGCATAACTGACCAAACCCCCCCGGAAGTTCCAACCCCCTGACGCCGGTCCCCGTTCATATTCTGTGCACGCTATATACACCGTCCAGCCAGTAAGACACTTGTTTACGCTGTTCTTGCATCACTATCCAAATGACCTGAAGAAAAGGCAGTATGTGTCCTTGAAACGTCTTCTTGTATCATGCATCTGCTTTAATACAGAAATTTATTGAACACAATATCTGAGTGCCGCCTATTTGTCCCACGGAAAGCTTCCCTGCATCTGTGGGCTATGGTGTATGTAAGTCCTTGAGGAAGGCACCGGGGCCCTTTCTCATATATCCAGAAGTTCTGAAAAATATAGCGTGGTGTGTCAACAGGAACGCCTTGATGACGTCAGTTGACTGCGTCCCGGCCGGGTGCGTGGTCCCGGATCGGAAGCGCTGCACTTCGGTGGTTGAGGGTTGACCTATAAAGGTATGTGTATGTTCATTTTTATGTTGTGCTTGAAAAAAATTTATTAAACATTGAAACGTTGCAGAGTACCTGAGGAGTCAGCCGTTTCTTGCTAACTAAGAGCCCAAGTGTGTAGTCGAATTGGTCGATATATATATATATATATATATATATATATATATATATCCTGATGCTTGAGCTGTGAAGACACCTATAGATGTCCTGTCTTGAGAAAAGCCACCTAGTGGCCGAAACTTAGACTGACTACATTATGGAATGGTGATGTACCTCAATTAAAGGCCCTTATTCAGAATCGTGCGGTACGGCCCGCGTGCGGCCGTACCGCCGATGTTTTTTGTCTGCACATGCGCAGAGGTCATTCTGCGCATGTGCAGCCCCCTTCGCCGCAGACGGATTTCGTCCGCCGCAAAGGGGGCGGATAGGGGCGTGAGGGGCTTCAGCCCCTCATTTCCCTATGTGTACGCCCCGCGTTTCATGGGCGTTCCCATGCAAACGCGGGGCGTATGCATGGTAATGAGGGCATGACGCCCTCATTACCATGACATGGGGGCGGAAAGCTGACGTCGCCGGATGTCAGCTTTCAGCCCCCTTACAAGCTCCCACACGGACGATTGTCCGTGTGGTCTGAGCTTGCGGGAGCTGCCGCGGCGTGCGGGCCTGCCTTCGATGGTCGTCGACCATCGAAGGCAGGGGGCAGCTCCCACCATGGTGGAGGCGTAGCCTCCACCATTTTTGAGCGGATCGCCAGCCGTCCGTGTATGGACGGCCGTGGCGATCCGTCTGGTGGGCGGCCCTTGGTTTGTGCGGTCGGAGCCCCGTGTGCGGCTCTGACCGCACCAACCAGAATAAGGGCCAAAGTTCTCTCATTATGCAGATGTGGTGAGTGCCCTCATTGGATCCATATCCTAAACTGTTATATGATTGGGACAAATAATTGTCACCTTAGAGGTGCACCCCAGTAAAGTTTCAAAGGTGGTCGTGAGTGCGGAGTCTCCGGAAATAAAAAAAAAAAATAGGTACTCTTTACCTAGAACGGCGCCCGCGATTGGAATCGCGGGCGTCGGGGGTAAAAAATCGCGGCCATCGCGGGTACATTAAAAAACGGGTGCGACGCGATGCCCGCGATGCCCGCGATTTTCCCATCGGGATCAATGTTAAAACGGTGATTGACCGCGATTTTACTGTTAAATGCCTCAATGCCCGCGATTTGACCATAGGAAACAATGTTAAATGGGCCACAGAGCCCTAATAGTGCCCTTGAACTCTGAAATGGCCCCCACAATTGTTAACGCCACCCCACGATCAACGTCAACCCGAAGCGTGGCGAGCGCAGCGGTACGCGTCCTCCGACCTTTTCATGCCCCACTATCCACGTCGGCGTGGAGTTGAGAATAGAATAGTGTGGCGAGCGCAGCGAGCCACCGCGCCCGAAGCGTGGCGAGCGCAGCAAACCCCGCGAGGGGACGCGGATACCTTCACAGGTAAACGCGTCCCTTCGCGGGCTTCACAGGTGTCCGCGTCGCCACGGACACCTGTGAAGCCCGAGAGGGGACGCGTATAACTGTGAAGGTATCCGCGTGCGCTCGCCACGCTTCGGGCTCGGTGGCTCGCTGCGCTCGCCACACTATTCTATTCTCAACTCCACGCTGCGCTCGCCACGCTTCGGGTTGACGTTGATCGTGGGGTGGCGTTAACAATTGTGGGGGCCATTTCAGACTTCACGGTGACTATTTGGGCTCTGTGGCCCATTTAACATTGTTTCCTATGTAAAAATCGCGGGCATTGAGGCATTGAACACTAAAATCGGGTCCAATCTCATTTTTAACATTGGTCCCTATGGGAAATCGCGGCCATCGCATCGCACCCGATTTTTAGTGCATTCGATGGTCGCGATGGTCGCCGTTCTAGGTAAAGAGTACCAAAAAATATATATATATATATGCTTGTGTGTTGGCCGGCACTCCCAGTGGTAGGTCCAAATAAGTGCTGACCCGGTGCCTTCCAGTGTGGACCCTTGGGTCCCAATGCAGGGTTTGGAAATCTTAGGCGGCACTCTCGGATTTAATAGTGAAGTGAAACAATCAATTTATTGTCAACATGTTTCGGGCACAGTTTGCCTGTCCTCAGGGATCAACAGTGATACACACGTGAATGAAATATATACACAACCAAATGAAAAAACCCTCCCCCTGTGTTGCACAGCCGCCCACCCCTCTTACCTGCATTCTCCATTGCTTGTCCTCGCTTCCGCCCCCTCACAGAGTGTGCCGCTCTGTCCGGCGCCATTAGGGAGGCCGTCACCATGTTCAGTTCTCAGCCACTCCCCGTGACTCTCCGTGACGTCAGCGGACGCCTCTTCGTGACCGCAGCGTGAAGAGGCGTCCGCTGACATCACGGAGAGTCACGGGGAGTGGCTGAGAACTGAACATGGTGACGGCCTCCCTAATGGCGCCGGACAGAGCGGCACACTCTGTGAGGGGGCGGAAGCGGTACACTCTGTGAGGGGGCGGAAGCGAGGACAACATACTGCAGCTATCTGTACTGCATAACACATCACACTACTGTTTTCTAAATGAGATAGCATCAACCTGTTATTCTTTATTTAAAAATTTAAATCTTTGCCTCCAAATCAGTTGCTGTTGATTCCTTAAATTCAAAAGAAAAGACATTCTGATAAAATATACATCTATAAATAATTATGCTGTGACAAATTTGACAAATAGACACAAAGATTACAAAGACCTGTGGACTTATAAATACCTGTTGGGAGAATAAAGTACAGCTCTGCATAAAATGGGGGGGGGGGGGGGGGGAGTGTTTGTATGATATTAGATACATCCTGAATTATCAAGAGTATATAGTATGTAAAGTAAATTGATGTGTTTTGCAATTGTTGTTTTGTACTATACAAACAAAAAAATATATAGGGATATAAAAATGCTAATGTCAATCACAGAGGGTCTGTATAACCTTGTTATGTGTATTATTTGTCTAAAAAACATTAAAACAATGGGTTTTTATTTATAGGCATGTTTTTTTTATATTCTCAGCACTATACTGTGAACTATACAAATAAATAAAAAAACATACAAAGAAGAAAAAAAATCACCAATTCAAAGGGTTTCACAACTAATGAGTCAAACTACTTTTGGCTTTTAACAAAAAAAACAGTTACGCTGATATCCCTATTTGCCTTGGGAAAACATGGTAATTAATTCTGTAACCCATAAGAGTGTGGTAGAGCTTACAGAAAATGTCTAGTCAGACAGTCAATAGGTCGACACCAAAAGTTAGTAATTGAAAAAAATTAGACTTGCATTAGTTAGACATTGACAAAAGTTAGACTTGCATTAGTTAGACATTGACAAAGTTAGACATACATTTGTCTAACAGTGATAAAAGTTAGACATGCATTAGTCCAACAGTGACAAAATTAAAATGCTGACATGAAAAATCAATCTGTGTACATGGACATCATCTAAGTGTACCGCATACCCTCACATGGCTCGCCACGCTCTCAATGTCTAAATTATTCATGTCTATATTTTGTTTATGTCCAGCTAATGCATGTCTAACTTTTGGTGTCGACATTTTGACTTTCTGACTAGACGCTGTCTGTACCATGAAACTGTTAGCAAGGTACTTTGAAGCAGATGCTGAAATTTTTTTTTTTTGTAGATGTGGGTTCATTTATGTATAGGAAAAACCCAACATAATTATTTAATATATACAACTGCAACATTTTTTCATAAATGCTCAAATAATAAAAATACTGTAACTGTGAAAATCAATCTGCTACAGTACTTATAAGCTTTTGCTGGAACTGCAAATGGCGGAATAAGAACAGAAAATAAAAAGTCTGTCAATATTTGTTTCTTTAAAAAAGTTTCAAAGAACTGTTCAGCCATTTTTATTACATGTCAGTATTCTACATTTAAAACTCAGGCCTATCATTATCGTGTAGAAAGTAAATCACTGTTATCTAAGGAAGTCACTTGAAATAAATTTGGGCTGATTCTGAGTCAGATGCAATGTCATACCTCCCTACTTATGGGTGGTGGTGCTCGGGACTCCTGCGCATGGCCACACCTAAAAAGGCCAAGGAAAGGGGCGTGGATTTGTGGAAATGGCAGCTACGCAGTAATTTGCCGTTGGGGGCAAGGTCAGCACTCTCTGTCTCTGTGAATTCAAAGCTACTCTGCTAAGCAGAGCAGCAACAGGCAGGGAGACTCCCAACTGCACCCCCACTACCACCACGTGACACACAATGCTCCTCCCCTTTTTTTCAGCCACAACTGCAACTGCCATCATTAATAAAAGCCCCAGATGCAAGAGGTACAGTATGTCTGAAACCAGTGGCGTAACTACTTATTATGCGCCCCCCGCCGCAAAAAAAAATTCGCTCCCCCCCACTCCCCCTTCCCTCGGCGCCCACTCCCCATGCCCATACCTGCCCACCCGCTGCTGTATGCGATACTGCCTGCCGTGCCGTCACGGTCCTGTCTCTCCGAGTCCCAGTGCTGGCTCCTGCTGCTAATAATGAAAAGTGACTCTTAGAAAATGGCTGCCCCCATACTACAGACAGAAAACTGTCTGCAGTATGGGGGCAGCCATTTTCTAAGTGTCCGTTTTCATTATAGAAGCAGGAGCCAGCGCTAGGAGAGACGGGACTGTGACGGCACGGCAGCCAGGTACCGCAGACAGCAGCGGGTAACTATAGCCCCGCAAACCCCCGGCACCCAAACTTTCTCTGCGCCTCCCCGCCACAGTTTGGCTGCGGAGCTATAGTTACGCCACTGTCTAAAACAAGTTTGCCTTCTCAATACGCATGTCTCAAAATAGTGTAGAACTGAAGCTACAGTCACACAAAATGAAATAATACCATGCAATCACATCGGCCCCCAAAAAACACCCATTTCAGACAGATCTGGCCAAGAACCATCAAGCTCAGAATCTAAAGGAAATTCACAAAATGTGCAAGTTAGCTTTGAGCATGCACTATACTGTATACTAATAATCTCTATTTGCACCCATGAAGGTATATTCATCCAAGTTAGGCTTGGGCCACACATATGCGGCAGTGTGGCATCCAGCGGATCTAACCACAGCATGCTGTGCACAAATGGGATACGGTCATTAGGTCTACAGTAACTAGGTCGACAAGCATTGGGTGGACACCACTAGGTCGACATTCAGCAAGGTCGACATGGGTCAAGGTCGACATGGGTCAAGGTCGACATGGATCTAGGTCGACATGGGTCTATGTCGACATGCCATTAGGTTGATACTAACGTTAGGTCGACATGGGCTAGGTCGACAGTCAAAAGGTTGACCTAACGCTAGTGTCGACCTTATGTCATGTCGACCTAGACCCATGTCGACATTGACCCATGTCGACCTTAACCCATGTCGACATTACTGCATGTCGACCTAGTGGTGTTGACCCAATGCTTGTCGACCTAGTTATGGCCGACTAAACAATCCCAACCCGCGTGAACAGGGTGACAGGACAACCTGATTTGAAGTTGAACACATGCATTTCAATTTTCTGTGTTCACTCAATGCGGCTGTGTCATACCCGAATATGATCATGGCACTGGCTAGATCCTGTTCTGTGGCATCCGGCTAAAATGCATTGTGTGAATCTGAAAAGGATCCTTCCTGCCCATCGGCTCCTGCGGTACAGGTCCAGAGATCATCCCCATTCTCTCTGGCCCTAGCTTTATTTTGCTTTACTCAGGATTAACAAAATAATTACTTGTATGTTTTGCTATTTAGGTATTTATTTGGACTGAGCTTATAGTACAATGTAAATGTCCTGATCTGCCCAAATACATAGGAATAAACGGTTTTTTAACTTTCTGGTGTTTTTGAATCTCTTGAAGATCATAGCAGTTTTTGAAAAAGCTGAGCATAAAATTAAAATAGAAGTCTTAAGCTGTGTACACACGGGGGCGATAGGGGCTGAATTAGCTGGGAATATGGTCGCTGGCGACCATATTGCCAGTGATGGGAGTGTGCCCAGGCGATAAATCGCCGGGTGCGCGCTCCCGTTTTCTGCCCTATTCTAATCGCTGGTCACAAGAGCTTGCTCCTGCGACCAGCTGATTACCTGATTACCTGATTCCTTTTCATCAGCGACCATCTCTGGTCGCTGATGAAAAGGAGAAACTGAGCAATATTGCTCAGCCCTATATTGCTAGCAATATATGGCTGAGTAATATATCTCCCCCATGTGTACGGGGCTTAATACTAAGCAAGAGAAAACTCCCAGGATGGACAGAGTACTGTGGGATTAATATAGAGCAGGGGTGGCCAACCGGTCAGAGGTAAAGAGCCGAAAAATATCGGTAGTCAAGCTAAAGAGCCGACATCATGCGCGCGCCGAAGGCGCATGCGCCAAAAAAGGGGCGTAGTTTATTTTGACCCCTTGGGAGGGTGTGATACAAATATGCCTCCAATAGTGCAGTGCCATATATACATATGCCCCCAATAGTGCCAGATACACATATGCCCCCACGGTGCCAGGTATGCACCACACGGTGCCGGGTATGCCCCTATGGTGCCAGAAAGCTGCTATGCCCCCACAGTGCCACAAACTGCAATGCCCCCCACAGTGCAAATTTCCCAGCAGCAGCACTCACCGTTGTTGCTGCTGCTGCCAGGCGGGGAGAGGACAGTCTGGAGTCCCCCTGCAGTCCTCCTGTCATGTCACTGATGGGAGGAGAGCACAGCACACCACGCATCTCCTTCCCCCTCACTTCCTTGTGACTGGGCCGCCCACCAATCAAAGCTCACTGGCCAGCTCCTGATTGGCTGCTGGACCACGAGCTCTGATTGGCGGACGGCCCAGTCACAAGGATGCACAGTAAGGGGTAGGAGAGATGCACGATGCATGCTCTCCTCCCCTCAGAAGGAGAAGGGATTCAGGGAACCGGCAGAAGGGGGGACTGGGACAGACGGTGGACGGCGGGCAGCAGTGGGAGCAGGAGCCTCACTTTACAAGGGGGAGAGCCACATGAGGCTCAAGAGCCACGGGTTGGCCACCACTGATATAGAGTATCCTCTGCCTGAAACTCATCATTTCCCCATCACATAATATGGACTCCTGTTGATGACTTGTGTACTGTATTTCTGAATCTGGCAGTCTGTTATAATCTTTTACAGTGACATTCGGTAACAAAATGATGACAAATCCAAGAGCATTTTATTATCTGTAACGATTCGTTATGTGTACAGAAAAAAAATCCACAAATAAATGATTTAACAATGCACATGTATATATATTGTTCTAAAAAGAGCTATAATATTTATTTATTCTCTGTAAAATATTCTCTGTGCCTCACCCCTGGGCTTAATTTTCCATATTTCCATCCTCAATTGGATTCAATTTTTATAAAGTAAATACATGAAAATAACTTTGCTCACACGAACATGATCTCATGGTTTGATGAATAACTGTTAGAACGTATAAGAAACATACACAGATGCCATCACTCAGGCTCAGTCACTTCCACCCAGGATGCTTGATTACAGAGTGGAACAGCACTAAATCCACACAGCTTTATATTTAAAAACAATTGCATATTTGAAGATTTGAAAACTTTGGAGTACAACTCACAGAAACTTGTGTGCTCTAATCTTGGCAGAGTATATGATGTGTATCTGAAATGCATTATACTTTTTTAATATACTATCTGTAATTGCTAACATTGTTTTATTTAACTGATCCAGTTGTATAAATTTAAAATGATCTTAATTTTACATTTTTAAAAAGGATTACAAGGATTTTAAAAGGTGTTAATCTCTGCCATCTTAGACTGGATCTGTTTTTTTTTTATGTAGTCAGATTTTTTAGGTATCTAGATGTTAAGTCAATAGGTAGACACATTTATTCAACATCCGGACAATCTTAACGGCATTATGGGCCCTAGGTAAGGAAACGCACTGGGGCCCCTACTTAAGTAAAAAAAATCATAACTTCCTACAGTGTCTCTCCATCAGCCATCCAACAATTAGTTTGCTTACAGCCAGTAACTGTTTGGCTGTAGGCTGGTAGAGAATGTTCCCTAGCAGCTCGAATTTAGATTTTGCCCTTATTTTGATTACATCACTCACCCGATTGTTCGAGCGATGTTGTGCATCTGCGCATGTGCAGAAGCTGGATGCGAGCGGGCATGGGGAACTGCTTGTTTGCTGTCCTGTTTGCACCCAGCAGTGTGGGATGGCACTGAGGGCTGCGCCCATGGGAACGCCCAGCATTTCATAGGTGTTCCCATGCTAATGCACCCGGGAATCGGGTGCGGGGCAGGCAGCTGAAGTTAACGGATGTCAACTGCCTGCCCTCTTCCCGTTAAGGGAGCACACATATCTAAGACACAGCCGTTAACATATCTAAGACACCAGAGACTGGTCGCCGACCATCGAATGATTGGGCCCCCGCATCCAAGGCTGCAAATAGTTGTTTATGCTAAACATCCATTCACAGCCGTGCGGAACTTGGCAAACAAATGGGGACGTGAGTTTCATCCACACACAAAGATGCGAAATTTGCAGCTATGCGTGTGGACCATTTGTGTAATTCACAGCCAAAGCAGCCAGGCAGCAATCTTTACGAGCCTGACAAGAAACTCTAGAGCAGGGGTCCTCAAACTATTTTGCTCTGGGACCCCATCAGACAATAAAAATAATACAGGACCCCTGCAAGTCACTGCGGAAGGTCATCACATGTGTAGTCAGCAGACGGCACATACATGGAAGCATTGTGGAGGCACAAAATGATGGGATGAGTCTAAAATAACAGACAATTCAACAGATTTTTCAGACTCCTTGAATCACTGACTGAGACAAAAGTCATCAGCCTGATGGTCAGCAACAAGGAGTCGCGACCCCATGCTGAGAAGGTCAGGACCCACTTTGGGGTCAGGACCCATAGTTTGTGAATCGCTGCTCTTGAGGCACCTGCAAATTCCATCTCGAAGGCCCCTAACACTGTGGAGCCTTAAGGCAGCTGTCCAGTAAGCCCATGCATTAAGATGGCCCTGTTCGACATGCATTAAGAAGACAGTTACAAAACGTCAACAGGTTCAATAGAGAGACATGAGAATAATCAACACAAATTTTGCATGATTTACTTTCCACATGGACTGTGAGACTAAACATTTCCATTGATTATGGTCACATATGGTGAAATACACAAAACGACACCCAAAATGTCTTAAAAACTTGTGTCAATCTTTTCTTTGTTCACCAGTGTCATGGTGACCTTATGACCCTATCAACCTTTTAAATCTGTCTATATAATGCAAGTCAACCCTATCAGGTAGACCTAATGACTGTCTGCTTGCAACATTCTATTTCAGATGGGATGTTGCTATAGGCAACCAATCAGAATCTACTTATTTATTTAGCACCTTCTAGAAGATAATAGATGGAATCTGATTGGTTGCCCATAGCAACATCCCATCTGAAATAGAACTCCCATCTTAGTAAATAAACCACTAAAAATATTTTTTACCACATTCAAATTGTAAAATACTGTGGGGCAGATTTATTAAACTCGGTGAAGTGATAAAGTGTCTGGTTTTTATCACCGGCAAATCAGCTTCTAACTGTGAAGTTACAGGCTTGGTTTGAAAAATGACAGGTAGGAGCTGATTGGCCAATCAGCTCCTAACTGTGAAGTTACAGGTTTGGTTTGAAAAATGACAGGTAGGAGCTGATTGGCCGGTGATAAAAACCAGACACTTTGGGGGAAATTTACTAAAGGAAATTTGTAAAAAATTGGTGTATTTGTATCCAGAAATACACTTATTTTTGGCATTTACTATCCTGAAAGTACAGCAAATCGTATTCGTATTGATGTGCTATCAATACGACTACGAATTGCCATATTTTCGGGATAGTAAATGTCAAAAATAAGTGTATTTCTGGATACAAATACACATATTTTTTACAAATTTCCTTTAGTAAATTTCCCCCTTTATCACTTCACTGAGCTTAATAAATCTACCCCCATATATCATAACTGCACAGAGTACATCTTTTTGACTTTGAGCCTTATTGATGGCTCAGCCTACAACTTGGTAGGTTTCAGCACAAGTCAGACATATCAGCTTGCACAGTAAGGAATTCAGTATAATAACCTCCTATGAGATGTACAGTATGATTTATTTAATAACAATTATTTATATAGTGCACACATATTCTGCTGTGCTCTATGGAGAATATTTGAACATTTACATCAGTTTCTGCACCAGCGGAGCTTGCAATCTAATTGCCCTACCACATGTATGCGCACACACTTGCATTTTATGGATATTTTTTATCGGAAGCTAATTAACCTGCCAGTATATTTTTTAGATTGTGGGAGGAAACCAGAGTACCCAGAGGAAACTCACTCAACCACAGGGAGAATATACAATCTCTGCACAGTTGGGGCCATGATGGGAATATAATAAAATTATGCTTATTAAAGTACAGTATTTCATCTTTATACAATAGGTTATGTTATTATATTGTTCCAGTGTCACATTATTAATACAGTGTAGATTAGGCAAAATACAGTGAATGGCTGATATAAAATAAAATGTAGCTGTTAGGGCAGTGGTTCCCAAACTGTTTGCCATGGCACCCTGGGGTGCCTCAAAACACTTGCAGGGTTGCCCTGGGTTGGTTATCCAGGACCCATTTAAAAATGTATAGTCAATATAATAGGCAAAACCAATGCTTATGGCTTCCAATCATAAAATATGTGGCCAAACAGAAGTAAAGTCCCTCACCACATAACTGAACCTAAGGATGACAAACACAAGATATATTTTTTTGAAATAAAAAACACATACAGTATAATGAAGCTGAATAGATTTTAATAAGGCAGACATTGGAAAAACGCAATTAAAATGTTCTAGACAACTACTGAAAAAGGGGTATTTAATTCTTTGCAATGTGCAGCTTTCATGTTCTCGATGTTTAAACAGAATTTCGTAGACATTACTAGCAATTGAATTACCCTGTAACCTTGGTTTATATTTCAAGTGTAGGAAAATAATAACTCCAAATTATAGACTTTCAGAAAGAGAAATAAAACTGTTCTGGGAAACACGGAACACATAGCAACCTCTGTTATTAGTTTCAGTTCATTAAGACTTTAATAAAGTACTTCCCAGTGAGAATAGGGTAATTGAGTGATCACAAACAGAATCTGGTTTATAAGATAATAAGCAAATAACAGTTTACTGATTAAAAAGAAAATCCAGAAATAATAGATATATACAAGGAACATGACAAAGAGAAATATATGTATACTCAGCTCTAATGCAGTTGTATCCAGCTATCAATTCAGATGGGATACGGTCATTGGGTCACCAGCATGATGGTCGACAAGCATTAGGTCAACACCATTTGGTCTACATGCATTAAGGTGGACATGCAGGAAGGTCGACATGACTTAATTTCGACATGGGTCATTAGGTCAACATAGTTCAAATCAACAGGGTCATTAGGTCGACATGTTTTTTTTTACTGTTTTAGGGTGTGGTGGGAGAATAAAATAGGGTGCCGAGAATAGCAAGGTACCATTCCCGAAGCATGGCGAGCACAGCGAGCCATGCGAGGGGACGCAGTGCTACGTTTTAGTGTTTATGTTGACTGTGTTGACATTACGGTAAAAGAAAAAAGAAAACAATGTTGACTTCTTCAATGTAGACCTTACCCATGTCGACCTAATGACCCTGTTGACCGTACCCATGTTGAACTAATGACCCTGTTGACCTAAAGTCATGTCGACCATCCTGCATGTCTACCTTAACTCATGTTGACCTAATGCTTTTCAACCATACTGCTGGTGACCTAATGATCCATACCCATTCAGACACTGAAGGGTGAATTTACTAAGTAGGGAGTTTTATTAAAGATGGGATGTTACCCGTAGCAACCAATGAGATTTGATCTATTATCTTCTAAAAGGTGCTAAATGAATATAAAGTAGAATCCAATCCTATCTTCAAAAGAACTCTCATCTTAGTAAGTTTGCCCATGAGTATATCTTCAATTAATAAGTCAAACAAAAAATAATAAATCAGTTATAGTATTAAGTTCAACTGTGTCTATTGTGTCTATAGGTTGACAACAAATGATTGACATGGTCATGGTAATAGACAAAAGGTCAATAGAAGACAACGGTCGACCTATTGACCAGATACCTAACAAATCTTGGTTATTTATGCACTATAAACCAATTATATTGAGATCACCAGCTGGAGTTAGAAGAATGACCTTTCTATAATTTCAGAAATCGGCACCTCAACAATAATGCGCTATGCACACAGTCTGTGATCAGAACAGATTTTGAACAGGAAACAGCTTACGTTGCTAAAAAGGTGCATTGTTCTATTAATCCCAAATTTGGAATCTGAAACATGGGTCACATTAACATCAGCCATACTGATTATAAACCTCAATCTGGATAAAATTAGCTAATAATTGAAATAAATAAAAAATATCTCTTTTAATAAACATCTTGGCATAAAGGTCGCCTTTGCAAAGATATTGCCTGTAATGCTGCAGCACTTGGAACATTTTGACTTCTTTTTGCCCAGCAGTGTATCTGGGAAGTTAAAGTAAAGTGCTTGACAAATTAACCTTATCAAAACAAACAACAGACTCCGGGCACAGCAATACAGAAAAAAAAGGATGACATAGCAGCTGAACACAGTGTGGAATAGTGGAGGTTTTTATCTATGGGCTGCAGCCCCCCCCCCCCCCCCGCCAGGTAAAATCTGCCACTCTCCTCTGCCTAAGTGAAGCCAGTCTGTGAGACTGCTCTGGCTTCACTGTGACTGGCAGTGACTTCCTATTGGGAGTCTGACCTGCCAGTCACCCAAGGCAGTCCCATTGGGAGGTGTTCCCTTCCTCCAGGATGCCTTTACATGGGCTGCTGAGTGGCAGCCCATAAAACCCAGGTTCCGTGCATGTGCAGTACGATGACGATACTGCACATGCGCCAGACCCGGGTTTTATGGGCTGCCACAATTGGTGGTGTGCCAAATTGCTGCTATTACAAAAAAATGAGGGTAGTCGTTACCCCAATCAAGAACACAGAGAAAAACAATAAATAATAGTGCTAAACACCAGTATTAAAATAATATCACATTTAATGTATACAGTACTGTAGTTAAACACAATAAAAATCAATAATAAAATATGATATATTATATTGAGGACTTATCAATTGAAATATGGCATACATTTGCAAAATGACACATTATATTCACCCATAGGCTCCACATTTATGTGCTAAGGATTGAGTACATACAAGAAGGAGTCTGCTCCTATTATGCCCAATCCAATATCATTTGATGGCAATAGTATTGTTTATTGACTATCCAGGTACCTCAAAACCTTTTGGCCGCAGGGGGTTGGCATACCGCAATCCTTGAGAGAATGTCCATATAAAGGATGCTGGCCAAGTGAGCTGTGAAAGGAATAATGAATCGAAGCAGGAGAGGACATTGTGGACCCTAGTACTGTATATACATATGCTATACAATATATTAGTTGCTTGAAGGGAACACACACACGTCTATGCCATTGATGAGTAACAGGTCATATAATCATTAACCAAGTGCAACAACCCACAAGTATTGCAAATGAAGGGACCAGCACATCCAGTAAATGTAATAAATGCAGTTTTAATGATATAGGCAAAGAGGTCACGATAATCATATACAGGCTGCAGCAGCTATATGTCCACAGAAACATCACACAGTGGTAGCAGCATCCTTTAAAGCTATGAAGCCATACATGTGCCTTTTTCAAAGGGTAACCATTGTAAAAGGATTCAAATGACCCATATAAAGCAGTGGAGGCATACTAAACTTACCTTACCCTCACCACTCCACATCTTCCCCCAGCGTCACTGACCAACATCCAGAACTCCGTAACCAGAAGTGGAACCAATGACGCGGCCATAGAGTACATTCCGGTTGCCATGGTAATCCCATGTTATGCATATATACCATCCAAATTATCAACAAAGAAAGGAAAAAATATTAACACTATTATGTGGCATACTGAGCAGATATATGCAATTATCTGGCGGGGACATAAGCAATAAGATTTGGTAGAACATTTTCATTATGCGCTATTTCAAATGCGCTTATTCCTTTAACCAATCTCATGTCACTACCCTGGAATTACATATGTATAGTACATACCACATAAAAATACAATAATGAAAAAAAAAAATATATATATATATATATATATAGCTGCGAGTTTTCCAAATGAAAGGAGAACAAGAGGCGGCACTCTCAGTGTCAAAAGAAATGTGTATTAAATCATCAAGGCAAAAAACAGGGTACTTATGTAGTAACTGGGCTGCCGATTTCTAAATCGGGTCGGATCGGGAGATCGCATCGCATCGCATGCGACCATGCGATGCGATGCGATGCGATGACCCGATTTTTCCATAGGAATCAATGTTAAAATGGACTGAGTTCATTTTAACATGGAATTCAATGGGGAAAATGGGTCATTTTCATACCCCTACTATCCAAGTGGGCATGGAGTTGGATATAAACCTGTGGCGAGCGTAGCGAGCCACCGAGCCCGAAGCGTGGCGAGCGAAGCGAGCCCCGCGAGGGGACGAATACCGTCCCCTCGCGGGGCTCGCTTCGCTCGCCACGCTTCGGGCTCGGTGGCTCGCTACGCTCGCCACAGGTTTATATTCAACTCCATGCCCACTTGGATAGTAGGGGAATGAAAAGGACCCCTTTTTCCATAGGAATCATTTTAACATTGATTCCTATGGAAAAATCGGGTCATCGCATCCGATGGTCGGATGCGATGCGATGCGATGCGATGCGATATCGCATCGCATCGCATCTGATTGTATGCCTTAACTTAAGGCATACAATCAAAAAATCGGCAGCCCAGATACTACATAAGTACCAAAAACAGTGTACAGACGACAGCCAGTTATGTCGACAGTTTCGGAGCCGGAGCTCCTTCCTCAGGACGGCTGGTCACATAACAGTGGTTCAAAACGTGTTTTCTGTATCACACGTTTTGAACCACTGTTATGTGACCAGCCGTCCTGAGGAAGGAGCTCCGGCTCCGAAACTGTCGACACAACTGGCTGTCGTCTGTACACTGTTTTTTGCCTTGATGATTTAATACACGTTTCTTTTGATACTGAGAGTGCCGCCTCTTGTTCTCCTTTCATTTGGAAAACTCGCAGCTATATACCCAGTGTGGAAGGCACCCCCACCCATTTCCATTTGGATCCGAGTGCCAGTCCTACCCGCTCCGTATATATATATATATATATATATATATATATATATATATATATATATAGATTCCGGAAAAACCGCACACTGTCCCAATCTGCTTGGTAGGGTGCAGGGTCACATAAACATAGTATATTGGATGGTTTAACCCTAAAGTCAAACAAACGAAATCCGCACACCAGCTGAATAAACTTTAAAAAAGTGTATTGAGCATCATAGAAAAAAGTATACACATGGCATCATATTGGCAAACAAAATATGCAAAAAGGTCCAGGTACAACTTAACTAGTGTAGCTCCAACAAGGAGACCTGCGACCAGCCATATAGCCCAGATACCCGACAGCCTGTTTCGGTGGGTGTTCCACCTTCCTCAAGGGTACAATACTATCTGGCCCAACAATGCCTTAAATAGAGCAAGAAAATGCCGCTAAAATCACTGGAATCACACTCACCTGTCCATTACCATCCCATCCCGTCTGTGTATCAATCCTACCAGCGTGTGGAACGCAGGTGACCCGCATCACCGCTTCCTGTTCCGGTTTTGTCACGCTCATGAAGGTCTAAAAATAATAGCCGGACAGCGTGTGAGACGCACGTGACACGCATAACCATATCCGGTTCCGGTATAGGTCACATGCACAAGGAAGTGCAAGTAGCGGCCGTGCCTTAGGAATAATGCCAGCGTCAGGCTGGGTGACGTCACAGCGTACCGTCCGCCAACGGCGCGACTAGTTCTGTGCTCACCATCTCTGCACTGTGTATCGCGGCTTCCGGCTATGAAGCCGATCCTTGACACGCACGGCCATTTTGGCTACATTAGTGACCGATATAAATGCCTGTTACCTAGGCAACACATAAGAGACTGGTGATAGGTCCATGGACTGGGTGAAACGATCATACCAGATAAATATTAAACGGCTTTCCCTTACTCATATAGAACTATATCAAAATAAAGTGCAAGAATGTCTCCATCACCACTAAATCATAAAAATGGTAAGTATAATACAGTGAACGCAAATATATAATAATGAAATAGAAAAATCATTGATGAGAAAGGTCACCAAATGAGCATAATAGCTCTACAAAGCCCATCACTACACACAAAATATGAGTTTAAAAGTTATAAGGCCATTATAACAGTCAAAAACATAATCAAAGATATATATGTCACAATCTAATCATGGCAGCAGTCAGACTAAAGAAAAACGTTAAAATTAATCTCCTCATTCAAGCCAAATGGTGCAAGTGAGTTCAGATTATAGATAAATTCCGTCTCCTTCCGTAGTAAGCTAAGATGCCTGTCCCCACCTCTTTTGGGTGCTTTCACTTGGAATAATGGCATGAATCTAAAGTCTTTGATCATATGCCCTGCTTCATAGAAATGTCGCGCCACTGGGGGCGTTGTGAGATCACGGACTGTCATAGCTTTTTTAATTGATGATCTATGCATATTGATGCGCTCCTTCAACATGCGGATAGTTTTCCCTATATATAGGAAATGACAGGGACATACGATGGTGTATACGACATATTTACTGTCGCATGTCATGTGTTGATGTAATTTAATCTTTTGTCCTGTAGATGGATGGATAAAGACATTTCCTGTCATAAAAAAAGGGCAGTTTACGCAGGATCCACATTTAAAAGCTCCATCACGACATTGTAACCAAGATGTTTTCGGTGCAGGACTTATATCTGGGAAAGTGATCTGATCTTTTAGATTACTACTGCGTTTGTACGCAAACATGGGTTTCTCACCACAAAATTGACCCATAACTGGGTCTGATGCCAATATGTGCCAATGTGTGAAAACAGCGTCTCTTAGTTTAGAGGATGCAATGGAGTAAGTGGTTGGAAAAATCAGTCTTTGGATGGAGGTGTCGCGTTTAGGCTGATTCAACACCGTATCTCTATCCAATCGATAGCATCTTTGTATAGAGTCTTCCACCTCCTTAGCGTCATATCCTCTTTGTAAAAATTCTGTACCCATTTTTTGTAAAGCAGGCATCAGTTTAGATTTATCCGAAGTGATTCGTACCACTCTCAATAACTGAGAGTACGGAAGTCCACGCTTTAGTGAGTTGGGGTGGAAGCTCTCAGCTCGTAGGACGGAATTAATATCTGTTGGTTTTTTATAAATGGACGTGTGGAGCTGACCATTCACAATGCTCACATCTACGTCCAAAAAGCAAATGTTAGTCTGACTGCTGGCATGGGAGAACCTGATGGTACCTGGTAATCCATTCACGTACTGCATAAAAGAATCAAGCAATATAGGGCCTCCTGTCCATAAAAAGAAAATGTCATCTATAAATCTAACATAAGATGTGATATATGGCGAAAATAATCTGTTATGTAAAATATTAAACTCTTCATAAATATGCATAAACAAATTGGCATAGGCCGGGGCCATGTTTGAGCCCATGGCCGTGCCCTGAAGCTGTAAATAAAATGAATTATTAAACAGAAAATAATTTTTATGCAAAACGAAATCAATCAATAACAGAAAATAATCGACAGGAGGACCACTATATGCTGGATTCGATGTGATGACCTTTTTAATGGCCTCTAATCCCTCTTGGTGACAAATGTTGGTATATAGGCTAGTAATGTCACACGTGACTAGCATACAGTTGGCTGGTAAGGTTTTGATTTTATCAAGGCGGAGCAAAAAGTCTGTCGTGTCCTTCAAAATAATATCAATTTCAACTACACATGCTTGCAAAAAAAAGTCAATGTATTGCGAAAGATTTTGGCAAAGAGAATTCCTAGAGGAAATAATAGGTCTCAATATCTGCATTAACCTGCTGGATTACCAGGACCATCAGATCCAGGCTGCACTGGTTTAATATGTGGCACCACTGTTTACAGAATTCTTTGTTATTCTTCCCCAGGGTAGGCTGATTTTTAACCCTAAACCCTCTGGGGATAAGCTTCTCTCTGTGGTATTGCGACAAGGTTAAACCATGTAGGTTTAGTTCAACCAATCTTTTTTTCATTTTGAAGAGGTCATCATAGACTTCTTGGGGACTGTCCACATCAAATTTAAGGGTGTTATACGCGCGGCGGACAAGGGTGGTGGCGTGGTTGTGATGAATCGGGATGACTACGTTGCAGAGGTGCAGCGTCAGCTGTCAGATTCTACTTGCTACAAATCATTAAAATTTGATCCCACGTCCAACTATTCTAAAGAATTGGATAACATTCTTTCAATGGGTATTAATAATGATTGGATAGACGAGAATACCTGTGAATTTCTAACTCAAAACACTCCAGTTACACCTCTACTCTATATATTACCAAAAATACATAAGAGTCTCCAAAGCCACCAGGGAGACCTATTATTTCCTCTAGGAATTCTCTTTGCCAAAATCTTTCGCAATACATTGACTTTTTTTTGCAAGCATGTGTAGTTGAAATTGATATTATTTTGAAGGACACGACAGACTTTTTGCTCCGCCTTGATAAAATCAAAACCTTACCAGCCAACTGTATGCTAGTCACGTGTGACATTACTAGCCTATATACCAACATTTGTCACCAAGAGGGATTAGAGGCCATTAAAAAGGTCATCACATCGAATCCAGCATATAGTGGTCCTCCTGTCGATTATTTTCTGTTATTGATTGATTTCGTTTTGCATAAAAATTATTTTCTGTTTAATAATTCATTTTATTTACAGCTTCAGGGCACGGCCATGGGCTCAAACATGGCCCCGGCCTATGCCAATTTGTTTATGCATATTTATGAAGAGTTTAATATTTTACATAACAGATTATTTTCGCCATATATCACATCTTATGTTAGATTTATAGATGACATTTTCTTTTTATGGACAGGAGGCCCTATATTGCTTGATTCTTTTATGCAGTACGTGAATGGATTACCAGGTACCATCAGGTTCTCCCATGCCAGCAGTCAGACTAACATTTGCTTTTTGGACGTAGATGTGAGCATTGTGAATGGTCAGCTCCACACGTCCATTTATAAAAAACCAACAGATATTAATTCCGTCCTACGAGCTGAGAGCTTCCACCCCAACTCACTAAAGCGTGGACTTCCGTACTCTCAGTTATTGAGAGTGGTACGAATCACTTCGGATAAATCTAAACTGATGCCTGCTTTACAAAAAATGGGTACAGAATTTTTACAAAGAGGATATGACGCTAAGGAGGTGGAAGACTCTATACAAAGATGCTATCGATTGGATAGAGATACGGTGTTGAATCAGCCTAAACGCGACACCTCCATCCAAAGACTGATTTTTCCAACCACTTACTCCATTGCATCCTCTAAACTAAGAGACGCTGTTTTCACACATTGGCACATATTGGCATCAGACCCAGTTATGGGTCAATTTTGTGGTGAGAAACCCATGTTTGCGTACAAACGCAGTAGTAATCTAAAAGATCAGATCACTTTCCCAGATATAAGTCCTGCACCGAAAACATCTTGGTTACAATGTCGTGATGGAGCTTTTAAATGTGGATCCTGCGTAAACTGCCCTTTTTTTATGACAGGAAATGTCTTTATCCATCCATCTACAGGACAAAAGATTAAATTACATCAACACATGACATGCGACAGTAAATATGTCGTATACACCATCGTATGTCCCTGTCATTTCCTATATATAGGGAAAACTATCCGCATGTTGAAGGAGCGCATCAATATGCATAGATCATCAATTAAAAAAGCTATGACAGTCCGTGATCTCACAACGCCCCCAGTGGCGCGACATTTCTATGAAGCAGGGCATATGATCAAAGACTTTAGATTCATGCCATTATTCCAAGTGAAAGCACCCAAAAGAGGTGGGGACAGGCATCTTAGCTTACTACGGAAGGAGACGGAATTTATCTATAATCTGAACTCACTTGCACCATTTGGCTTGAATGAGGAGATTAATTTTAACGTTTTTCTTTAGTCTGACTGCTGCCATGATTAGATTGTGACATATATATCTTTGATTATGTTTTTGACTGTTATAATGGCCTTATAACTTTTAAACTCATATTTTGTGTGTAGTGATGGGCTTTGTAGAGCTATTATGCTCATTTGGTGACCTTTCTCATCAATGATTTTTCTATTTCATTATTATATATTTGCGTTCACTGTATTATACTTACCATTTTTATGATTTAGTGGTGATGGAGACATTCTTGCACTTTATTTTGATATAGTTCTATATGAGTAAGGGAAAGCCGTTTAATATTTATCTGGTATGATCGTTTCACCCAGTCCATGGACCTATCACCAGTCTCTTATGTGTTGCCTAGGTAACAGGCATTTATATCGGTCACTAATGTAGCCAAAATGGCCGTGCGTGTCAAGGATCGGCTTCATAGCCGGAAGCCGCGATACACAGTGCAGAGATGGTGAGCACAGAACTAGTCGCGCCGTTGGCGGACGGTACGCTGTGACGTCACCCAGCCTGACGCTGGCATTATTCCTAAGGCACGGCCGCTACTTGCACTTCCTTGTGCATGTGACCTATACCGGAACCGGATATGGTTATGCGTGTCACGTGCGTCTCACACGCTGTCCGGCTATTATTTTTAGACCTTCATGAGCGTGACAAAACCGGAACAGGAAGCGGTGATGCGGGTCACCTGCGTTCCACACGCTGGTAGGATTGATACACAGACGGGATGGGATGGTAATGGACAGGTGAGTGTGATTCCAGTGATTTTAGCGGCATTTTCTTGCTCTATTTAAGGCATTGTTGGGCCAGATAGTATTGTACCCTTGAGGAAGGTGGAACACCCACCGAAACAGGCTGTCGGGTATCTGGGCTATATGGCTGGTCGCAGGTCTCCTTGTTGGAGCTACACTAGTTAAGTTGTACCTGGACCTTTTTGCATATTTTGTTTGCCAATATGATGCCATGTGTATAC
Organism: Crinia signifera; assembly: GCF_055691185.1. Lineage (NCBI taxonomy): Eukaryota > Metazoa > Chordata > Amphibia > Anura > Myobatrachidae > Crinia > Crinia signifera. The sequence continues at coordinate 102,908,113 of NC_139225.1, read as the reverse complement.
TTTTTTCTATGATGCTCAATACACTTTTTTAAAGTTTATTCAGCTGGTGTGCGGATTTCGTTTGTTTGACTTTAGGGTTAAACCATCCAATATATATATATATATATATATATTTAAAAAAGGAAACTTATGGAAGACATATATACTGTAGATACCATTTAGAAAATGCATAGATGTTGCATATTATTTTGAAATTTTTTTCTATTTTTATTTCCTGTATCATTCTCGTCCATTCATCTATTACATTTTTTTTATTATTATATTTCTGTATTATTATTTTTTGCTCCATTGCCCATACATTTTTTAATCATGTTCATCGTGTCTATTTTATGAATACATTTCTATATATTTATTTAATCACTATTTTTTGGTCCATAAAATTAAGAGGTGGTATCAACGGGACAAAGAGTCCCACATCCCTAAGAGGAACTTATCTAGCCACATGAACAATAATCTGATTTGGTGTGCTCTTTTCATTTATAATTGAACATTTATTGGTACCTATCAATAATGCACCATTAGGCGCCTCTTTTCTCTCCCTTGCCTCCCTAGAAACACCCAACTGATTTACCTAGTCGGCTATCAGATAATTGGGCTGCCACTCCACAGGCTTGAGAGTCATGTGAATTCAAACACCTAACTAAACACTGGTCACATTTCTTACCCATCCACAAATTGATTTTTTGGTCGAACCATGTGCCTGAGACCTAGAGCTTTTCTGGAGATATATATATATATATATATATATATATATATATATATATATATATTACAGCAGATAGGGCGGCACTCACGGCAAAAGAAGGCTCTCAAGGCGGAGATACGATCATCATATGATCGTATCTCCGCCTTGAGAGCCTTCTTTTGCCGTGAGTGCCGCCCTATCTGCTGTATTATTTCGGACCCCCCTGAAGGGAGAATCCAGGCGATGGCACCCCATGTGAGTTTGATCTAAGGTGTGCTCACCCAAACTGTGACTGTATATATATATATATATATATATATATACTCACTCCTGCTGAGGAATACTTGCTCAGGTGCCTAGTTCGGCACCTTGAAAACGAAGGCTAAGCACCCCGAAGCCTAGAGCCCCGAAACGTCGGACACCTTGTGACACGTTTTTTTGTGATGTATTTTTAATACAAGTTTGTTGTTTTTCAAATCCGTGAGTGCCGCCTCCTTTGTTCAGCAGTTATCCATTTAATTTGTGGAAGGCACCACGGTCCATGTGGACATTAGCCAGAGTGCCGACCGACCCGCCGTGTATATATATATATATATATATATATATATATATATACACACACACACACACACACAGTGTATATATATACTAGGTGATTCATCGCGCCCTCCGGGCGCTCTTCACACCGTCGTGAGGGGCTTCGCCCCATTCGAAGTGGAAATATATGTGAGTGTGAGATCTAGTGTAATTTGGTTTGAGCTATGGATGTGTGTGTTGTGAGTATGGGTTGCTGGGTGGCACGCAGCAGGAACTGGGCTAAAATGGAAGGTAGCTGTGTTTGTAGATTACTCAGTGGTGTAGTGGTATGTGGTGTTAGGTAGTACTTACAGATGGGTGGGGTAGAGTTGTGTTCTGTGGCAGGCGACTGGTCAAATGTGCAGTAGGCGGCAGCAGGTCATATAGGGTGGCGTAGGTGGTAGAGGGTGGAGGTTTTAGGCAGCAGGTTGTGGAGTTTGTTGAGGGGACCTTAAAGCAAAATCTAATATTAGAAGACACGAATAGAAGTGTGCAAAAGTAGTAAACGCTGCAGCTATCGGCGTGAGATGCATTAATGGGTGTGTGTGTGTGTAGGTGTGAGTTTTGGAGGCATGGAGTGGTGTATGTAAGTGTAAGTGTAGGAAGCATATGTGTGTGTGTAGCTGTGATTATTGGAGGCATACATTGGTGCATGAGTGTCCAGATATCTGTTAGTGTACTGTGGTAAACCGTGATGGTTGAAAGTGGCTGATGTGTGGTACAGTTGTAAACCCTGCAGGGCGGTACCAGATATGGGAGGTGTGTGATGAGCGGTGTGTTGGAAGTGTTGTACTGGGGTGCTGGTTGGCTGGGGTGAACTGGAAGTGAGCTGGGTTTTGAGTTTTGTGTGGTGTATTAGTATTGGGTGTTGGCTAGTACTTACAGATGGGTGAAGAAAAGACGTTGTGTGTCACTGGGAGTCTGGGAAAGTCGAGTTGGACGGCATCAGGTCCTGGCGAGTGTTGCTTGTTGGGATCAGATTCTGGTGGGTGTTGTTTCACATCAGATGCTGGTGGGTGTTGTTTGGCTGCTGCAGGTTTGAGAGAATGGAACTCAACGTGGGTAGGGGGTTGTGGGGGTGGGGGGTTTGTGGTGTGGGTGTTGGGTGGGGATGGGGTTATTTGGCTGAGGTGCACAGTGGGCTTCTAGATGGGTGTGGTTGAGATGTGGTGTGGCACTGGTGGTCTGGTAAAGTCGACTTGTGTGGCATTAGGTCCTGGAGGGTGTTGGTTGTTCGCATCAGATCCTGGTGTGTGGTGGTTGGCTGCTGCAGGTTTAAGCGAATGGAACGAAAAGTGTGAAGGTGGTTGGTGGGGGGAGGGGTGGGGTGTAATTTGGCTGAGGTGGACAGTGGACTTCCCTGCCCTTGTCCCCGTGGCCCCCGCTGCCACTGTCAGCCTCTATGATGGTGTTTGAAGACCTGAATTGAAGTGTGTAAACGGAATAAAGGCTGCAGCTACTGCCGTGAGATGCATTGATGGGTGTGTCTGTGTAGGTGTGAGTTTTGGAGGCATGGATGTGTGTGTGTGTGTGTGTGTAGGTGTGTTTATTGAAGGCATATGTTGGTGCATGAGTGGGCAGACATAGGTGACTGTAGTGTGTTAGACCGTGATGTGTGAAAGGGCATGAAGTGTGGTAAAGTAGTAAAAGTGGTGTACTGGGGTGCTGGGTGCCTGGGCTGAACTGGAACGGAGCTGTGTTTGGAGTTGGTGTATTGGTATGGTGTGGTGGCCAGTACTTACAGATGGGTGTGGTAGAGATGTGTTGTGGCACAGGTTGTCCTGGAAATGAGAGTTGTGCGGGCTCAGGTCCTGTAGGGTGTTGTTTGTTGGCATCAGATGCTGGTGTGTGTTGTTCGGTTGCTGCAGGTTTGAGAGAAAGAACAAAAAAAAAGTGGGAAAGGGGTTGTGGGTGTGGGGGGTTGTCGGCTGCTGCAGGTTTGAGGGAATGGAAAGAAAACTGTGGTGTGGTCCAGGTGGTCTTTGAAAGTCGAGTTCTGTGGCATCAGTTCCAGGAGGGTGTCGGTTGTTGGCATCAGATCCTGGTGGGTGGTGTTTGGCGGCTGCAGGTTTGAGAAAAAAAAATTAAAGGTGGTTGTGGGGGGGTGTAGGTAAATCTGTGTTAGGTGTGAGCGTATGGGCCGGGAGCCCTTGCTGTAAGGATAATTTTTGGCGTGTGTGTGTGTCAGCTAGGAGCGGACAGCTTTAGCTGGGAGTGTGAGGCAGCGGGTACCCTGGGAAGGTTTGCTGAGAGTGGCAGGCAGCGGTGGGTGGCTGGGAGGCAGCGTGTGTGTCTCAGCTAGGAGCGGTTAGCTTTTGGTGGGAGGGTGAGGCTGCGGGTCCCCTGGGAGGCCTTGCTGAGAGTGGCAGGCAGCGGTGGGTGGCTGTGAGCCTGCGTGTGTGTTGAGTGGGGGGGGGGGTGTGGGGGGGGGTTGTGCTTGCGTTGTGTAGACGTGGGGCTGGCTGTGTGTGGCAGGTGGTGGGGAGGGGGGTTGCGTGGTGTGTTGAGGCAGCGGGTTCCCTGGGTGGCCTAGCTGAGAGCGTTAGTCAGCGTCTGGGAGCCAGCGTTTGAGTCTGACCTGGGAGTGGACAGCGTTAGTTAGGAGCGTGAGTCAGTGGGTCCCCTGGGCGGCAGGTAGCGTTGGGGGGGTTGGGGGGGTGTGTGTGTGTGCGTTGTGTAGACATGGGTCTGGCTAGGTTGGACGGCTGGTGGGGAGGGGGGTTGGGAGGCCGCGTTTGTGTCTTACCTGGGAGCGGACAGACTTTGGTGTGAGCGTCAGGCAGCGGGTCCCCTGGGCGGCAGGTAGCGTTGTTTGGCTGGGAGTCAGCTGGGAGTGTCAGGCAGCGGGTCCCCTGGGAGGCAGGTAGCGGTGTCCGGGTGGGATCCTTCTGGGTTTGTCAGGCAGCGGGTCCCTTGGGCGCCAGGTAGCGGTGTCTGGGTGGTAGGCAGGTGGGAGAGTCAGGCAGCGGGTCCCATGGGCGGCAGGTAGTGTTGTCTGGGTGTGAGCCAGCTTGGAGCGTCAGTCAGCGGGTCCCCTGGGCGTCAGGTAGTGGTGTCTGGCTGGGAGCCAACTCTCATCATTAGGCAGTGGGTCCCCTGGGTGGCAGGTAGGGGTGTCTGGCTAGAAGGATGAGTGTGCATCTCAGCTGGGCGACAGGCAGCTTGTGTTAGGCAGCGTGGCTGTAGATCCGTGCAGGTGTGTGACCTGAGTGGGCTAATGGTGGGAAGGGGAGGTGACGTTGGGGGATGCGGGTGGGGCACTGGGCGCATCCCCCTTGGTGGCGGGGAGGCGCTAGGCTGTTGTGTTTGCCTGGGGGGTCTGCCGGACTATCTTCCTGTCCTCCCCCCTCGTTAGAGCCACAGCCGACAGCGGTCCCCTGCTCCTGCAGTAACATTAACCCGCCCCCTTCTGATTGTATGGCGACACGCAGATCAATGTTTGTTGAGGGGCGGTCCCCGGCTCCGGCTGCAGGGCTAATATAATAACAGACACTTGGAAAATGGCTGCCCCCATAATGCGTAATGGGGGCAGCCATTTTCCAAGTGTGTGTTATTATTGCTGCCGGAGGCGGGGACCGTCTGTCGGGCTACACAGATCAGCGTGTCGGGGGGGCGTGGTTAATTTTGATGCCGTAGCCTGTGGCTGAAGGGGCCCTGATGCTGTAGCCTGTTTTGAGTACTGGCGCAGCCGGGGTCCGGGCGTCGCCCGACACAGTTCTGCGTGTCGGGGGGCGGGCTAGCCGGTGACCTCTGTGGCAGAAGGGGGGGCGTGCAGCCGGTGCCCGTCCGTCGCCCGACACAGTTCACACAGTTCTGCGTGTCGGGGGGCGGGCTAGCCGGTGACCTCTGTGGCAGAAGGGGGGGCGTGCAGCCGGTGCCCGTCCGTCGCCCGACACAGTTCTGCGTGTCGGGGGGCGGAGTAGCCGGGGACCGCTGTCAGAAGGGGTGTCGTGCAGCCGGGGTCCGTCCGTCGCCCGACACAGCGTTGCGTGTCGGGGGGCGGGGTTATTTGCTGGCGCTGCGTGTCGGGGGGCGGGGTTATTTGGTGGCGTCGCCATGGGACCGCTGTGGCTGAAGGGTGGGTGTTGTTGTTAATGGCTTAGAGGCAGAAGGGGGGCGGGCGTTGCAGGTGTAAGTCAGAAGGGGGGGCGGGCGAAATGTCCGGCGGGGCGGTGTATGAGGTGGGGCCTGGGCGCGCGGTGTGTAGGTGCCCTATGGGCGGTGAGTGTGTTGGGGGAGGGGTTGTGGGTGGTGAGCAGCCGTGGATGGAGTTAGTGGGCAGGCATGGGGAGTGTTGGCCGAGGAGGGGAGTGTGCTTGTGGAGAGCATGTAGGACGGAAGTGCGGAAGTGCCTTGCTTCTGCAGTGTGGCTGACGGTGGATGGGCCTGTCAATCACCCGTGAAACCCCGCCCACCGTTTGCCACACTGCGTTGAGTGACAGATCTGGCCAAATATATAAGAGATATATATATATATAATGACCAAGGGAAGATGGTGCCCAGAGTTGAACTTTTTTTTAGACTAGCAGTCAATATAGCATCAATAAATTGATTACAGTGAATAATTAGAACCAAAACAAAGTGATTCCTGCACATATGTAATATATATATATGCGTGTGTGATTCAAAAGCACTCATAGCCCCATATATAACATTACATTTATAGGTAAGCAGTGATACCGATAGAAGGTGAATATATATCAAGCAATTGTTTCCATGACAGTCAGAAAATCAATGACATTATGAAGAGGTGTCACTCAAGATTAATATTTAATTGAAATAAAAATAGTTTTGCTCATTCTACAGATTGTTCGTATGGCTGAACGTGGAATCCAATTTCCCATATATTAAAAAAAATTGCAGAAAACAGCACTTTTCTCAATTTTATTGCTTTAAAAACAACCCGAAGAAGCAGGTTAAAAAAATGAAATGAATTTGAAATGTTGTTTTGCTCTCAGATGCAGAGATAGAATGTGAAGTGTTACCTGAAGACTAGAACGATAACCACCTTTATCATTTTAATGCATTCTAGCATGGAAAGAATCACTTAATAACAAACGGTCTGTTTGATATTGGGAATAAACACAAAGTGTATCACCTTCCCCTTTCCAAGGTTCAGTTTAATGTGGCATTACAAGGCATCTGTTTTGTTACGCTATAATCATGGTATGATTCTCTCACCTTCACAGTAAAGGTGTGTAGGGACTACATTACTTTAATCATTGATGATAGCAAATAAATCTAGAGGAACAACTTTTAGAAGTTTTCTCTGTTCTTATTGCATGTTTAGGTGCCTGGGTCCAGTGTCCTCAACTTTATTCAAGGACAGTAGTTTTTTACTCATAGAATTAAACGCAATATAACACTTTTTTTTTCCTTTTTGTCCCATAGACTCTGTCGGGGATTTCAGGAGGAAAAACACAAGATAAATGTTGCAAATAAAACTCTTTATTGGTGAACACATAGAATACTTTAAATAGGATGCTCATGGCAGATGTCCAAAAACACAGATCATTGTGTGAAATACTGTACAGTAATTCATTACTTATGGAAGGAAGCAGAAACAGGATCTTTAGGTTTAAGTCTTCTTGGCATAAGAAAGGGCAATCACACAAACACAGCTCTATTTTTTTTCAAGTTATTCAACAGCTAAAAAAAAGGCTTTACTTTGTGCCAAATATTTAAATTTTGTCATTGTAAAAAAAGTTGCAATAGTGACAGAAAGAGCCTGTGAACTGGTTAGTAACTGTAACCTGGTTAGTTTATTTCCCTATAGATTGCAAGCTTGTGAGCAGGGCCCTCCTACCTTTTGGACAGTTAATTTCTATCAAAAAGTTGTGATTCAGAGGGTGCTATCAGATGGTAGGTTTTTCTCCAAGTGCAAGCTATGGAGCCACACTGACCTTGATAATGGTCCTTATGCACACATAAAGGTTTATTTTATCTCTCAGGTCAGAAACCTTTATGTGTACATAGGGATCAGTATCAAGGTCAGTGTGGCTCCATAGCTTGTACTTGGAGAAAAACCTGATATTGGTCACCACCATCAGGTAGCGCCGTCTGGATCACACCATTTTGGTAGAAATTGTGCTTTTGGGATTAGTAACCCGGTGTGCTTTCTGGGCTGCAACCTCTGGGAGGCGCGGAACATCAAGCTGTTTCTTTTTAAGAAACTGTTAATAAATAAATACTAAGCCTGCTCTTTGAAATTAGTAATGCAGGATGTTAAATCTGTATGCTGCACTATTATCTACCATCTTAATTCACTCCCCTAATTTACTTAAGATTCTAATTATGAAAAGAGGGGATATTGTGCATAGCAACTTCTCATTTCTTTCCCATTTCCCAATTCTCTAGTGCATTCTAGACAGAATCAGATTGTTGCTGTGGCCAACATCACCTTTTTGACTTTTAGAAGCTTTAGTAAATTTACCTCTAACTCTCTCCCTTTTCTCCAAGTTTATGCAGTTGGATACACATTCTCTGCAATGCATTACACATCTTTAGCAAAGATCCCCTGTAATAATGCACATGTCCTATATTGCAACATGTAATGAAGCCGTGGCCAATTCTAGACTTAGTAGAGCCCAGGGTGAAATTTCCTTTTGGCACCACCTTAAAAAAATCTTTTCTGTTTTTGTGTGTGTATACTAATAAGGAAAACACCTTATTTGGGGGGTTATTCTAGTCCATTCTTTCTGACAAAATCCTTCTTAGATGGACAAAACCATGTGCACTGCGGGTGGGGCAGATGTAACATGTGCAGAGAGAATTAGATTAGGGTGGGGTTTTACTTCAAAGTGAGATCTATATTGAAGTGTAAAATCATGCAGTCAGTATTTACCCTGCACAGAAACAAAATAACTTACCCAAATCTAATTCTCTCTGCACATGTTACATCTGCCCCCCTGCAGTGCACATGGTTTTGTCCATCTAAGAAGGATTTTGTCAGAAAGAATGAACTAGAATAAACCCCTAGGTCATTTCTTTCTAATTTCTCTCTTGGAAACTTCATAGAAGTTTATTCTCCTTGCACTTACAGTGGCTTCAGTTGGTATTCATTATTCTAGTATTAAGCTGGACAAGCATTTTTTCGCAACCCAAATTATGTGCACAAGTGGAAGCCAGATATAAATACCACTCCGATCTGCACAAGATGTATGTGCTGTCTGCTGTCTACACGTGTGACCTTCTGGAGTAACTTGCTGGGGTCCTGTAATTATTTTTATTGTCCGATGGGGTCCCAGAGCAAAATAGTTTGAGCACTCCTGGTCTAGAGCCTCTGGCAGCCATGTTGCTTGTGGGCTACTTATGCCCTATTGTTTCCTTAATATGATCAATGGGTAGAGTTTATGAAATGAAGAATTGTTGAGAAGTAGTGAGTCCAGCACATCTTTAATGGAACTAAGCGTTGGCAGGTAGGGTAATAAGAAAAGTGATGTCTTAAAATCAAGTGTAGTTTATATTAATAGACCCCATACATTCTGAACTCCATGGTTAAATCTACATGTAGAACTGGATCCACTTGTATTGTAGCTATAGAAAAAACTGTGTGAAATCTTAATATTTTACTAGTATGTGCCTACACGTTCCAGGGTTTAATATGTAAAAGTCATCTTGGTATGTAAAATACAGTACATCATGGTACCTGTACATTGTATTCTGTAGTGTCATATACATCCACAGCTATTCAGCACTGTGCTGTAGTTTTCATTAGTGGAGCAATCGCCACCCCGTGGTGAAGCAAAGTAATTACATGCTTTGGATCATCTTTCACCACAGTCCACCTTAGTGTACCCTATTGGGACATTTCACATGGAGCAACAAGGAATCCAGGATGGCAATCCAAAAGCAATAATGAACACGTGTGCTTTCACAGCATTGATGCCCAGTTCTAGCCCTGGATACATCCAAGAAGAACAGTAAAGTGTCAATATCCTGCCATAAACATTTGCCAATTTGGATGATTTCATATCCTACCAAAAAGTATGACTATTCAACCATGTCCTTTAAGCAAGGGAGATATATGAGTTTAGTAGTTCTAAAGGCAGTCTTATTAGCATCCACACAGACTTTTGTGAGAACAAAACTGATGACTTTTAACTACCCAGAGGGGGCCAATGAGGCAGAGGGTTTGTAGGAACTATACAAATCTGCAACACATGCTACTGGTTGTTCACTCTTCAGGGGTGTAGTCCATTTTTTTCTTACCTGTGGTCTCAGGGCCGGTGCAAGGCACCGGAGCACCCCAGGCGAGTCGGTGTGGGGGCGCCCCGGTGCCGGGGGGGGGACCTGTCCTGCGGCGCTGTGTATTTAAATCTGGCGGCGGAGGCAGCGGGGGTCCCTGCAGTCCATTAGAAATCACGAGCGCTATCCGCCTGGCTAAGCGGAAGCGCTTCTAGTGTGAAAACACTGGCAGCACGCTGATTGGCTGAGATCAGCGTGCGCCGTGCTGCCAGAGTTTTCACACTAGAAGCGCTTCCGCATAGCCCGGCGGATAGCGCTTGTGATTTTTAATGGACTGCAGGGACCCCTGCTGCCTCCGCCGCCAGATTTAAATACACAGCGCCGTAGGACAGGTAACCGGGCGGCACAAAATGCCGCCCTCCAGTGGCCGGCGCCCTAGGCAAATGCCTAGATTTGCCTAGTGGTGGCGCCGGCCCTGTGTGGTCTCCATCAGTTCAGATGTCCTGAAACCTCACTGTAAGAATATTTTAGGTTTTCTGTCTTCATTTCATTCATTTTCATTTACTTGAATATACTTGAAGTGCATTTCTTAGCTTAATTCTTGTTTATGTAACTGTTTATCTTGTACGTAACCCTGAATATTTTTTCTCAGTCAATAGTAAATATTATTTCTGTGCTCTATGAATTCAATTTTTTAGAGGGCCAATGCTACAGGGCCAATGCTAGTAAAATGGGCATGGCAATGACACGGCTCACTGCAGTTAGCTCATCATAAAGCATATCTTGCCATGCCTTTTGCAAGCAGGCATGGCATTTGATTGGCTTTCAAGTGGTACCTTTTTCAAATTCAACCTTCTTGAATGGAAGGACTTGATTGCTCTTGGACTCAATCCTGACGAACCTGCCCACAGTGGCGATATACCTGTCCTACCTCTGAAGGTCACTGACAATCCCAAAACAGCAGTAATTCAAAACATCAACCCTTAATACTCCCAACAGATTATGTTTTGAGGATGTCTGCCTGTGGAAGCAGGTGGGATTATTAGTATTGGTGATACAGTACGGAGTTGAGAACAACCCTTGTAGTAAAAGTCATGATCTATGCAAATGTATTATTAGCATCACAAGAAGCAATGAGATGTTAAATAATAAGGAGCAGAATAGGAATATACAAGTCCTATGTCTCATATCCCTTCACTGGTTGCCAGGCCAAAGCTTTCAATAGGGATTCACTGTGTATATCAATAATAATGGTGTTTTGAAATGATACAAAAGATTGTATATTATTTAGTCCTTTCTGTTTTATGTTTACAAACATGTTTGTCAAACCACTAGAAAATAAATCAGATATTTTACAAATCTATTTAGATGTGGTTTTGAGAGGTGAGATTGCTCAAACTGCATTAAGCTATTTTAGCTGTCAGAAAAGGAAAATAAACCTTTTCCTTTCGTGCATGCTGAAGGCAAGGCAACATGATACATTGCTGATACAGAGGAATATATGCAGAAAATTTGGTATGTTTCATTAGGTATTGTTGACTATTATAACTATATTATTATTTACAGTATATAATACATTTATTTTTATTATTTACATATAATACAGCTTATTTCAATTATATTTTAGTATATTTTATTATATTTAGTAAAATGTATTTTATGCATAGAAACTGTTGTTGCTGTTTGCATTGCTTCTTCCTCAGGATTGACCAATTAAATGCAGAGGCCCCTTTATTAGGATGTTACTTATTAGGCTTTTTAGTATAGTGTATGTCTTCTTTTTCTACTAGCCTCCATATACGTCCTTATTCTGGTTGACTCACAATTATAATTTTCTTACCTTCACGCTCATTGCCAAGGGTTTCTAGCCAATGCCTCTGGAATCAAGCACTTTCGGTTATCGATGAATGTGCTGCAATCCCCTGACAGATGCTAGACATCCAGTAGAACTTCTAGCATCTACCTCCTCCAAGGCGGTCTGGACTGCCTGTTCTAAGCAGATTCCATGTGGCTGGTCAAAACGCATGGAAACTGCAGAGATGCTGCATCCACAAGGAACTGACTTTGCCAAGCAAATTTAGTAAATACGGTATAGTCCAAATAGTTTCCAGGTCAGTACAAAGAATCCCAAGTGGCCAATAGCTTGATGCATTTCCCTGGGTCTTGCACACCTATGTTCCGCAGGACCCAGACCCAGGGAAATGTGTCAAGCTATTGGCCACTTGGGACTCCTTGTACTGACGTGGACACTATTCGGACTATGTTTACTAGATTGGACTCTGTATTGCACTGTTTTTGGACATTATGGGGGAAATTTACTAATATGAAAAACCTAGTTTTTCGTATTAGTATTTCCCCTACGACTGCATATGACTGTTTCAGTCATACGCAAAGTTGTGTTCTGGAGGGGAAATTAAAAAGCAGTCATATACGACTGCTTTGTAACCCTCCGATGTCGTATTCATTCGTATTAGCTGGCCGTATATACGGCCGCTAATACGAATTTTTCTGGCAGTGTGCACGGATCAGTCAGATCCGTGCAGGCTGCAGAGTGTAAAAAAAATATAAAATTAAATAAATATATAAAAAAAAAAACGAGCGTGGGGTCCTTCCCACAGCTGTAACCAGCACCAGGCAGAAAGAGCCGGGGCCGGTAATTAAAAATCAGGGAACCCGACAAATAGGGGTTCCCCGATTTTTAACAACCAGCCCCAGGCTCCAGGTCCGTGGCTGGTTCCCAAAATACGGGGGACAAAATGACTAGGGGTCCCCCCGTATATTAAGAACCAGCCCCAGGCCAAACCAGCCAGCAGGGTAATGCCACAGCCGGGGGGAGACTTTTTATACAAGTCCCCCCAGCCAAAGCATTAACCCTCTGACCAGTCAGCCTGACCAGGGGCCCTGGGGGAGTGGGGACCCCCCCAATGAAGGGGTCCCCCCCCCCTCCAGGACTTACCTGACCAGGCTGAAGCCTGGTGCTGTCCCCGCCCCCGAATGCCGCTATTGGCCGCCTTGCAGCCTAGCGGCCAATCAGGAGCCGCTAGGCCACAAGGCGGCCAATAGCGGCATTCGGGGGCGGAGCCGCACATGTACACAGTACAGTGCGGCTCTCAGCTGTTCGTCTGGTTCGCATTCTCGCTTTGTTATTTTGCCCAGACCCCCTTGGACTACGTCGCCCTGGGACAGGTGAGTATGGTTTCCTTCCACAGCTTCCACCATGGATTTCATCGGACTCCGGACGCCATCGCCGACAGGGATGTCGACATGGATACAGACGCCGACACAGACCAGGACATCAGGACCAGGGCTACCTACGGGATGAAGATAGGTAAGTATCAGTATGTAAGGGCTTTGGATGTATTAAAGTTTTATTTTAAATGCGTGTCAGCAGGGCCGGCGCTAGCCACTCAGCAGAGCCTGCAAAGCAGGGAGGCGCTGTGCTGGAGAGGCGCACTCCCTGCCCTGCTGACCCTGCTCCTTAGTGCTGCTACTGCGCCTGTCAAACATGTATGACAGCGCAAGCAGCATCCGCGCTCTTTATTCCGCCCCACCCACCTTCCGGAGAGCTCAGCAGCAGCAAAGTCTCTCCCTCCCCACACACAGGCACCGGCCGGCGGCTCCCCCTCTCTGTCACGGCAGTTGGCAACCCCGCACTTTATTCGCGCCCCCCCCCCCCCCCCCACCACCACCACCGCCCGGTGAGCTGAGCAGCCAGCAGCCTTTCCCCCTCCCTACACAGGCACCGGCAGCTCCTGCATCCGGAGTGTAAGTGATGCTTGTGTCCCAGTGAGTGCTGCTTTCTTTCTTTATGGATGTATTTTATCTTTATTGATGGCATCAAAACTTGGGAGGAGTGCCGGCTACCCTGCTACAATTATCTCTCTCTCTCTCTCTCTCTCTCTCTCTCTCTATATATATATATATATATCTATATATATATATATATATATAGATATATATATATATATATATATGATATTATACATATATTAAACATATATCAATAAATATATATATTTATATGTCAGCTATATGCCCAATAGTGTATACAGCTCTCCCGTTTAATGTTGCTCCCCCTCTGCCACTGGATATGCAACCCCTTTCACCATCCTGGCTTCTGTTTGTAGGTACCCGCACTCTTGCCTGGCGGTAGTGTCTTTACGCCCCCTCCCCTCTGCTGTAGTGTCTCCCCCTGCTCTCCCCTACTGCCCACAACTATTTCTCCTAATTTCCCTGATCTCCCAACTAGAGGCTGTGTCTGTATGTCTGCGCCATGTGTCAGTGTATATTTGTGTCAGTATCTGTGTGTCAATTTATGTCAGGATGTCAGTGTCCATGTGTCAGCATGTATGTATCAGTATGTCAGTGGCTGTCCGAGTGTCATCATCTGTGTATTTGAATCTGTTTCTGTATGTCAGTGTCCGTGTGTCACCATAAATGTCAGCGTCTTTGTGTTATCGTGTCAGTGTTTGTGTGTCCACATCTTTGTATTACTGTCTTTCAGCCCGTGCACCAAAGATTGCCGAGCTTGGCTTACACCGCTGCTCATGCCTGCATGTACTTGCTGACTATCAGCTCCCAATCAGCACCTACTGCTCCATACTTGGTCCAAGTCCATACTTGGAGGCGCTGAATGCAGGTTAACTTCAGTGGGGGGAATATGGTTCTCGGCTCTGACTTGGCATGCTCCTGTGTGCCCAGAACTCCCACCTCATTGAACATTCTATCTCTCTTTCCACTACATCAAGAGGGGCCCACACAACTTATAGAAAGTGTTACTACTATGGTACGCATTGTGTACATAGGTTATTACTGTGTAGCTTCATATGAAAAATGGGTACTAGTGTGTGTGGTAATGTGAATAATGTAGACTGCTATGTGGTGTGAAAGAGATTGCGCTACTGTGTGGTGTAATATGAAATGTGGGTACTAGTGTGGTCATGCAACTTGTTAGAGCAAGCCCTTTTTCTGGTGTGCGTGCCGAGAGGTATTTGAGGGCGCAAATTTTTTTTTCGCAGGAGGGCGCCAAACACCCTAGAACCGGCCCTGTGTGTCAGTGTGTTTATTTTACTATTTTTCATACTGTGGAACTACAAGTGCCAGCGGGCCCTTTAATGCCCCGACGGCTGGGACTTGTGGATCTCCAAGTCCCAGCTTGCGGGGGAGGCTTGCTGGGACTCATAGTTCACCAGTATTAAACAATAGTTTATTCTTTTTTTTTACACCAAGATCAGCCCGGTGACCACAGCCCAGGGTCACCGGGGACAGCACCAGGCTTCAGCCTGGTCAGGTAAGTCCTGGAGGCGGGGGACCCCTTCATTGGGGGGTAACCACTCCCCCAGGGCCCCTGGCCAGGTTGACTGGTCAGAGGGTTAATTCTTTGGCCAGGGGGACTTGTATAAAAAGTCTCCCCCCGGCTGTGGCATTACCCTGCTGGCTGGTTTGGCCTGGGACTGGTTCTAAAAATACGGGGGACCCCTAGTCATTTTGTCCCCCGTATTTTTGGAACCAGCCCCGGACCTGGAGCCTGGGGCTGGTTGTTAAAAATTGGGGAACCCCTATTTGTCGGATTCCCTGATTTTTAATTACCGGCCCCGGCTCTTTCAGCCTGGTGCTGGTTACAGCTGTGGGGGGGACCCCACACTGGTTTTTTTTTTAATTATTTATTTTTTCTATTTTTTTTACACTCTGCAGCCTGCACGGATCTGACTGATCCGTGCAGGCTTAAAGCAAATACGACAGGACAATCAAGGTGTATTTTCCTGTCATATTTGCGTGCCTGTTTTACACCAATTAGCAGCCGTATTATCAATACGGCTGCTTAGTAAATCAGGAACCACCATTCTTTTGAATGGTGATTCCTGTCGTATCCTATCGATGGTGTAGACATTCGTATTTATAAATACAAATACGAATGTCCCATCATTAGGAATACGAATTGTTGTATTTTCGGGATTGTAAATCCCGAAAATACAAATGTGTAAAAAATAGGTGTATTTCTGCCTACGAATACACCTATTTTTTACGAATCCATTTTGGTAAATTTCCCCCTATACATCAAGTCCCCTGAATCTGACAGACAAATACTGAGAGATCAAAAGGGACTTTCCACTCAATGGCAACGATGGTGGGCTTCACTGCTAATTAATGGACAGTATCTGGAGGAGATCCAAGTCCAGGATTGGTGAGAAAGTAAAATTCATAGGAGTAACCCAGTGGCAATCCAAGTTTTTTTTCATTTATTTATATTTATTTATGTGCGGCATAAATGTATAGATAGATACTGTACAAACTATTTCATTATATTGAATTAAATTACATCTGTTATATTATCACTTGTCCAATTGTATTTATTCTAAACATCAGCACTATCTATATATATTTTTTAGAGATGAGCGGGTCCGGATCCCCGAGATCCGACAGATCCGAACATCGGGGATCCGGGTCAGATCCGGGTCGGCTCAAGAGTTCCTGCCTGAATTCCGGACCAATAACGAGGCCGAACGTCATCATCGCGCGGATTCTCGCGGGATCTTATAAAAGACGCACGCGCGCCCCGCCATCTTCACTCCAATCTTGGAGAGGGAAGAGGGTGGTTGGGAAGCTCCGTGTGCCCTGTGCTGTGCTCTGTGCCCTGTGCCATGTGCTCCGTGCTTTGCTGTGCTCCATGACCTGCCCTGTGCCCTCACTGCCCTGTGCTGTGCTCCATGCCATGTGCTCCGTGCTGTGCTGTGCTCCGTGACCTGCCCTGTGCCCTCACTGCCCTGTGCTGTGCTGTGCTCCGTGACCTGCCCTGTGCCCTCACTGCCCTGTGTTGTAGACTTGTATTGAGTCAGTGACTGTTTATAGGCCTGAGCCCTGTATTGTGATTTAACTAATTAGGTGCTGCAGTGCTCACACGCAGGGGCTGCAGTGTCCACTGTCCAGGGGCTGTCCTGTGGCCCGTGCCCTGCTGTGATTTATTTAGCCCTAAGCCCTGTGTTGTGATTTATTTAGCCCTAAACCCTGTTTTGTGATTTAACTAACTAACTCAGTGCTGCAGTGCTCACACGCAGGGGCTGCAGTGCTGCTGAGTAGTACACTGTGTACAGGGGCTGCAGTAATACAAGGGGCTGTGTCCAGTGTGACGGCCTATATCTTATCCATTGTCCAGTGTCACGAGTCACTCACGACATATATCCTGTGTCCTGTGTGACGACATATCCTGTGTCCAGTGTGACGACATATATCCTGTGTCCAGTGTGACGACATATATCCTGTGTCCAGTGTGACGACATCTATCCAGTGTCCAGTGTGACGACAATATATCCTGTGTCCAGTGTCACAAGTCACAACATATATCCTGTGTCCAGTGTGACATGTAATGTGTGCTGGCATATATCCTGTGTCCAGCGTGACATATATCCATTGTCCAGTGTGACGACATATATCCAGTGGCAAGTGTGACGACATATATCCAGTGTCCAGTGTGACAACATATATCCTGTGTCCAGTGTGACGACATATATTCTGTGTCCAGTGGGACGACATATATCCAGTGTCCAGTGTGACGACATATATCCAGTGTCCAGTGTGACAACATATATCCTGTGTCCAGTGTGACGACATATATCCTGTGTCCAGTGTGACGACATATATCCTGTGTCCAGTGTGACGACATATATCCAGTGGCCAGTGTGACGACAATATATCCTGTGTCCAGTGTCACAAGTCACAACATATATCCTGTGTCCAGTGTGACATGTAATGTGTGCCGGCTTATATCCTGTGTCCAGTGTGACATATATCCATTGTCCAGTGTGACGACATATATCCAGTGTCCAGTGTGACGACATATATCCAGTGTTTTAACTAACTAACTCAGTGCTGCAGTGCTCACATGCAGGGGCTGCAGTGCTGCTGAGTAGTACACTGTGTACAGGGGCTGCAGTAATACAAGGGGCTGTGTCCAGTGTGATGGCCTATATCTTATCCATTGTCCAGCGTCACGAGTCACTCATGACATATATCCTGTGTCCAGTGTGACATATATTCATTGTCCAGTGTGACGACATATATCCTGTGTCCAGTGTGACGACATATATCCTGTGTCCAGTGTGACGACATCTATCCAGTGTCCAGTGTGACGACAATATATCCTGTGTCCAGTGTCACAAGTCACAACATATATCCTGTGTCCAGTGTGACATGTAATGTGTGCTGGCATATATCCTGTGTCCAGCGTGACATATATCCATTGTCCAGTGTGACGACATATATCCAGTGGCAAGTGTGACGACATATATCCAGTGTCCAGTGTGACAACATATATCCTGTGTCCAGTGTGACGACATATATTCTGTGTCCAGTGGGACGACATATATCCAGTGTCCAGTGTGACGACATATATCCAGTGTCCAGTGTGACAACATATATCCTGTGTCCAGTGTGACGACATATATCCTGTGTCCAGTGTGACGACATATATCCTGTGTCCAGTGTGACGACATATATCCAGTGGCCAGTGTGACGACAATATATCCTGTGTCCAGTGTCACAAGTCACAACATATATCCTGTGTCCAGTGTGACATGTAATGTGTGCCGGCTTATATCCTGTGTCCAGTGTGACATATATCCATTGTCCAGTGTGACGACATATATCCAGTGTCCAGTGTGACGACATATATCCAGTGTTTTAACTAACTAACTCAGTGCTGCAGTGCTCACATGCAGGGGCTGCAGTGCTGCTGAGTAGTACACTGCAGTAGCGCACGCAGGGGGGGTTTCTGAGTACCCAGAAACCCCCCCAGGAGTCTAAGGGCCTTAGCCTGAAAGCTGAGGGTCCCCTCTTTCCATGGGTACAAGAATTTAAAAAATCGGCCCTAGGGAACCGGAGATATCGGACTTCAAAGAAGTGGTTCCCATCCAAGCCTGTTAATTGCTCTTCCCAGTCAGATATTTCAGGTTCTGTCTGACTTAGAGCTTTTCTGAGGGTATATTCTAAAAGCTGGGACTCTCCCCCTTTGAAGGACACTAGTAGCTTGTCTCTACTGTTCCCAGAACCAGAGATATCAGCCTTCCAGCAGGTGGTTACTGCTCCAGCTCCACACACCTGGTATGTAGTTTTATATTCTCGTTGGCAGATTGCTCTGCCTCCTGAACTCTGAGCCCCTAGTCCCCAAAACCATTTGGTAGGTGGGATCCTCTAGTTTTTAATTCCATTAAAATCTAAGAAATCTATTTCTGGGAACTGGAGATATCTGCAGTCAAGCAAGCTGTCCTCCCACCAAAATTATGAATAATAAGCCCACTCCACTATACACCCTTCCTCTGCATATTAAACATCCTCTACCACCCTGGAAGTTATGTATCAGGGCCCCTTCATTCAGCCCAATGCCCCCTTCTCCCACCATCTGTGCAGTAAAGGGGTAATTAGTGGAAATTACTGATCCAGGCCCTACATGCTGAGTGGTTGATACACTACCCCTACAGCTGGAGAATCGGTAGGTGCCCCAATACATTGTTATGCCCAGGGGTCTACACTGCTGTTGACACCCATGTATGTATGTATGTATATTATTATTATTATTTATATACATTTGGTCTATCTATAATACTTTAACTGACCCGGCATATACTGGGTCACCTAAATGTCTATCTCCGTGCTTTGCTCCGCCACTCTGGAAACCCCCTTCTAAAAATCCTGCGTTTGCCACTGCACTGTGTACAGGGGCTGCAGTAATACAAGGGGCTGTGTCCAGTGTGATGGCCTATATCTTATCCATTGTCCAGCGTCACGAGTCACTCATGACATATATCCTGTGTCCAGTGTGACATATATTCATTGTCCAGTGTGACGACATATATCCAGTGTCCAGTGTGACGACATATATCCAGTGTCCAGTGTGACAACATATATCCTGTGTCCAGTGTGACGACATATATCCTGTGTCCAGTGTGACGACATATATCCTGTGTCCAGTGTGACGACATATATCCTGTGTCCACTGTGACGACATATATCCAGTATCCAGTGTGACGACATATATCCTGTGTCCAGTGTGACGACATATATCCTGTGTCCAGTGTGATGACATATATCCAGTGTCCAGTGTGATGACAATATATCCTGTGTCCAGTGTCACAAGTCACAACATATATCCTGTGTCCAGTGTGACATGTAATGTGTGCCGGCATATATCCTGTGTCCAGCGTGACATATATCCATTGTCCAGTGTGACGATATATATCCAGTGTCCAGCGTGACATATATCCATTGTCCAGTGTGACGATATATATCCAGTGTCCAGTGTGACGACATATATCCAGTGTCCAGTGTGACGACATATATCCAGTGTCCAGTGTGACGACATATATCCAGTGTGACGACATATATCCAGTGTCCAGTGTGACAACATATATTCAGTTTCTAGTGTGACATCTAACCATTGTGTGACGGCATATATCCTGTGTCCAGGAGTGACATATATCCATTGTCCAGTGTGACGACATATAGCCTGTGTCCAGTGTGATGACATATATCCAGTGTCCAGTGTGACATATCCTGTGTCCAGTGTGACGACATATATCCTGTGTCCAGTGTTCAGGAGCTGTGTCCAGAAGCTGTGTCCATTGTCCAGGGGCTGTGTCCAGGGTGACGGGCTGTGTCCAGTGTCCAGGGGCAGTGTCCAGGGGCTGTGTTCAGAGGCAGTGTCCAGTGTCCAAGGGGCTGTGTCCAGTGTGACAGGCTGTGTCCAGTGTAAAGTAAGGAAAATAAATAAAAGTAATAAATAAAATAAAAACACATTTTTGGAGGATGATGGATGAGGAAATAGTGGGAGATCAGCAACCTGATAGAAGTGCTGAAGCTGCTACCACCAGTCATGACAAGGCCGATACCTCTTTGTATTTTTTGCTCTTTGGAGCATTTCTCTTTTTTTGGGATAGTTTATTAAACTGCCACCCTGTCTGCCCCTGCAGTGCCGCTCTGCTTCCAAGATGTGCCAGGTTGGAAGTGTAAGGTCCACATGTACAGTATGTGATGCCCACTGCTGTCGCTTAGCTTAGTCATCCAGCTACCTCGGTATACCCTTTTGGCCCAACTACATTAAATGAAAACAATTTTGTAAGCTGTGAAGTGATCAAAATTGACTAGAAATGAGTGGAAACTAATGTTATTGATGTCAATAATACTTTAGGGGCAAAAACAGGCCCAAATTCTGTTATTTTAGCCATTTTTAACATTTTTTCATAAAAATCCAGATCCAAAACCAAAACCCACAAGGGTGTTTTTGCCAAAACCAATCCAGATCCAAAACACGAAGGGAGATCCAGATCCAAAACCAAAACCAAAACCCAAAAAAACAGTGGCGTAGCTACGTTTTGGGCGCCCCCCCTGCCGTTAGGGGGGGGGCACCCCCCGCCGCCGCCCCGCCGAGCACCCCTACCCCGCCGCCCCGCAGAGCACACCTACCCTGCCGCCCATGCAAACCCCCCCTCAATCCCCCACAGCCTTACCTATCGCGCTGGTCCCGGCGGCTCCGTTCTTCTGCTGAGGACCACCAGAAAATGGCCTCCCCCATACAGCAGACAGTTTCAGAGAACTGTGTGCTATATGGGAGCGGCCATTTTGTGGTGGTCCTCAGCAGAAGAACGGAGCCGCCGGGACCAGCGCGATAGGCAAGTCTGCGGGGGATTGAGGAGGGGTTTAACTATAGCACCGCAGCCCCCGGCGCCCCCACATGCACAGCGCCCCCCGCGGTGGCGGGGGCTGCGGTGCTATAGTTACGCCCCTGCCGAAAAAGTGTCCGCCGCACATCTCTAATATTTTTCAGCTTTTACCTTTAGGAGAGTGACCAACCCCATACCAGCTGCCATTCACAGCACAATTTCCTTGCGCTATAATTTAAACTCACCTTCTTGTTGCCTAAATTACATTCTCCCTATCCTTCACCAGCTCGCAACATACCTGTCTCCAGTATATATTTCTCCTTCACTTCATTAGATTGAAAGCTTATTCAATCTCTCGCTATGGTGGCCTTATATATTAGCTTATGAGATGCAGGAATTAACATTGTCATGGTGAGTTACAAATTTTACAGAATATGGGTCAACGTACAGGAATCATGGTCCTGCTTGCATCACCTAGGCCTTTACATGAGGCCCTGATTGCTATTACATGTTGCCATTTGTAGGAAATGTCTTTTTTCTTTATTTCTAAACGCATGCATGGTGTAGTAGGCTGTAAATTGGTCACATTGTAGCCAGAAAGCCTCTTATCCCAGACACACCACATCCATTTTGCTATGCAGTTTTACCTAGAATGCATGCAGTTTGAATTTTCAGCCTTCAAACCACTAATAGATGTATTCAATGCTATATGGCGAGCTATGACATCAAGCAGTGCCGAAAGCTCGCTGTCCTCTCATACACTTGCGCATCCCATTGGTGAGAATAACGCTTGCGTCTCGTATGCACGCCCCATTCTTGTTGGGCGGTGGTCCTGGCACATAATGGTAATCGCACCCTGGTCCCCATCCATCGAGAGTGGCTCCATCTGTATTTTATTTCTAGAAGGTGATTTTTGGTGACAATCCCTTTTTCTCCCTTAATACTTTAATGAAAATCGATAAATGAGAAACAATTTTCTTCGCTTCTGATGAATTGTCAATTTAGAATTACACATTGTATTATTTGTTTAAAAAATTAAAGTAAAAAAATTTACTTTGGGCCATACAGTTTTTTCCCTGGATGCATCAATACCGCATGGCTAAGATGATCAGTTTTGCTTGGCTACTCGAATTGGCTACACATGAACCAGTTCTTCTTTCAGCCTACTACAAACCATTAACCTTGCTATAAAATTAATCAGTACTTGTTTCCTTGCATGGTGCCCCCGATTTTGATTGTATTACATCTTATACAATCGCATCGCATGCAATATAGCGGCATGCGATGCAATCCGATTTTTTATTGTAAAAGCACCCTGATGGGTGCTTTTAATGATAAATGCACCCCCATTGGCATCGCCACCCCCACTATCAACGCCAACCCAAAGCGTGGCAAGCGCAGCAAGCCCGGCGGAGCGGCGGTAGGCGTCCTCCGACCTTTTCATACCCCCACTATCCACATTGGCGTGGAGTTGATTTTAGATAGTGATGGGTGCCATGCTAGGAAACAAGTACCAATTAATCATATTTTATTTGCATGCAAAATTGTCACATGGGCCATCTAGTATATTTTATTTCTAGAAGGTGATTTTTAACCAAAACCAATAAATGAGGTACCATTTTAAAGATTACGTTCTCCGCTTCTGACTAATTGTTAATTTAGAATTGCTCATTGTATTGTTTGTTTACAAATCAATGTTAAAAATTGTCTTTTGGCCCATTTGCATGAAAAAGTTTTGCTCAGTCAACTTAGTATGCAATATTGGTACAATTGTTAAAACCAAGCGTTATGCATGTACTAGTGAGGTTTTAAAAAATAAATAAAAAAAAATAAGTGACACCTTTAAAATAAAATCTATTTATTTTCAAAATAATGTTTGAAACTTTTTGTGAGTAATTTGGGTGCAGGACTGGTTGGATGTGACTGACCCTAGTTGGCAGTCCCTACTGTGGTTGGGTTACTTATAGTTGCTGGGTCCATCATTCCTGCTGGGCCGCTTCACTGGTTGCTCCCACCGGGCTGCTTCCAGTCTTGCTGCTGCTGGCTTGCTGGGGAGTTTCCAAGATGGTGCAGTTTATTTCCAAGATGGCCACAAAGAGTTGCAAATATACTTTTTAAGAATCATTTTTATTTTACAGGTGTCAATAATTAGTATTTATTTTATCCTCATTATTATATGCATAGCACTAGTTTTTTAACCATCACATCTTAAATGTGGTTAATAATCTTGGGCCTGATTCAGAGGTGAGCACAATGATGATGGTAGCAATTTTTGTAGTAGCACAAGTAAGCACAAGTGACTTTTTGGTGGAGGTACTCATTTTCTAAATATGTCCTATTCAACCACTGCAAATTTTATTGCAGTTATTCTCGTCACAGGATATCGGCACCATAGGATTGATGGTACCAATAAGGAGGTTTATTATGGTCCATTCGCAAGGACCAGAACATTCGCATGGGGACCAATGGTGGGCATATGCGCATGCGCAGGGTAATTTCTGTTTGCATGCACACCCAAGGCTGCGGCCAGGGAAGGACTGGATAGTCACGCCCATGGGAATGCCCAGCATTTCCTGGGCATTCCCATGTAAATGCTGGGCGTTCCCACGGTAATTGGGCCTTGACATCTGTGCCAGGGGCTTGCAGCTGACATCACCAGATGTCAGCTGCCCACCCACTTCCTCCCGAGGATTCATGCAAATCGAAGTGAGAGTCACTAGATATGCGTGCACGTTCCACATCATTCTATGTTTGGTGACCATAGAATGATGTGGGTGTTCACCCACAGGCTGCAAATGGATATTTATGTTAAACATCCATTCGTAGGCCCTGCGTGCAAACACAAGCTGTGAGGGGGCGGGCGCAACATTTGGGGCGTGGTTTGGTGAACCTTGAGCCTTGCGAATCAAGCAGAATAACCTATAACGTGTGACCATTGTTCCATATGTTGTATCATTTGAACAGTATGTAGGTGGCAGATCAGAGACACCAGAGGGTGTCCCAGTACTTAAATTATTCTATTTAGCATATTATCGGAATCCACTGCATCCAAAATTGCAGCTGTGCATGCACTTCTGTGTACGTTTGAATCAGGCTCTGTCTCAAATAGAATAAAAACAAGCTGCTTTCAATCCAATATAGATAACATAAAAAACACAGAGAATAAAGAGAACAGGGAAAGATTGTCATTGGCTAATCATGAATAATGGCAATATATCATAGCATACTAAAAAATATGTTAAAATAAATAAAGCATTGTGTAAAAAAGTCACAAAACAAACATGAAGTTGTTTAAAAAGAAAGCAACACAATGATGGGCAATTCAAAAAGATATGACTGATAACTCAATAGAAACAATATCCCAGTAAAACCACAAACTAATCAGAAAGAAGATACTGTATGAGTGCTAAGGTTATTTTGCAAACTTACTTATCTTCTAAATCCTTTACTGCCTAATAGTGTTAGCTGCAGGGATAAAAGCTGAACATATTTTATTGAAACGTATCCAGTGCCTTATTAAATTATCTTAAATTGGTTTTGCTGTGTTCATAATATTTAAATAAATAAATAAAAACCAAGGAGGCTTTTCTCCTAGATACTGAAGTGGTGTCTAATATTTTTTACCCTTTATAATGCATAGAGATAACAGTTTATCTGAAATTCACAAAGCCACATAAGTTATATACTATAGATGTGGCCGCAGAGGCGTAACTCTGAGAGGCAATGGAGTCATCTGCCACCGGGCTCCTGCTCCCAAAGGGGGCACCTCATCTCCCCTGGAAGTTTTGAATCAGTTCATTGAAAGCCATCGATATTGCTTCTGTGGCTGACTCCCCCTCCTAGTTGGACCATAGATGCCATACTTTCAGCAGAGACCACGCAGCATTTTCTACAGCGGTAGGAAATGCTGAGTAGTCTCTGCTGTGCTACCTATTTGGAATGTTGATATTGCTGCTAAGCTCCTGACGACGGTCCCGGATGGGAAGGAAACATTGAATATCATATTTTCTACAATTAATCCGTTGATGCATGTTCATTAAATGCCACAGCTGGTTTTACTTGCATAAAAAAGTCTGGTGAGTGCTTCCATCTGTTTCTATATATATATATATATATATATATAGTCACAGCTACTGGCAGCACTCGATGGGGTCTTGACAGTATAACAAAGAAGATGGAGCCGTGTGCAGCTGAGTTGCTAACAGTTTCGGAAATTTGAATTTCTTCGTCAGAGAACCTGACAAAGGAATTAAAGATTCTCTGGCGAAGGAATTTAAGGTTCTCTGATGAAGGAATTCAAATTTCCGAAACTGTTAGCAACTCAGCTGCACATGGCTCCAGCTTCTTTATCCTCTCTTGGAGGGCACCAGGGGCTGCTGCCCATTGTACCTTGGAGTGCCGGTTACACACATCGGATATATATAGATATATATATTTATATAAGGTGCTGTGTGGGTGGGTGGCACCAATATTTATCTTGCCTCTGTGCAACTGGGACGAACGTACACCGCTATGTGGGAGAGATATATGACTTCATTATGTTTGTTACCAGAATCACTCCCAAGCAATGTTACTGTGACATCTTGCAAGTCTCTGATGTTTATTTATTTATTTATTAACAGTTTCTTATATAGCGCACACAAATTCCGCAGCGCTTTACAAAGCATAATTAGGAACAAAAACACATATCAAATTACAGTACAGACAGTTTAGGACAAGTACATGGTAAATATGGATAGTTGCATCAGGGGACAGAACACTGAAGCAATCATCAGGGTGGCAGAGGTTTATATATTCTAAGAAAGGCACAAGAGGAGAGAGGGCCCTGCCCGTGAGAGCTTACATTCTAAAAGGGGAGGGTTAGACAGACGGGGTGACACAGAAGGGAAAGAAGTGTGCATAAACAGTAGGTTAGGATGAGAGATGGTCAGGTTTTATGCTGGAGGGTGGGAAGAGGTCAGCTTAGTCTTTGATATTTTAAGTCTAAAAAAGCGCTGGGTCATCCAGGAGTAGATAGCAGAGTGACAGTAGGAGATATGAGTGAGGATGGAAGGAGAGAGATCAGAAAAGGAGCTGTAGATTTTAGTATTATCAGCATAGAGATGATAGTGGAAGTTAAGTGAGCAAATAAGTTCACCCAGAGAGGACATATAGAGATAGAGAAGAGGACCAAGAATAAAATTTTGGGGGACACCTATTATCAATGGAAGAGCAGGAGAGGTGAAGTCATTAGAGGTACAGCAGGGCATTTTCAAAACAGACAATGCAAATACTAGCATTAACAGTGATATTCAAAGTTTTAGCAGTTGCAGAAATGGTGATAAGCTGGATGAACAGTCAGATACCCAGGAGTAGTATGTTGTGAGTATGAAGTGAGCTCACTCAAAGCAGTCCCTTGGTTTTCTGAGTTGCTGTAGTTTCTGTTTTTCTGAATCACTTTGATATCAAGATGTTAAGTTGGTTGGCAGTTTCTGTCCAGTTTAAGTCCAGAATAAGTCCAATCTTTAATCTATGTAACTTTTTCTCCCTACTTAAAAATCTTCCTACTTTAAAAGCTGACAAAATATCAATAGTCAGCTTTCAATAGTCAGCCAGGCTGTGTCAGCCTAGTATTCTCACTAAATACTAAATGCTGTTTCTAAGTTAATTGATAAAGACCCCACCCAGACAGAGCCCCTCTCCCACTAGCAATAAAACTAAGATAAACAAATGGTAAGAGGTTACATACCATCCCAGCCACTAATACATTCAAACTCACTTTAATTCTTAATACAATTGCACAAATACCTATAAGAATGCAATATGCAGGCAGAGTGATGGTGACTCAATACTGGCAATGGCATGTAAGGTTAAATACCTATAAGAATGCAATATGCAGGCAGAGTGATGGTGACTCAATACTGGCAATGGCATGTAAGGTTAAATACCTATAAGAATGCAATATGCAGGCAAAGTGATGGTGACTCAATACTGGCAATGGCATGTAAGGTTAAATACCTATAAGAATGCAATATGCAGGCAGAGTGATGGTGACTCAATACTGGCAATGGCATGTAAGGTTAAATACCTATAAGAATGCAATATGCAGGCAGAGTGATGGTGACTCAATACTGGCAATGGCATGTAAGGTTAAATACCTATAAGAATGCAATATGCAGGCAGAGTGATGGTGACTCAATACTGGCAATGGCATGTAAGGTTAAATACCTATAAGAATGCAATATGCAGGCAGAGTGATGGTGACTCAATACTGGCAATGGCATGTAAGGTTAAATACCTATAAGAATGCAATATGCAGGCAAAGTGATGGTGACTCAATACTGGCAATGGCATGTAAGGTTAAATACCTATAAGAATGCAATATGCAGGCAGAGTGATGGTGACTCAATACTGGCAATGGCATGTAAGGTTAAATACCTATAAGAATGCAATATGCAGGCAGAGTGATGGTGACTCAATACTGGCAATGGCATGTAAGGTTAAATACCTATAAGAATGCAATATGCAGGCAGAGTGATGGTGACTCAATACTGGCAATGGCATGTAAGGTTAAATACCTATAAGAATGCAATATGCAGGCAGAGTGATGGTGACTCAATACTGGCAATGGCATGTAAGGTTAAATACCTATAAGAATGCAATATGCAGGCAGAGTGATGGTGACTCAATACTGGCAATGGCATGTAAGGTTAAATACCTATAAGAATGCAATATGCAGGCAGAGTGATGGTGACTCAATACTGGCAATGGCATGTAAGGTTAAATACCTATAAGAATGCAATATGCAGGCAGAGTGATGGTGACTCAATACTGGCAATGGCATGTAAGGTTAAATACCTATAAGAATGCAATATGCAGGCAAAGTGATGGTGACTCAATACTGGCAATGGCATGTAAGGTTAAATACCTATAAGAATGCAATATGCAGGCAGAGTGATGGTGACTCAATACTGGCAATGGCATGTAAGGTTAAATACCTATAAGAATGCAATATGCAGGCAGAGTGATGGTGACTCAATACTGGCAATGGCATGTAAGGTTAAATACCTATAAGAATGCAATATGCAGGCAGAGTGATGGTGACTCAATACTGGCAATGGCATGTAAGGTTAAATACCTATAAGAATGCAATATGCAGGCAGAGTGATGGTGACTCAATACTGGCAATGGCATGTAAGGTTAAATACCTATAAGAATGCAATATGCAGGCAAAGTGATGGTGACTCAATACTGGCAATGGCATGTAAGGTTAAATACCTATAAGAATGCAATATGCAGGCAGAGTGATGGTGACTCAATACTGGCAATGGCATGTAAGGTTAAATACCTATAAGAATGCAATATGCAGGCAGAGTGATGGTGACTCAATACTGGCAATGGCATGTAAGGTTAAATACCTATAAGAATGCAATATGCAGGCAGAGTGATGGTGACTCAATACTGGCAATGGCATGTAAGGTTAAATACCTATAAGAATGCAATATGCAGGCAGAGTGATGGTGACTCAATACTGGCAATGGCATGTAAGGTTAAATACCTATAAGAATGCAATATGCAGGCAGAGTGATGGTGACTCAATACTGGCAATGGCATGTAAGGTTAAATACCTATAAGAATGCAATATGCAGGCAGAGTGATGGTGACTCAATACTGGCAATGGCATGTAAGGTTAAATACCTATAAGAATGCAATATGCAGGCAGAGTGATGGTGACTCAATACTGGCAATGGCATGTAAGGTTAAATACCTATAAGAATGCAATATGCAGGCAGAGTGATGGTGACTCAATACTGGCAATGGCATGTAAGGTTAAATACCTATAAGAATGCAATATGCAGGCAGAGTGATGGTGACTCAATACTGGCAATGGCATGTAAGGTTAAATACCTAATTGTTTGTGCTACTTATCCTTTTGTAAACTCGTCCTATATTCCATTGACAGGAGAAGTACTCATTTGGGAGTTTAAATGCCTCACCCCATCTGTGACAAGGTTTAGATAATGTACTCAGCTGGTGCAGTAGCCAGCAGACTGTAGCATGTCTGTTACTTCATAAAAACAGTGTCAGTGTGCAGGCCTGGTGACAGGAGAGGTCAAGGAGGGACAGCTGACTCGGGCCTGATCTGAAAGGCCCCAAAACAGGCCCCCCCCCCCCACTCCCTCTGTCACCCTGCCGGCTACCGTTCTCCCTTTTCTAATGGCTAACCATTTCCAACAGTTCAGCTACCCAACAATCCTGCTCGTCAGGTGTGCAGAGCTATAAGGGACCTGATGGGGGTAGAAATAAAGGTGGCTGCTGTTGCTGCTTCCTTTCAGGCCTGCTGCAGACAGAGGAGAGGCTGTTGCAGTCAGTTCCAGCCAGGCCCACCCAGCCAGCCTGCACTCTGTGGATTTTTCAAAGGTAAGGATGATGGTATAGGTGTGTATATGTGTGGGGTGGGTTAAAGTTAGGCTGCTGGGGGGTAAGGGTAGGCCACAGGGTGCGAGAGTTAAGCACTAGCAGGGAGGGTCAGAACTAGGGGTCAGGACAGAGGGTTAGGAAGTGCATCAGCATTATAGAGCGCAGGCTGTGGTATGAGGGTGCACCGCAGTGTGATAGAGAGTAGGCCGCAGGGTGAGGGCTGCGCATCAGTGTGATAGAGCGCAGGCTGAGGGAGCATGTCAGTGTAATAGAGTGCTTGGGGAGGTAGTGCATCAGTGTGATAGAGCACATGCCGCAGAGTGAGGGATTGCGTCTGTGTGATAGAGCTCAGACAACAGGATGAGTGAGCGCATGGTGAGGGAGAGCGTCAGTGTCATCAGGCGCAGGCCGCAGGGTGAGGGAGTGCGTCAGTGTAATATAACTCGGGGAGCAGGGTGAAGGAGCGCATCAGTGTTGTAGAGCTCAGGCCATAGGGTGAGAAAGCACAGGGTGAAGGTGCCTGTTGGTGCTATAGAGTGCATACATTGGTGCAATAGAGCGCAGATGGCAGGGTGACAGAGCACGTTGGTGTATTAGAGTGCAGGCGGCTGGGTGAGAGAGCACATTGGTGTGATAGAACGCAGGCCACAGGGTGCAGGAGTGCATCAGTGTGATAGAGCGCAGGCCGCAGGGTTTTTAATTCTAAAAGCACCCTGATGGGTGCTTACAATGTTAAATGCACCCACATTGTCAACGCCACCCCCACTATCAACACCAACCCGAAGCGTGGCGAGCGCAGCGAACCCACGAGGGGTGGCGGTACGTGTCCTCTGACCTTTTCATACCCCCACTATCCACGTCGGCGTGGAGTTGATTGTATATAGTGCCCGAGCCCGAAGCGTGGCGAGCACATCGTGCAGCGCGAGGGGACGCGGAATACGAGCCCGAAGCGTGGCGAGCCCCGCGGAATACGAGCCCGAAGCGTGGCGAGCCCCCGCGTGGCGAGCCCCGCGGAATGCATTGAAAAGTAATCCGTGTCCCGTCGCAAGGCTCGCTGCGCTCGCCATGCTTCGGGCTCGGTGGCTTACTTTGGATAGTGGGGGTAAGAAAAGGTCGGACGACGCATACGCCATGCTTAGGGTTGGCATTGATAGTGGGGATGGTGTTGACAATGGGGGTGCATTTAACATTTTAAGCACCCATCAGGGTGCTTGTACAATTAAAAATCGAATCGCATCGCATGCCGCTATATTGCATGCGATGCGATGTGATTGTATAAGATGCACTATGATCAAAATCGGGGGGCGCCGTGCTAGCAAACAAGTACCCAAAAAACAACCCTATTATTATTTTACTAATCACGCAGTTAATTACACGGATTGTATAGGCACCAAATAAACTGCAATGTCAATTTATATATGAATGCTCTGGAGGGAATACATTTAATTATTTAAGTATCAGGGGATTTGTTCACCTTTACAGTGCAAATGTATGGTAACCCATAGAAACTGAAAAGCAATTAGAACTAGCACGCTAGCACAGTTGAACAGTGAAAACCAAATAGCTGAACAGTTGCCATGGATTATTTCATTTTATTATAAAAAAAAGTCTGAAATCCTAATCTCCCCCCAACATTTTTTTAAATATTGTTATTAACAATTGTTCATTCTGCCTGAAATGAATTGTATTATTTTGTTAGCGATAGATTGCCTTGAAAGTAAATTCTTTACCCAGTTAATGTTGATTTCCAAATATAGCATGAAGACAGCTGGCAATGAACAATTTTGTCCTTAATCATTACTCCCGTTGATCCTTCTCATATACTGTATACAATATCGTCTCAGAAAGATTGCAGTTCACATAAAAACGACATTATCTTGTGTGGGGAGATACAAAATATGTGTTTATTAAAAAAAAAAAAAAGATACCTATAACATACCTGTATTACTACCATCATCTGTGTTGGATATTCCATCAGAGACACAAAATTTTGTTTCCTTCTCTGTTGGTAGGGCACAGCCGAAGGTTAGCCTTTTCAATAAACCAATCCGTATTTATAGCTAAAAATGACAGAATGAGGGCATAATGATTTAGATACTCTGCATATACCAAGGCATTTGTGTTTTATTTGTTGCCATGGTTTCTAACATTTCATTATCTAGAATGTACAAATTTTAAAGATAGGCATTAGCAAATCTACTAACATAGAATATGCATGCATATATTCTTAATATGCCTGGTACTGTACTGTACATGTGCAGGCCATGATATTTTCATTGGCTATTATTGTGATTAAAATGAAAATAGACAATGAAACTTTTATTTATTTATTGACAATTTGTTATATAGTGTCAGCAAATTTGTTTACACTTAAAAATTGGGAAGAAAACAGTAGCATATCACGGCGTGGTAAAAATTGACAAAGGTAAATGAGGATAAATGCAAAATAATGACAAACTGATACAGTAGGATTGCAAAGGTAATAGGTTGATTAAATGGTCTAGTTGTACAGCTATCTTGGCCGGGGAGCAGCCGTGGTTGCAGCGCCTACCATGTAGTGCAGGGGGGATGATCACACAGCACATATGTTATCATGCATGTAATATACATGTTGGGTCGATCCCATCGGAGATCGCCAGCACTGGCCGGAAAATCTAACTCTCTCTGCACATGTTACATTTGCCCCAATTGCAGTGCAGCATGGTTTTGTCCATCTGCAAAAATTGCAGCCTTGTTAACAGGTCTGAATTAGGTCCCATGTGCACTACAGGTGATGTAACATGTGCAGAGAGAGTTATATTTGGGGAAGTTTTTTTTTCGTTTCTGTGCAGGGTAAATACTGACTGATTTATTGTTCCATTGCCATAGAGCATGGGTCTTCAAACTGTGGCCCTCCAGATGTTGTGAAACAACAAATCCCAGCATCCCTTGCCACAGTTTTAACACTCCCTTATAGCAAAACTGTGGCAAGGCATGCTGGGATTTGTAGTTTCACAACATCTAGAGGGCCGCAGTTTGAAGACCCATGCCATAGAGATTTCAGTTTGAACACAACCCACCCAAATTTAACTCTCTGCACCTGTTAAAATCTAACTCTCTCTGCACATGTTACATTTGCCCCACCTGCAGTGCACACGTATTTGCCCATTTTAAGAATAAACCCATGATCATAATTTGCATAAAGCATTAGTCAAAACACCATAAAGCAGCAATGAGAGAGGAAAGGTTATAGCTTAGTAAATTGTTTCCTCAATATCAGTGTATGTGTGTGTTTTAATAATTGCAGTTAGATTTTGTTCCATATGAAGTGTTTCCCTCTGGAAATAAAATGAGAAAATTGCTGATGGAGCATTTCTCCAATATATCTGTATTACAGACTATTTTCCTTTTCCTGCCACAAAGAGTTTGTGTACAGTATTTTTTTTATTTAGGATTCACAATAATAAAGTAATCAGGAACCAGGTGCGGGTAGAGTGCTGTATGTTGCCTTGTGTTATTAGGGTTTATTTTTAGCCTACACATTTATAATTGAATGAATGTTATGTCAGTAGATGCACATTATCAAGCATTATCTAAGCAGTATGTTTGTTCAAAGCTAGATCTTTATGCGGTGGCTTATCTATGAATGTAGATTATGCTCAAAAAGTTTCTGTTGGCGCTTTTTTTATGGGTGTAAACCTGGGACCGGGCAGTAAGGTACTAGGTCTCTGACTCCTGCAGCAGTTAGACCTCTACAGAGGTGGATCCCTTTTGACTTCTTTGGGTGACCTTTACTTACAGTAGCTGACTATTTCCTTGACAAAAGTCCACGGAACTGGACCGAAATGTTGGAGATTTTTTTATATGGTCCCACAGCAACACTTTGTATGTTTTTATCTATTTTTTTTTTTTTTTGCAAATAAAACACAAAAATAGTTTTTTTTATATTTTGGTGAGTGCTTCTTTATTCCCCTTTCTGGGAATTTGGATGCTATATTTGGCACAGGTGTTTGTGAGTGTATATATATATATATATATATATATATATATATAGCTTGCAAAAAAAGCGTCACTCCAGGTACTTCGTTCAAACAATAAGTTTACTGTAGGTCAACAGTGTTTCGGGCCGGAGCCCGTCTTCAGGACATATATATATATATATATATATATATATATATATATATGTATATATATACATGTATATATATATATATATATATATATATATATATATATATATATATATATATGCCCAGTTGGCATATGGATTTGCACCCTGGCCGGAAACTGAGTTAAGATACAACTGTTATTCACTCAGGCCCATTAATTTGATATGATTTTTTTGATTGATTTTTTTCACATTTGAATATTTTTCTTTTTTTTCTTTTTCCTTTTTGTTTTCATTTTTGTACATATCCTGAAGCTCCTGTCTCTTACAGATTAAAATAGGCGTGATAACTCTCAGCAGATTGAGAATGTATATTATGTCTCAAGCATCATCAACACATATTCTGGACAAAGCCTTATACCGTCAGGTAGAATACAATGTGGTTTCGCTAACAGATGACGACGCAGATGCAGTAAGGTGTTGTTCAATGCTGCTGAATTTTCCAAGTTGCCAGATGACACTCCAACTGACCTTTATTTCAGGTTACACAAATTGAAAAAAGAGAGAAGTGGAATTGACCCTACATGGGCAATTCTTGCCTGGATACTATAGAAACAAAAAGATCCCCAGGGGGTTGAGAGTTGTGAATACTCCCACCATTGGACGCAATAATTTAGCGTTCTGTGCTCAACAAATGTGCTTTGGACCTAATGGTCCTTGTGATCGAAGAAGTAGGCATAGAACTTAATAAAATCGGTACTGAAATCGAGACATTTAATGCAACCCACCTATCGGTTCTATTAGCCGATAAGAAAAACAAATGGACGGATAAGTTGAAGGAACAAGTTGGCACCTTTGAAAAAGAATTGATAGCATTTAAAAGACGCAACCTGGTTACAATGGTATACAATGCCAAAGATCCACAAGAGCATGACGGATCCTCCTGGCCGACCGATCATTTCGGCCAGGGGATCCGTCCTGCAACCCTTAGCTCAATATGTGGATCACTATCTCCAGCCCTTTGTGTTAAAAACATCAAGTTACCTAAGGGACACTGGAGATCTCTTGGACAGTCTAAACACACTGATCAATTTACCACCAACTATGTTACTAGTGACCATGGATGTGGCCTCTTGTTATACTGTGATCCCGCACGAGGAAGGGTTGGAGGTCATTAAACAAACATTACAGGATACATCCAGAACTGGCCCTCCCACATAATTTTTGGTTGACTTAACTATGCTAGTACTTACGTGAAATTATTTCCTGTATAAGGATAAGTATTTTTTACAAACAACCGGTACGGCTATGGGGTCCAATTTGGCCCCGGCCTATGCCAACCTATATATGGCAAATTATGAACACACCCATATTTTCCCTGACTTTGGTACCAAGATGTTTTTTTATCGTCTGTATATTGACAACAACTTTTTGATCTGGTTGGGAACAGAGCAGGAGCTGAAGGATACTATTTTGAATAGTCTCGAGACACCCATCCATTTCACGTTTTCTTTTAGTTTAGTTGAAATTAATTTTCTATATGTTACTATTTACTGCAAAGGTCTTGGACTGGGTACAAGACTTTACCGTAAGGAGACGGACAGAAACTCCCTACTCCATGCATCAAGCCACCACCCCCCACATCTCAAGGAGAACCTTCCTATATCGCAGTTTCTACGAGTAATGAGGAATAACTCCTCGACTGCTACGACAGAAGAACAATTGACAGACATTTTTGCCATATTCCGTGAACGTGGCTACTCTGAAATAACTCTTACACGTTGCCTCACCAAGGCTAGGTCTAGGCATTCCGGGGTAACTCCAGAAGATCATAAAGTCGATACCCGACCGTGCCTCATCTACACCAATACGTGTGATGTGCACGCTTACAAAAGGAAACAACAAATTGCCAAAAATTGGCCTATAATCTCGACCGATTCTGCATTTACAAAGGTTAGCCCTGTCCCCCCGATGTGTGCCTACCGTCGGGGTCGGAACTTAAAGGACCTCTTGATGAGACCATTGTAGCAACCTACTGAACACCCTGGTCATTGGTTGCCATCGCCTAAGAAAGGCTGTTATCGATGCAGCAATTGTACGACGTGTAGGTCTCTAATGATGGGCCCCACATTTGCTCACCCACATAGTGTTCCCTTGCGGCCTCTATTATGTTGGTCTAACCAAGAGAAACTTTCGCGATAGGATGGCGAATCATCGCACATCTATCAGAGCGGC
Organism: Crinia signifera; assembly: GCF_055691185.1. Taxonomy (NCBI): domain Eukaryota; kingdom Metazoa; phylum Chordata; class Amphibia; order Anura; family Myobatrachidae; genus Crinia; species Crinia signifera. The sequence continues at coordinate 102,872,292 of NC_139225.1, read as the reverse complement.
AATAGAGACAAAAACTTCAGACAAGCCAGTTTCTAAACATTTTGCGTCAATGGGCCACACCGTAGCAAGTCTGCGCTGCATGTTGACTTCATTCCTAAACCAGTGAGAGGAGGGTATCGTGATTTAATGCTCAAAAAGAGGGAGTCAAGATGAATATTTGACCTGGACACTATAGCTCCCAGAGGACTCAACGAATATAATCCTCTATCAATCTTCTTAAAATAAATATTCTCAGGTTCCTATAACAACCATCCCCTCTTTTTTGAGTTTTTTGATTACTTTATCCATTGTCTAAATTTGCAATTTTTCTATTTTTGAGGCGTGATGTGGTGTCTCCAGGCTATTCCCTTCTTTTTTACTTTTTGCATATTTTCAGTTTTTTGTTCCTATTCTATGTGATTTTTAAGTACATGACGGTATAAATACATGATGGTATACAATCATGCCTTAGTAGTGGTTATATGAATTCTGATCTATGTCCTTGAGATGTAGGTTATCAATAATTATCTCACGCTCTGGTGAGCAATACTTTATCAATAATAATTCATACAGCTATCTACATAAATTGCTTAAGCAGTAATATTTTTTATTTTTGATGTTGGTGTTTTTTTTTTTTTTTCTGTATATAATTCTGCTGTATAATTTTTTTGTATATAAGTAATTTTTCACTGTAAATCTTCACAATATTTGTGTATGACTTGTATCAATATGTAATTTGGGCGAGAGTGGTGCCGACCGGGTTGGCCTATATATACATAGCTCACTTCCATTCCCGATTAGCTAGGATCACCTTCTCTTCAAAGGCTAATCATTGGGTTCTGGGTCCATATAACACATTAAACATGCGATGGAACGCATGATGCGCTTCTGCCCAGTAAAGCAGCTCCCTCTAGACGCGGCAAACAGCCTGGCGTCCTGTTCCGATTAGGTGAAATGCAAGTGTCACTTTCGCCCTGGCCAGTGGAACGCATGAAGCACTTCCGGCCGGGCGGGGACGCGATTTCTTTATGTTTTTTATGGGTTTAAGATATGCTGTGTTAGCTGCACAATGGATTAACGTGTACCATAAGCACCATTAGTTAATCCTGTAATGTATAAGTTTACATACACACTAGAAGTCATTTTTTTTGGAGAGGAGTGAGTTGCGGACAGGCAGTGATGTCACTTCTGTTCCAGGCTGACCCGGCGAGGCAGTACAGGTGTATCCCTCTCCAGGGATGAATGTCAGGTTGCTCATCTGATGGATGTTTGCCCACTGTTGTACTATTCCTGATGATGGTCTTGTGTAGACTGAAATGAGTTGTTACGTCGGATGGTAGGTCACCTTGATGCGAATAAAAATGTTACTTTGATTACCTAGACCTTGGTGAGTGCCCATTCTATTTCCACTATGTATATATATATAAAAAACAGGGTTCCCAGATATCCGCAATGTCACCAGGAACAACACGTCACTGCAGCAGATTGTAGAAAGGTGAAAAAGGTTTATTGCATAGCCTCAACGGCTCGTTTCGGGGTAATACCCCTTTCTCAAGAGGCAACAACAAGTACCCTCTTGAGAAAGGGGTATTAACCCCGAAACGAGCCGTTGAGGCTATGCAATAAACCTTTTTCACCTTTCTACAAACTGCGGCAGTGACGTGTTGTTCCTGGTGACCTTGCGGATATCTGGGAACCCTGTTTTCTATTGTATTTCTACAAAGGTACGCAGCTTCTTTTATTATCTTCGTGGGAAGTGCCGGTCCATCGTCTGTATATATATATATATACATTTTTTTAAATACCTGCTTCATGTCCCAGAACATGCCAGGCAGAAGGCAAGTCTGCAAATACGCAGCCTTGGGAGTCCACCAAACCTCGCCTTGCGAATGGTGGCCTGGGTGACACCCATTCACAAGGGAAATTCACTTGCAGGGCCTGCGAATGGATGTTACAGAGTAACATCCATTCGCAGTCTAGTGGGACCCTCCCACATCATTCGATGGTCGGCGACCATCGAATGATGGTGAAGGTGCACGCATATAAAAGTGACTCTGAAGTCACTTACATATGCATTGACACTCAGGAGGAAGTGGGCAGGCAGCTGACATCTGGTGATGGGGGATGCCCTTCCACCTCTCGTCCGCCAGTGGACGTCATCTATGGCCTCTCTGGCACCCTACATGGTGGTACCCATATAGATACCATAAAATTTCAGGAATTCAAAGTTTCCCTTTTGACAAAGCTCTTTGCTTTTCTTGAAAACAAAGCATCCTTCCCTGTCAACAGGACTTGCCTCTCAATAGACCCTGCCTTGGTTTTCTAACCCAATCCATCCGTTCTTTTACACATTATGCCACACACTGTAATGCCCATTATACATTATGTCATACACTGTAATATCCTGTACACAACATGCCACTCACTGTAATGAACATTACACATTATGGGCCTTATTCAGATTTCATCGGTACTGCATGCATTCGCACGCAGTACCGATGTTGTGCGTCTGCGCATGCGCAGGTGTGTTTCTGCGCATGTGCAGGCGCATGGTGCGTGCACCCACGGTGACCTTTCGGGTCGCCGGGTGCACGCACCCATGGCAGCGAGGGGGGGCGGAGATGGGTGGAAAGCGCCAGGCTGCCCCATTACCATATGGGAACGCTACATGGGCGTTTCCATGAGAAGGCCAGGTGTTCTCATGGTAATGAGGCAGTGATGCGGGTGTGTGGGCCGGGTAGCTGACATCACCGGATGTCAGCTGCCCGCCCATATCACGGCAGCGTGCACGCTAAACTAAGTAACTCAAAAGTCACTTATATAAGCATGCACGCTAAACATCATTCGATGGTCACCGACCATTGAATGATGTGGGCGGACACCCCAGCAAAGCGAATGGATGTTTATGCAAAACATCCATTCGCTGCTGTGCGGGCGAAGCCGCACTTTGCTGGGGTGGCGGGGGGGGGGGGGGGGGCGTGCGTTCGCCGGGCGGGGTTTGGTGGACTCGCAAGGCTGCAAATTCGCAGACTTGCGAATCAACCTGAATAACCCCCTATGTCACATACCATAATGCCCATTACACATTATTCCACGCACTGTAATGCCCTGTACACAATATTCCACAAACTGTAATTCCCTTTACACATTATGCCACACTCTGTAATACCCATTGCACAATATGTCAACACAACATAATGCCCATATACATTATGTCACACACCATAATGCCCATTACACATTATTCCACACACTGTAATGCCCTGTACACAACATGCCACAAACCATAATTCCCTTTAAACAATTATGCCACACTCTGTAATACCCATTGCACATTATGACGCACATCATAATGCCCATTTTACATTATACCACAAACAGTAATGCACTCAGTGCAAACTTACAACAGCGTTTTCTAGAATGTGAGGGCCGCCCAGCACAGGAAAGGCCTCAACACATGCCAGGTCCCTCCCTGTGATGCATTTACAAAGTTTTGCATTGGAATCACAAAAATGCAAATGCTTCACTGAATAGTGGGGTGCTTGTATTTTTACGGTAGCCCTCTGACTGATTAACCTAGCTGAAAAGTTGTTGCTGCTACATGTGATACCACACAGCCACCATAACTTGATCAATGCTCAGCCAATGATGGGGTGACACCCCGTTGATACCCTCTACCGACACTCAGACTGCAGTCACTTTTTTTTCAGAATGTGACCACAGTTTGAGGGCTCAGGCATGCAAGCACAGGATAAAAAAAAACGCCAAATAGTGATACACATATATGTTAAATAAAATTGTGTAATAGCTAATTTAATAATGTAATACATATATTAGCCATTCAGTGCTGTTTCTGTGGCCACAAGGGACATCTACGGCCAGCCTCTCCTCAGTAATCCATGAGGCATGGCCGTTCACATGGAACACTGGTCCCTCCCAAAATTGCCACGGTCTCAGAGGAGGTAGCTGTAAAGGATGGTAGAGGACCAGTAGTACTTCTAGAATAGAGGTACTACTTTCCTCTTGCAACTTTAAAAATGGTCTCCTCTGAGGTGGTGGCCATTTTGGGAGGGGCATATACTAGAGGCTCTCACAAAAGGGAAATGAGTCAAGTGCAAACAGCAAAACCAAAAAGCAGAGGTGGATTTACCACTATGCAAACCAGGCAGATGCCTAGGACCCAGCTAGGACTGCTGCAACCTGCCTGGGATCGGATTAGGATCGGATCAGATGCAAACCTACTTGACGATTTTTGAGCTGAGGGCAGCCAGCTCTGTTAGGCAGGGGGGCAGGCCATCGTTGGGAGTAAAAAAGAGGCTGTTCGGGGGCGGAGTCACAGATGGGCTGTCCTGTTGGGGTGTGTGCATAGAGTGATCACGTCATTTTAGCCACAAACCCCACTGTGCAAGGCCAGTATTTCAGGCATTGCACTGTGGGGGCAGGGTTAAAATGGGAGATGGAAGGCTATGCGGGAGGGTTGCCCCCCGTTCCAGGGGGGCGGAGGGGGACCCAATTTTAGGGACCCTCCCGGCCATTCCAGGAGGCAAATCTGGATGCAGATCAGATGCAGATTGAATTGGGATCAAATCAGATCGTTAGCAGATTGTATGCAGATTGTGTGCTCCAACAGATCTTGCGACCATTGCACAATCTGCTCACGATATGCTAACGATCAGGATCGTTCTGGTGAGCACCTTGCATTAGAGCTTCTGCAGTCTGCACCAAAAACAGAATAATGTAACAAGCAGATGCTTCCAAACTCTTAAGGCCCCCTTACATTATGCGATTTGGGCACGATTTTGCCCGATTCCGATGAATCGGGCCGTGAAATCGTCCCAAATCGCATATGGAGACATCCCCTCCGACCCGATGCGCGGCCCCGTGCGCATTGGATCGGAGATGGGAGGTCGGACGGGCTGCACATAAGATTTGTTAAATCTTATGTGCTGCCCGGAGCCGTGCTCCCCCGCAACAGGGGACCTACCAGAGCAGAAGGAGCCGGGCAGCATCAGCGGGAGCAGGGGGGGGGGGGGCGGCGCAGAGTACCAGGGAGCTGGTCAGGAGAAGACGCTGCAGCAGCACTTCCAAAAAAAAAAAAAGCTCATACAAACGCATAGGAAGCCATTGATTGGCTGAGACCTCTCTCAGCCAATCAGCGATTGGCTGAGACCTCTCTCAGCCAATCGCTGATTGGCTGAGAGAGGTCTCAGCCAATCAATGGCTTACTATGCATTTGTATGGGGTTTTTCATTTTTTGGAAGTGCTCTGCTGCTCGTGCCACTCGCTCTGCTGCTGCATCGTCTTCTCCTGCCCGGCTCCCTGGTACTCTGCGCCGCCAACCCCCCCTGCTTCCTGCCCAGCGGCTTCTTGCGTGGCTCCCTGCGCCCCCTCCACCCCCGCCCGCTCTCTGGTAGCGGGCATATCCCCACTGCTGTCCCCCGCTCCCATTGTCCCTGCAGCACCCTGGGAGTGGCATGTGATAAATCGCATGCGATCTATCACATGCAAAACTTGGCACATGAAGTGCCATCGCATGTGATCCCTCCCGGGGAGCTGCTGGGACAATTGTAAGGGGGCCTTTAGGAAGGTTCAAAACAGCAGGAGATAAATAAAGAAAAAAAAGAACATCTACACATATGTACTCTTTAGATCTACAGTTAGGACAAATGAGTAAAATACAGATGGAAAAAAAAATATTTGATTTTCCAAACCTTAGCTGCAAAGTTAATATGACTCATGAATATTTATGACAAATATAGTGCTGTGTGGTAAGTAATAGGACATGGCTAAAGCCAAGTTCCTAAGTGTTATGATAATCAACATTATTACTAAGAGCCACACATCTACTCTTTTCTGTATGAGTTATGACAATTCATGTGCATTTAAAAAAAAAAATATTAGCCAGTTAAGTGGTTAAATGATGACAAAAAATACATACAGTATGTTTAAGGTGCCTCTGCATTATGTTCTGGCCATACAGGTACAAAATGCTCTCATCGCCGCATTTTGCCATCTGCCAGAAGGGGGTGCATAGGTACGAGACACTCATGTGCCCCATTCTGACGGGGCCTGCTGCCTCCCCACTGCTCCCCTATGCCCCTCCCTGTAGCTACCCGCACCCCGTACTAACCCTGCCATCTCCCTGAAGCGGAGATGGCCAAGATTTCCGTTCCCCACTGCCAAGTGAAGGGGACGCGAATGCGTGTAAGATGCTTGTGCATCCCTGTCAGATGCAGTGCCTCTCCGCCAGCGTGCGCCAGCTCATGGAATCTGGCAATTCCCTGAGCTGGCTGAGAGGCACTACATCTGTAGCTATGCAGCATCTGCATGTGATTTCACCAATCTCATCAGCCATTGTTGTACTTCACTACATTTGGGTATACAGTAATGTAACGATGACTGATACTGTAGGTCACTTAAAGACTGGTCTTTGTCAATGCTGCATCTTAAAACAAATAGCATACATTGCCATCAAATACAAATAATTTGCCACATGTAGTATTTCATTGAAAGCGGCACTCCCAAGGTGCGATTCAGGTTCGATTCAATTTAGACTATCCAATTTTGACTTTTCAATTCCGGCAAACTGGACTTAATAGAGGGTACACACGGTGAGATTTCTACTTTTTTTTCTATTTGATTTTGCTTATAGAAGCAAAATCAAATTGAAATCAAATTCACATTAAAATGCTTTTAGCAGCATTCGATGCAGATCCAACCCCAAGGCACGCTCATGTTTAGTGTAAATGGAAAAAAAAATGGTCTTGCCAGGCATTACTATATAGTCAAAATCAAATCAAAATCGAATTGAATGCCAGAATCGGACGGCATATTGATTTGAAATTTAATTGAACTCCACGTCGAACAGTGTGTATCCACTTTACTTTATGTACTTTAGATTTACACTATCTTGCAATTTGGCCCTAGGCCAAATATATTCTACGAGATACAGTAGTCAATATAGCCTTGCCTGCACAGTCTATTTGTCTATGTGATACTGACTAAATAGGGGAGAGCATCGGCATCGGATGTGGAAGGACCTCCAGCTGCATTGCTAGGGGGAGGAGGATTTTACCTTCCGGGTCCAGGGCCAGGCTTCCTGGAGCCTAGGATGGTAAGCCAGGGGGAAGCTTCTATAGGGTATCGCCACCTGAAAACAGGGGTTTTACAACATTTTTTACTTAGTACATCCCGCCCTTAAGGTGGCCATACACTGCTGCACCAAGTCACCAGCCAATCCCCCTTGAGCTTTTCCGGGAAGCAGGATCACATGTGATACATCAGCTCAGCTCAGTTTTCAACATACTAAGTTTAAGAAAGCACTGTACATCTTAGAGGTAAAAGCAGAGTTACAGCTATAGATACAAGTGAGGGGAGGTGAACATAGCGATAATAAGTCAATAAGTCCAAAGAGGAGGGCAAAAATAGCCAAAAATAGCCTAGAAACTTCATTAGCAAGAAATCAGCCTGTATAATTAAAAGAAATGGATTTGGATGCCATTATATTGGGCACAAGATTCCTATATTATCATAATAGATTTGGAGAAATTATTAATGATCATCTGAAAAAATATTGCAAAGGAGGAAGTTATATTTCACATAGGATCTTGCTATAGGCAACCAATCAGATTCTTCTTCTGATTTAATTAGTACCTGCTAGAAGATAGTTTCTTATTGGCTCCCCATAGCAACACCCTATGTGAAATAGAACTCCCATTTTAGTAAATTTCCACCAAAGACTTTGCAGTGCTTAAAACAAATGTTCTTGATATGAAAAAAATATATATCTGCAACGGATTACGGAATTAATTAAAAAAAGATATATACTGTATGGCTAAATATACAGATCAACATACGTGGAAGTATTGTGCAGGAATATGCTTATACCCATATACTGTGATAATATTTACTGAACAAGAATTAGTCTAAGCTAGTCGGATTGTTTTATGTTTGCAGGTTCAATAAAACTAGCAAAGTCAGCAGCAGCTCTGAGCTCCAGCTAAGTCCACTGCATAACCTCTTGCAATAGGTCACATCAAGCCTATGGCTAATATTTGCTATGGAAGAAAGCTTTTTAGTAAATTGATTTGTATGCATCCATTTGGTCAGCTTCTGTTGATTTTGCTCTGTCCCTCAGCCATCATTAATTTAACAGTTTAAATTCACACACAATACTACGCTGACGTTTCATATACCACACGGTCCGATGCAATGTCGCATTCCTGCAGAAACATCTAGCGCTTCACCTTTTCAATTCTAACACGAGGTGAAACAAAAATCATTAAAAAATAATAAATCATATTGTGCAGAGAATAAGTATGTATTATTTTGGTTGGCTTCTTTAATTAATTTAATCATATCAATGTTCAAGTATGGAAGCACCAGAGTAAATGTAAAAGCATTAACTGAAACTGTGGTACTTGTGTGTTATCACGGCGCCCGCGAAATCGGCTGAAAATCGGCCGCAAATCGGCCGCAAATCGCATGCAAAAATCGGATGCGATTTAGCGGCCGATTTTCGGACAATATTCTGCGTTTTTCGGCCGATTTGCATGCTATTCCATCATTGCACACCCCCACTATTCAAGTCAGCCCGATGCATGGCGAGCGGACGCGGTACGCGTCCTCCCAACCTGTTCATACTCCCACTATCCACGTCGGCGTGGAGTTCATTTGGCACTTGTGTATTTTCATGGCGCCCACAATGTTCATCGCACTGCATCTCATCGCATCACATGCAACATAGTGGCATGCGATGCGATGCGAATTTTAATTGTACAAGCACCCTGATGGGTGCTTACAATGTTAAATGCACCGCCATTGTCAACGCCACCCCCAATATCAACGCCAACCCGAAGTGTGGCGAGAACTGCGAGCCTGCGAGGGGCAGTGGTATGCGTCCTCCGACCTTTTCATACCCCCACTATCCACATTGATATCAGATAGTGTGGTGCGCGCAGCGAGCCACTGAGCCGGAAGCGTGGCGAGCGGACGTGGAATACATGTAAAGTAATCCACGTCCGCTCGCCACACTTCGGGCTCGGTGGCTTGCTGCGCTCGCCACACTATCTAAAATCGACTCCACGCCGACGTGGATAGTGGGAGTATGAAAAGGTCGGAGGACGCCTACCGCCTCCCCTCACGCTCACCACACTTCGGGTTGGCGTTGATAGTTGGGGTCGCGTTGACAATGGGGGTGCATTTAACATTGCAACCACCCATCAGGGTGCTTGTACAATTAAAAATCGCATTGCATGCCATTTGCTGGCATGCGATGCTATGCAATATTTAATTGTACATTCCGGGTCATTTAACGCGAATATCGCATCGCATCGCTTACCATCAAATACCTTATTTAGTGGTATGCGATGGGTGTCGTGATAATACAAAAGTACTGTTCATTTTATAAAGCGTGGCAAGCGCACCGAGCTCAAAGCGCGGGAGCACAGCGTGCCCTGCGAGGGGACGAGTAAAACGATCCTGAAGCGTGGCGAGCGCAGCAAGCCTCACGAGGGGACACAGATTACTTGATGCATCCGTTCGCCACACTTTGGGAATGTTTTCCGAGTCCGCTCGTGGCACTCGCCGACGTGGATAGTGGGGAAATGAACAGGTCGAGAGGACGCGTACCGCTCTCACTTGCCACGCTTCGGGCTGACTTGGATAGTGGGGGTGTGCAAGAATGGAATAGCATGCAAATCGGCAAGAAATGGACGAAAATTGGCAAAAAAATTGGCTGAAAATCGGCAGCGAAATCGCATCGCGTATCGAATCAGCCGCAAATCGGTCGCAAATTGGCCGCTAAATCATATGCGATGTCGTATGCTATTTACATTAAATACACAAGTAGCCAAACTGTATATTTTTTTCAGCATCCCACTTCATCATGCCAATTTGGTTGAGAACTAATGGTTCTATTCATAAAGAGGATCTGGCCCATTTTATTTGGGAAAATATATATGGTTTAATGTACATTTTTGTAGCATAAAAACATTTCATTGTTATCCTTTGCTGCAACTCATGACGAGTTGAATTCATACCTTTTCATGCTGGTAACAGCAGGTTCTACCATGAAAAGCCATGATTTATGACACATTGAAAGTGCTATTTTAAATAGTACCTTGCATGGTGTCATTTTATAGCACCTGCTGCATACTGTCAATAATGTGCTTGTGGCTTGCTCTACAGAATATCATATGAATAAAATGGGTGCAAAGAGATACGTACTGTAAGATGGTTTCATTTTGATTTTATTTGCTTTGAAACAGGTCACATGTCAAGTCCCAGTGGCGGAAATCCCGGAGGCAATGGAGTCATCTGCCGCCGGGTGACAGCCTTAAAGGGGGCACTGTATCTATTGCCTCCTGGGAGTCCAGTCAGAGATTCTGCAGCCCCTGTAAGTGAGACAAAGTGCCCCAAAGGTCCTTTAATTGTATGCTGCGCCGGGTCCCCCTCATTATATATGCACAATGCTGGCCCGCGCCCTAATTCCAATTGTGAATCATGCAAACAGTATGTTTGCGAAGATGCTTTTGCAGCTCAGGACTCAGAGGCAGTAAGTTAAAACTTGCATTGAAAGTTGCATGTCTTTATGTCTCTGAAAATGTCAATTTTTTCTTAATATTGACCAAAATCAACATTTGTATTGTCCTTTCTCATGTTATATGTAGATTTTTATTATCTAAAGTTCAATTTTATATGTTAACATTTATTAACCCCTTCACGACATTTGACGTATATATACGTCATGGTCGGGAAGTACTTCCCGACACATGACGTATATATACGTCATGACTTCAAACTGTCACTGCGTCTAGAGACGCAGTGACAGAGGGACGATGTCTGCTGTCCCCGACAGCAGACATCCCCCCTCGCCGCCCGGGGGGGGCAGGGATGCCTCCCCCGGTCGGCGATCGCTGTGATTGGCTGTTCAAATCTGAACAGCCATTCACAGCGTTTCCTGTGTTACCGGCGGCTAAGCCGCTCGGTAACACAGGGATCGGTGGTGATCGGTGCTGTCAAGTACAGCACCGATCACCACCGATGTGCAGCCCCCCCCTCGCACCCGCCGGGCACTCACCCGGCAGCAGCAGCAGCTCCCCCGGCTCCCCCGGCAGCAGGCAGCTCAGCGCAGCAGCGCTGCCCTCCTCCCCCCTCCCCCGCAGCAGCAGCAGCAGCATCAAGCTGCACAAATAGTAAAATATAGTAAAATTAAATATTAGTACTGAATATATATATATATATATATATATATATATATATATATATATGTATATATATATACACACACATATATATATATATATATATATATGTGTGTGTGTATATATATGTATATATATATATATATATATACACACATATATATATATATATATATATATATATATATGTGTGTGTGTGTGTATATATATATATATATATATATATATATATATATATATATACACACACACACATATATATATATATATATATATAAAGATATTCCCGACATATGACGTATATATACGTCATGGTCGGGAGGTACTTCCCGACCGAAGACGTATATATACGTCATGGTTTTAAACTGTCACCGCGTCTATAGACGCGGTGACAGTTTGGAGATGTCTGCTGTCCCTGACAGCAGACATCCCCCTCGCGGCGATCGCTGCGATTGGCTGTTCAAATGTGAACAGCCAATTGCAGCGTTTTCTGTGTTACCGGCGGCTAAGCCGCTCGGTAACACAGTGATCGGTGGTGATCGGTGCTGTTAAGTACAGCACCGATCACCACCGATCGCCAGCCCCCCCCTCCCACCCGGCAGCCCCCCTCCCTCCCACCCACCCGGCTGCCGCAGCGCCAGCACCCCTCCCACCCCCCCGCCAGCCGCAGCGCCAGCCCCCCTCCCAAAGCTGGTGACCAAAATGGGGTCACTTGTGGGGGGGTTCCACTGTATTGGTGCTTCGGGGGTCTTGCTAATGCGACATAGCACCCACCATTCATTCCACCACCAAATATCACTCCTTCCCTTCTGAGTCCTGCCATGCACCCAACTGGTATTTTTTGGTCACATGTGAGGCATTGCCGTACTCGGGAGAAATTGGGGCACAGATTTTGGGGTGCTTTGTCTCCTTCATTCCTTGTGAAAATGAAAAATTTTGAGCCAGAACTGCATTTTTCTGTAAAAAATTACATTTTTTTACAGAAAAATGCAGTTCTGGCTCAAAATTTTTCATTTTCACAAGGAATGAAGGAGACAAAGCACCCCAAAATCTGTGCCCCAATTTCTCCCGAGTACGGCAATGCCTCACATGTGACCAAAAAATACCAGTTGGGTGCATGGCAGGACTCAGAAGGGAAGGAGTGATATTTGGATTTTGCAGCACAGATTCTGGTTGAATGACCCCCGAAGCACCCATACAGTGGAACCCCCCCACAAGTGACCCCATTTTGCAAACTACACCCTTCAGGGAATTCATCAAGGGGTATAGTGTACATTTCAAACCCCCAGGGGTTTCACCAATTTTGATACAACTGAGCTGTGAAAATGAAAAATTAATTTTTTTCATTTTCACTGCCCAGTTGTACCTCAATTGGTGAAACCCCTGGGGGTTTGAAATGTACACTATACCCCTAGATGAATTCCCTGAAGGGTGTAGTTTGCAAAATGGGGTCACTTGTGGGGGGGTTCCTAACTTTTAGCATCTTATGGTGCCTAGAAACCTACATGGTGCCTAAAAAATAATCTCATAAAAAGGAGGCTCCAAAATCAAGTAGGTGCTCCTTCTATTATGAAGCCGGTGGTTTGGTCACCGTGCACACTAGGGCCACATATAGGATATTTATGAAAACCAAAGAATTGGGGGAATCAATTTTTAGTCACATTTCTCTAGTAAAATCTACTGTGTTCCTTAGAAAAATGTATTAAAATTGCAAATCTGCAAAAAAAATGAAATTTTGAAATTTCACCTACACTTTGTTTTAATTCCTGTGAAACACCTAAAGGGTTAACAAACTTCCAAAATGCTGTTTTGAATACTGTGAGGGGTGCAGTTTTTGAAATGGCATCATTTATGGGGGTGTCTCACATACAAGTCACTCAAAGTCACATCCTAACTGACCTGGTCCCTAAAAAAATCAGTGTTTGAAATTTTCTTGAAAATTTGAGAATTTGCTATTCATATTTGAAGCCTCCTAGTGTCCAAAAAAATGAAAAGGAGGTTGAAATAATGATTGCAACATAAAGTAGACATATGGTCTTTGTTAGTTATTAACTATTTTGAGTGGTATGTTTATTTGTCTCACAAGCAGAAAATGTGACATTTTGCAAATTGCAAAATTTTCCATTTTTTCACGACATTTTGGTATTTTTCACAAAAAAACACAGACTGTATCGCCCAAAATTTACCACTAACTTGAAGTACAATGTGTCACGAGAAAACAATCTCAAAATCACTGGGATAAGTAAAAGCAAAAAAAAGTTATCCCCACTTAAGTGAGACATGTCAGATTTGAAAAAAAGGGCTCTGTCATGAAGGCACAAACTGGCTCTGTCATGAAGGGGTTAAGGACGAATATTAAGATGCAAATAACACAGATAATTCAATTTAGTATTTATGACATAATTAGGACTATAGAGCTCCAAGGTCTGCTGAGACTGTATCACATGTGATGTGTTCAAATGCACCGGCTAAGAGCAAAGTACCCCTGGAAATTATTGTATTATATGTTGTCAACTATGATTTTCAGTCTTACTCCTATATCTATTTTTATTTGTAAGAGCCCTGTGAATCCCTCTTCTCTGTTGTATACATTTTTTCCCTTTTTACTAGACAGGTATAATAGATATATTATGGGTTTATGTTTTAAACGTAGACATACTATAAATATTTACAATTTAAGCAACAAAATTCGGTACTTGTGTATTTTCACGGCAGCAGCCTAAGCTTCGTTGTCAGCGTAGCCCAATGGCTGCCTACCATAGTCAGTGTAGTGTCTCCGCAGCAGCCATGCATAGTTAGCGTATTCAGCGTAGTCTGCCCACGGCAGCACTGCATTGTTAGCCTAGTGTCCCCGTCAGGCAGCGTAGTCACCGTACTGTCCCTGCGAGCTGCAGCTATGTCCCCGGCATCCCTGGCAAGCTTAGTGAGCACCTCTCACACAGCGCCAGATCCCCTGTGCTAGTGGACGCTGGTGGAGAGGCACTCCATCTGTTTGAGACGCCTGAGCGTCTCAGATGCTTGTGTGTCCCAGTAATTCACAGTGCCCCTCTGTCTTTTGTTCCTCCACTTGCATGACGCTCAGACCCTTTCAATGTTTTGGGTATAAACCCCAGTGTCTGGGTCCACGAAATTGTAGCGGTGGTTGGCGCGCACATGATGGTACCCCGCCTGCTCAAGTTGTTGAGTGTTGTACGCACACCAAAAGTCTGAGTATATGGTGGTACCCTGTTCAATATGCATCTGGATGGCAGACATCAGGGTGCTGGTGTCACGGCTGCTCACTGGTGTTAGGAAACATTCACCTGTCTCACGGGATATGCCACCAAACAGCCACTGCTGAGGCAGGACGCGTCCAACATGATTTTTTCGCTGTACAAATAAACTTTCATCCACCTCAACAATTTTGCCAGGCCTGCCAATCCGGCGTTGGGGCTGCGACATCAAATCCAGGGTACATGCCTCCCGCATAAGGTTGTTATAAATCACAGTGTTTTTTGGGGGAAATCAAGAGGAGGCACTCACAAAATTGAATGCTTGTCAGCTCCTCTGCCCATGAACATATGAAGCACAGAAGGGTCATAAATGTCAGGTGTCATCCGTGAAACCATTTTGCGGACCGCACACTGACCTTCTTGCCACAGCTTCTTATGTGGCTGCGCCACATCCACTCCTTTACATTAAGCCTCATAGGACGCCCATTGACACAGGTCTGTGTCTCTGGCAGCAAGTGGTGGCGTTGTAAAAACTTCACCGACTCCTCCTCTGTCTGTGGCAGGTTAAAGATGGTTATTGCTTTGGCAGCCATAACTAACACAATGATATTAGTGGTGAGAAAATGCTGACCGACTATGCTAACTGCGTAATTTTGACTGACTACACTAAATACATAATCTCCGGCTAGCCGCTCTGCGGTACGCTGATTCTGACAGGGATGCTGACTACGCTGGCTGCATGAATACTACGCTGATTATGACAGGACGCTAGATTGATTATGCTAACTACTTAAGCAGCCGTGGGAACATACTATATTGCCCACGCTAACTACTTAAGTGGCCACTGGAACACTACGCTGATTCTGACAGGGACGCTGACTACACTAACTATGCTAGCCACGGGTACCCAAAATTCTGACTTGATCCAAATGTCATCATTGATATAATGTCGATATTCAACATTTGGACATTCACAATGGTAGACATGGCAGATTTTGACAATACAATGATGACATCCAATACTTTTTATATCTTTAAGGTAATGACAAGGTCTACATTTATTGATAGGATTAGGCTGTGATTAGGGCTGAGGTTAGGCTGTGGTTACAGCTATGGATGTTAACCTTGAAAATGCAAAACCATAAGGTCAACATGCCAACTGTCGACTTTCACAATTATGGGAATTTTGACACTATGGGGGTTATTCTAGTTCATTCTTTCTGACAAAATCCTTCTTAGATGGACAAAACCATGTGCACTGCGGGTGGGGCAGATGTAACTTGTGCAGAGATAATTAGATTTGGGTGGGGTTTTTCTTCAAAGTGAGATCTATATTACAGTGTAAAATCATGCAGTCAGTATTTACCCTGCACAGAAACAAAATAACTCACACAAATCTAATTCTCTCTGCACATGTTACATCTGCCCCCCTGCAGTGCACATGGTTTTGTCCATCTAAGAAGGATTTTGTCAGAAAGAATGAACTAGAATAAACCCCTATGTTATTGTCAAGAATGTAACACACAAAAAAAAAAAATTTCACATCAGCGCTGTCTCATAAGAGATAAGCCTTCTATATTCTTTTAATCTGGGTTTAGCAATATTTTCCTTTTCACAGAGGTGTTTACAGAGAAAAGAACCTGGTTAGTGTACGATAACATTATGATGTTCTACTGGGATAAACACCCATTGACACTCACCTCACATACGTGAGTGGCTTACACATAAAGGTTTCTTTGTATGGTGCACCATGAGATAGGAGTGTATATTACTCCCATCATTCACCAGACATCAAATAGGACAAACACTCACCTATGGTGGGTCCCTTTGTTCATATAAAGGTATCTTTTGTTGCTCTGTATAAAAACCTCAATGTATAAAAACCTCAATAAAATAATTTATTTCACAAAACAGCATCCACAAATAAAACTTAAAATGCAATATTAAAATCCAACAGTCATATAAATGACACTGGAATACCCAGTGAAAAAAAATCCTCCTCACCTCACCCAAAATGAGTCCAGAGGGGGGAGAGTGTCCTAGATGTAAGCAGGAGATCAGCAGGAACCAGTCAGAAAACCACCATCAAAGTAAGAAAACCACCATCAATGCTTTTCTGACACCATGGGGGAAATTTTCTAAGATAGGAGTTGTATATCACATGGCATGTTGCTATGGGCAAACAATCAGAATGTACTTCTTATTTATTTAGCTCCTTCAAGAAGATAATATATAGCATCTGATTGGTTGCCCATGGCAACTTCTCATGTGAAATACACTTCTCATCTTAGTAAATTTCCCCCAATGTGTCCTTCCTCAGTATTTCCGCATCTGATATGTAGACCTCTCATCCATGCTGATATTGGAAATATAAACATTCCTAACTTGTCAAAATCCTGAATGCCAACATTTTAACCACACTCATACTATGCGGAGATGAGCAAAGCCAAGTCAGGATTTTTACTGAATTCCGTTTTGTGGTATAGACATTCTGATGATTTGAATCTCCATTTTTGCTTTGACAAATTGTGAAGTCACCATATGCTTTGCAGTTTCAAATTTGCATTTCATTTTCAATTTAAACATATAGTCTATGTAAAATGGCTGATAATGCAAACATCACTACAATTTTCCATATGTACTATGCCCGCGCTTTGGTGCGGAGGGTGCTGGCAGCTATTGCTGGTATTACCGTATAGAAGCCAGTGGGCTTTTTTTCCACATTATGCTTTCAAATTGATTCTCAAGGGCCCCTCACAGCACCCCCTGTGGCCACTGCATCTCTCTGCACATACACAGACAGACTCCGAAGTCATAAACACAAAGGTCCAATGCCTGGCACTCTCCTGATGAGAGCTGTCCTTTGTGGTATTAATCGCATATGTTAGTACATATGGGATTAGTATCAGCGTAATATGTGGCGGGATGTACCGCAAAGGCTGGGTGCCTCCTACGCTGTATGAGGTACTACTACAAACCGGTTCAGTAAAAAGAAAAGGCAGGTTATATATCCCAATATATCCCAACCTTCACATTTTTAAGTTTTAAGATGCCTACAGCCAATCTGTGTTAAATATATTAAAACAGATTATGAAGCTCTAGGGCAGTTGTAATAATTGGGAATAATCTGGAAGGTGCTTTTAGAATACAAATCTGGATTATACTGACATGATCAGCATTCTTAATACTGTACCAGTATAAATATGAACTCAAAATACAGTTGCCTGAAATATGTTGCTTGTCTGTACCCAATTAAGTTTTCAGAGTTATTATCCACAAGCGGTGGAACAGCTATATTATGTAGCTTACATTTATTTCATTTATTTCTTTTTTTAGGTGATAAATAAGAGTTAAAATGTTGAGAAATAGGTAATCTTCAGTAATAAAATATTTCTTATGAATCATTGTGTTGTTGAACTGGATATCACACTGTGCTTTAGGCCATAGGTAATTCTGTTCTCAGTGGTACTTAAATATCCTGTGCGAGTACAATGCATCACAATCCAGGTCCTGTGAACATTTTAGAGTAATCGACAGCTCTGAGAAATGACTGGTGAAGATAAGAGAGATAAATGAAATGCCACAGTGTTGACCAATTATATGCAGTGAGAATATGACAGCACTGTAAACAAGGATAAAAAATATGTCCTCTACATTGCTAAATGTCATTAGCGGCAAGGAACTACGTTTTTATTTTCTATTGGGAAGGCAAGATTTCTTAAATTACATTTATATCACTATAGAACCATTTATTTTGTTGTTCAGCATCCGAATTTGCGTAAATTTGACATATTGTAATAAATGACACTGAGTTTATTGGTAAAGCTATAGAGCAAACATTCAGTAATCAATTATAGAAGGTCCTTTCCCATAGGGCAGCATGTACAGTGTAATGGTTAGCACAGGGTTTGATTCCCACCATGGCCTTAACTGTGAAGTGTGTATATTCTCCCTGGGATTGCAGACATTTCCTCCGGGTACTACAGTTTCCTCCCACAATCAAAAAATACTGTATACCGGTAAGTTAATTGGCTCCCAACAAAATTAACCCTAGAATGAATGTGTTTGCGTGTACATGTGGTAGGAAATATAGATACTAAGCTCCACTGGGGCAGGGAATGATGTGAATGTTCAAATATTCTCTGTAAAGTGCTGTGGAATATGTGTGCGCTATATAAATAACGTCAATAAATAGAGTGCAATGTACTCTCTGGTACTCAGTTGTCTCCACGAAATTTATGCAACAAAGTAATATAAGTTTACATAAAGCTGATGCAAAGAACTAATGGTAGTATACTAACCAATAATAAAAAATAAAAACAGGACTGTCCTGCAAAAATATGAATAAATATGCCAACACCAGGTTTTGGTGGTGATGCCGACCTACCTCTGGCGGGATCATTCTCTTCAATTTCCTCCCCCGGTGCAATTGGCCTGCTTTTTCTCTGTAGCAATTTTGGTCTTGAGGAGTTATTTGGTGTCGTTAAAGCGCTTGTTCATGTTTCTGACTTTGCACTAAAGGTGCATTAACTGCAGCATTAACTGCAGCAGTAATGTCTTCCCACATTTGGTGCCTTCGCACCATATTAGTGCGCTGATTATTTTTGCCTAGAAGGCAATTAAAAAGGCACAATGGCTCTCACAAGAGCATAGTTTTCTTCAGTGGGTGCCACACTTGGCACCCACTGGGAGTGCATCCTGTGGTAAAGCCATGCTCACCCTCCACCTCCTCCTCACTCTTATCCTCTGTGGCATCCTCCTCCTCATCCTGGGAAGAGTCACCCTCCTCCTCCTGCAAGTCTACCTCAGACATGTCTGGCTCCTCCAGCTCCTCCTCATTCTGTGTGACAAACAGCTCCTCCTATGTTCTGTTGTAGCTGGTGTCAGCAACAGCCTCCTCTTGCTCCTCGTGCTGAGACTCCTTCCTCCTCCCTGGCACTGCCTTCCTTGGCACCGTGTGGCCTCTCTCACTGCTATCTCTCTCTGCCTTTTTCCACCTCTCCTCTTCATCCTGCTCTCCTCACTACCTTTCAAAGGTCAAGATGGTGACTGGCCACTTTATTTATTGGGTGTGTGATGAATATTCTAAGGGACTTAGGTGGGCACAAAGGTGGTGGTGTTCTATTGTTCTATTGTTTGAAAAGTTGCTGATAGAAATCGAATTCTGGTTTGTCAGAAATTCACACAAGACCAAGTCATAAAATTGCGCCACATCTTACCATATCGCATTTTTCAGCCACTAATTCCCATTCCATTAAATAGGTGGATTTCTTCAAAAAAATTGGCAATTTGAAAACATGCAATAAGGTGCGATTACAGAACCTTAGTAAAAAATTGCATCCTAAAAAATGTCACCCTAAATGTAAAATTGATGTATTCATTTACAAATGTAGAACTTTTGTGATGGAATTTGAATTTCATACAAAATTAAACAAACAAAAAAACCTTGGGTGAAATGTAATAGGATGAGAGATTCAGAAAGTGAGAGATTTGGTAAGAAATCTCCAGGGTTTTTTTAAAGCGGCAATCATTTACACTGCAATATCAAACTGGTTTTGCAATGTAAATAATTGCCACTTTAAAAAAACTGGAGATTTCTTACCAAATCTCTAACCTTCTGATTTTCTCACCCTATTACATTTCACCCCTTATGTTTAGAACCCCATTAAAAGCAATCATGTGTACTAAACCTACCTTGCCTTGATTTAAGAATAAAATACAATTGAAAAGATCCTGCACAGCAATAGAAAATGAACCGTGATAATAGGAACCTTGGAAATTCTCACTCCTTGTAAGATTAACCACAGAATCCCAGCTGCTCTTGTGTTCTGGAGGTCTGGATGTGTAGGACATATTTCAACAATTTATGTTTTTTGTACTGTTTTTAGTACTGTATCTTCTGTAAAGTGAATTTTGATAGTTATAAATCCCAACGTGAAAGAGTTCAGGCTTCTAGCAATTGCAGCACTTACATGCTTTTAACATTCGAATAAAGCTTACTTTCTTAAATGTTAAGAAAATTTACAAGGTACTGTACTTGTATAAAAATATTCAGCTATAAAGCAATTTTAAATTCAAGTCCAGTCAGAAAAAAACTCCAGAAGCTCCTTAAGGTCACGTCCCCTTCATTCCAATTGTATTCTGTATTTTTACTACTTTTTAAAATCTGTTAAAATATGCTGGTAAAAAATAATAAGATGCATGCACTACACATTCTTCTGCCAAACATTATGCATCCTTGCCCAATTCTTCAGTCAAAACATCGATGCCATTGCTCTAAGTCAGCAGTTCCTAACCCTTTTTATCTCCTGTACCACTTGATTAGGCTTTTATTTAAATTTACCGCACCTATAAGAAAGTATTCATAAGCAGCAGAACCTTAAAATGTGAAACATCCACAGTACTTACGAGAGAAGTGAAAGTGAGCAGTATGCATGTCCTTATATTAATGAGGGGTATGGATCATTGGAAAGACAACACCTAGGTCAACACGCATTAGGTCGACATCACTAGGTCGACATACATGAAGGTCAACATGACTGAAGGTTGACATGCAGGAAGGTCGACATGACTGAAGGCCGACATGGGCTAGGTCGACAGGGTCATTAGGTCGACAAGCATTATGTCAACATGGGGAAGGTCAACAGTCAAAAGATCAACATGGGGGTTTTCACTTTTTTTGTCCCAAATGTCGACACAGTCGACATGGACACTGAAACATAGCACCGCGTGTGCTTGCCATGCTTCGGGCACGGTGCCTTGATATGCTCAGCACACTATTTTATTCTCCCACCCTGCCCTAGTGGATGGTGGCACATGCTGGCTTGAAAAAAATAGTGAAAAACCCCATGTCGACTTTTTGACTGTTGACCTTCCACATGTCGACCTAATGCTTGTCGATCTAATGACTCTGTCGACCTAACCCATGTCAACCTTCAGTCATGTTGACCTTCCTGCATGTCAACCTTCAGTCATGTTGACCTTCATGCATGTCGACCTAGTGATGTTGACCTAATGCTTGTAGACCTAGTCACCATATCCCATTAAGGAGAAGTGGTGAGTATTGTGCAGTCAGGAACCGAGCATCCTCTGTCCCTCTGTGTCTGGTTGCTGGCTGTGTGCTGTCTCCAGGCTTACCGCTAATACTGTAGGATTAATGCTGCTGCTTCCTCCACATGTGTCAGCAAGGGAAAGATGAACGCTGATGTGTCAGCTGTCTGAAAGTGCAGGCACAGTAAGGCTTTGAAGTAGCTGCCATGATAGTCTGCTCCCACAGTTAGCGGCTGGCTACCGTCTGAGGGCAGCATGATTGCTGGTCCTGAAAAAGCATGAGGAGATTCTAGTGATGCTGCCAATTGACCTGGACCGGAATTGATGTAATGCAGTTCATCTTCATGGCAAGAGAAGACTTCTTCCGCCATTACAAGTACACATACCCGACATTGGGAACTGCTGTTCTACCTGAAAGTGCTCTTGAATGTCATTAACTAATGGAAAAGTTAATTGCTGTTTCCTTCCTTAAAGTATTGTATACTTAAAAAAAACTTTCCAGGTTGCATAGTATGCTTTAGATGTAAACTTTAAAATCTAATAATGGTTGTAGTGTGTTGTGTGTGTGTCTTACTTTGTACAGGTTCAGTGTCCCTTATCCCAAATGCTTAGGACCACGAGCAATTTGGATAAGGTATTTTTCCATTTTTTGGAATATTTTTTTAATATACTTACCTGGTCCCTTGGTGGTACCATGATGGTCCCCCGGCATCCGCGGTGTCCCCCGGCATCCACGGCGGCCTTCAGGATTCTCTTAAGCGGTCCCAGGGGTGCATTGCTGTAGATGCCGGAGGACGTGGTTAGTATGAAAAAATGAGCAGGGGGGAAAAACAAAACAAAAAACCCCGTAATAATCTGAAAAACCATGGATTTTGGAATATTTCTGTTATTGGATATACAGATACTGGGGCGAAATGTAATATGGGGCGATTTTTAGACATGTGCGATTTTTGGTAAAAAAAACAACCGAAATCGCACGTTTTCCAAAAATTTCACATGTAATAGGGTGCGATTCGCAGTAAAAAATCGCACTTTTTGCCACGAAATCACACATTTTGAAGTGGCTTTAGTCACACTTCAATTCGTATCCAGATGTTTTCCCATTGTAAAGTATCTAACTCACACATGTAATAGGGTGCGATTTTTTGTAAACGTTACCAAAAATCACCCAAAAATTAGACCAGGTTCTGACAGGTTCTGACTGGCGAATTTGACAGAACCATGCACAGATCATTGTGATCTGTGCATGGTTCTGTCCAAAAAAAGGGTTAATTACAAAAAAATTGAAAAAAAAAACCAGTGTGGGGTCCCCCCTCCTGAGCATAACCAGCCCCCAGGCTCAAAGATCCGGTCCTGGTTTCATAAAATCACACGGATAAACAAGTTGGGTCTCCCCTGATTTTACAAAGCCAGCACCAGGCTTAAGGGCCGGTCCTGGTTCCCAAAATACGGGGGAGAAAATGTCTAGGGGTCCCCCGTATTTCAAGAACCAGCACCGGGCCCAACCAGCCAGCAGGGTAATGCCACAGCCTCAGCCAAAGCATTTAACCCTCTGACCAGCCAACATGGGAAGGAGTCCTGGGGAACCCCCCGCAAAGAAGGGGTCCCCCCTCCAGAACCTACCTGCCCATGTTGAAGACCAGGGCTGTACTCGATCATGGTCTGGCATCAGGAAATCCCGGACCATGATTGGCTGGTGGGCGGGCCTAAGTCCCGGTCGGGGGCGGACCCCAGATGTAAACAGAAGACTGGAGCGTGGTTAGAGTGGTGCAGGGCTCCCAGAGAAGCTGGTGAGTATGTTTTCTATCCACAGGTACCCAAGTGGATACTACTGGACAAGGGGACCGACGCTTCGTGGCAACATAGGTGAGTACTGAATAATTGGGCTCCGTATGTAATAAAGTTTTACTGTCAGTGTATAAGTGTATTTATTTAACTATTTGTACTACTGTGGGACTACAAGTCCCAGCAGGCCCTTTATTGCCCCACATGCAGGGATTTGTGGTTCTCCAAGTCCCTGCATGTGGTGCAGGCTTGCTGGGACACATAGTTCCACAGCAATATACAATAGATTTTTATATATTTTTTACACCAATTATCAGCTCGATGCCCACCGTCCAGGGGCATCGAAGACAGCCCCGGGCTTCAACATGCTTTGGCCGGGGGGACTTGAATATAAAGTCTCCCCCCGGCTGTGGCATTACCCTGCTGGCTGGTTTGGACGGTGCTGGTTCTTGAGATACGGGGGACCCGTAGTAATTTTGTCCCAGTATTTTGGGAACCAGGACCAGTCCTTGTGCCTGGTGCTGGTTTTGTAAAATCAGGGGAGCCCCAATTTGTTTGTCCCTGTGCTTTAATGAAGCCAGGACCGGCTCTTTCAGCCTCGGGCTGGTTATGCTCAGGAGGGGGGTCCCCACGCTGTTCTTTTTTACACAAAATCGCATGTCTTAAAATGCGCACATTTTCAAGTCTAAAAATCGCACTGTCGCACCATATCGCACTTTTTTGCCGCAAATTCACATCTCATTACATTTACGAATTCACGTCAAAAAATTTGATTATTAAAGGTGTGATTTGGTGCAATTTTTAAAAATGTCCAAAAATCGCCCCCTATTACATTTTCGCCCTGGATACTCAATCTGTTTTAACAAAATGAAGATGTGGAGACATGAAATAGATATAAAAAATAGTTTTAGCTAAATTTAGTAAACTATTTGACGGCAAAATATGGGTGAAAATCCTAGTCTTTTTCTCCCCCATATTTTTTTTGAGGAGCCCGTGCTGGTTTCTTAAATATGTGGGTATTCCATAATTTTGTTGCCCCGTATTTGGTAAACCAGAACACTGTTTTGGACAGAAGCAGATCTCACTGATCTGTGCATGTTTTTTTCAAACTTGTCTGCCAGAAGCAGGCCTATTTTTCTTGTGATTCTTGGTCATGTTCAGGCTGCAATTAAAAAAACTAAAATTTGAAAAATGGCTCCCTATTACATTTGAGATTTTGCTGTTTTCAATTAAACAACATCTGGATGTGATTTATGAAGAGAGATATTTTGATTACGCAATATTTTTGCTGCAAATCGCACACATTACAGGTGTGATTTGTGCTAAATGTATGCTTTTGGATGCTTTTGTAAAAAAAAAATTGCACCCCTTTACATCTTGCCCCATATCTTTGAGTTATCTACACTTTGCAATGGTTGAAGGCGCCAAGTCTCGGAAAACCTGCAATTTAGAGCCCCTAAAAAAAAAAAGGAGTGACTTGCTTTAGAAATATGGGTACTTATGTAGCATCTGGGCGTCCGATTTAGAAATCGGATCGGATCGCATCGCTGAGTCCATTTTAACATAGAATTCAATGGGAAAAAGGGGTCCTTTTCCTTTCCCCACTATCCAAGTGGGCATGGAGTTGGATATAAACCTGTGGCGAGCATAGCGAGCCACCGAGCCCGAAGCGTGGCGAGCGTAGCGAGCCCCGCGAGGGGACACAGAATACTTTTTAAGAAATATGCGGCCCCTCGCGGGGCTCGCTTCGCTCGCCACGCTTCGGGCTCGGTGGCTCGCTGCGCTCGCCACGCTATATAAAATCAACTCTATGCCCACTTGGATAGTGGGGAAATGAACAGGACCTTCTTAACATTGAATCCTATGCAAAATCGCATCGAATCGCATCGCATCGCATCTGATTGTATGCCTTAAGGTAAGGCATACAATCACAAAATCGGCAGCCCAGATACTACATAAGTACCGAAATGTGGTGCTTGGGCTTCAATGAGAAGAACTTGACAAAATGTCCCTAGGGTGCTCTGAGTCATTAGTTTAGGGTGTGAGGCGTGGTGTTCCCTCTTTATGGAAAAGGAGCAGTCACCAAGTGATGGAGTGAGGGTGGTAAGGAATCAGATTTTAGGTCTGCAGTGAAAACTGAGTCCAGGATGTTTCTCATCCACAAATATGTTGCATCCCTTATGGAATTCATCCACATGTGCTTCAAAAGCTGAAGTACTGTACTTTAATCCAGAGAGGCAAAATCACCCAGTGTGTATGGACCTTGAGACTAATTATTTATAATTTTTTGCATATAACTCATATTTGTGCTTGTACAGTTTGTGATGAATGTACACAGATTATTAAACAATAATATAATTCTGCATCTTTTTACTGCAAATAAAATACCCATACTGTAGCTTGATTTACTTAATCCATCTTAGCTGTGTAGGCGAGCTTCGCTGTTATCAAATGAAACTTTTCTACATGCATACAAGGTAAAATTGTTAGAGGAACAGTGATCTCCGGGGAGAGCCGGATCTCTTACCAGTAGGAAAAAAAGACATTTTTAGCTAAGGGGAAATTAGATTTTTCTTTAAAGAAAGTATTGAATTGCTAATGAATTTACAAGAGAATCTTACATATGTTGACTCTAGGGCTTTGGGTAGAAAGGGACATCTTAACATTTAAAAGTGTGATAAGCATATGTTTTTTTAGGATTTCAAATACCAATACTATTCCTTATCTGTCCTCCAGAGTTCCTTTGGAATCATAATGTAACATATTTGCATCTGCAATAAACTCCTTTGCTCTAAATTTGTCCACGGGCAACTTACATTATTATGTTTATATTCATACTGGCATGTACGCTCCAACTTTATTTTATTTTTTCATTTATTTTATTTAGCCTACCATCTACATCAATTTGTATACAAGCTTGGGCAGACAGATGTATCAACCTCATAGAAGATTACATAAAACAAAAATCACTGGAGGTCATTGCAGTTCTCTGGGGATCATCTACTAGTAGGGGGAATCCTTGATGAGATACTGTATATGATTCTGTGTAGGACACAATGCACCTTCAAGTGCGGAAATTCATGGCAGACAGGTTTACTACCTTATGCTAATGCTGGTATATGTGTGACTAAGTATGACCCCTGTGCTTCCTTCTGCAGTTAGGTATCAGCACTTACACCCACCCCAGCTGTATAGATCTATTAGAAGCTGCGATGCTCTTGCACACCTCACACCAGTACAGTAGTCTGATTGCACACCCATAACTCTGCAGTGAGATGGACATTTTTCTGTGCATTCACAAAGTAGCCCAGTTGTCCTCTTGAAATTAACATTTCACAATAAATAAAGTCACTGTTGTATCCTCCATGAAGGAGAATATGCATTATGTAGTACATGTGCAGTCTATCGGTAATTCACATATGTGTCCAATTTTCCAGGGAACTTGCAACAGAAGTCCTTCCAGCATGGTCGCCAGACTAAGGGCCTTATTCTAGTTCACTCTTTCTGACAAAATCCTTCTTAGATGGACAAAACCATGTGCACTGCAGGGGGGCAGATGTAAAATGTGCAGAGTGAATTAGATTTGGGTGAGTTATTTTGTTTCTGTGCAGGGTAAATATTGACTGCTTTATTTTTACACTTCAATATAGATCTCACTTTGAATTAAAACCCCACCCAAATCTAATTCTCTCTGCACAAGTTACATCTGCCCCACCTGCAGTGCACATGGTTTTGTCCATCTAAGAAGGATTTTGTCAGAAAGAGTGAACTAGAATAAGGCCCTAAGTGACCAGCCTTCACTGTTGGTATGATATTTAAGGAGAGCAGTGTTTGTGTTTGTAAATTTGTCTTTGATTGCTGCCTTTAAGGGCAATAAAACCCCCAAATTGCTACACACTGCAGCACCGTGAGTTATTTCTCTGCAAAGATCAACGGCTGCCAACCATTGGATAATTGTATTATCATTTGTTTGGGCACTGCAGCAGTTATGAGAAAGGAGGATATATTTCAATATAAAATCATTGATCAAGTCCCAGTGTCACTAAGGCGGGAGAGGGCGACTTACCGGCACCCCGCTCTGGTCAACGAAATAATGGAAACATGACGACATAGTTTGTGGCAATTAAAATGGTCACAGCTTTATTTCACAAATCCATAATCATAACCAAACACTTTTGCAGGGCAAGGGATAGAAAGGGGAGCGGTGCGCTCTGTTCCTGCTAATGTGGTACCCCTGGGACGTGTCCGTTCCACCGCCGTGGGTACGCGACCACGCCCCCTACCAAGTTGGTACCGCCTGGGCCGTGCCAGTCACCACCATGTGACTCACGTGAACACGCCCCCTACACGCTATGGGCCGTGCCAGCCACCGTCATGTGACTCACGTGAACACGCCCCTTACCATTCTGGGATCAGCTACCATCCGCACCTCACCCTACCAGGCACGCAACCCGTATGGCCCCTGCCGTATTAATGCTGGAACCAGGCGTGCGGCCGCCTAATGGTGAGTATGCGAGGCATTCTGTAACTCCCCTACATTTCCTGCCTTGTGCACCGCTCCCTCCCCGCCACACGAGGTTCCCGGCGCGCCGGGTACCGAAGCCCCCACCCTGCCCTAGCAACACCACCTTCCTCCGCAACTTATGCCCTTTGCAGCTCCCCGCCTGCGCTGCATGGGACTGCTCCACCGGACTGTGACCGTTCCCCACTGGTTGCCCCCCCAGTAACCTCCTGCCACCCGGATCGTGCAAATGCATCTAAAAAACATAATCACCATATGGCCCTTGCCATACATTTAAATGCTGCTGCTATGCTGATCTTCCCAGGAAGACACTCATTTGCCTGCAGCTCCACTCTGCCACTCCACATTGGTTGCCTGCATTTACCGTATTCAACCTAAAACCCTTCTACTCGCATATAGAGCCATTAACCCTACTGCCCAGCATATATCTCCTCACTTTCCACCAAATATCTCCCATCCATTTTGTCCAGACTGCCCTGAAAACTCCCTCTCAGGCAAGCCTGCCATATTTTGTCTGCTGTTACCAGTTTGTTTAATCACTGTCTACTAGTGTCAGGTGCCACAGACACCGCTGCACTATCTCTGAAACCGTAAATAAACAAATGATTAATGAACTTGCCTGCATGTTTTTCCTGCCCAGCTGTTTGCTTCCAATAAACCAGCTGTCCCAGCCTTGTGAACCATGTGTACTACTCCCCCCCCCCCCCCTGGAGTGAACCTGCTATCAGCGTTTGGCCTCCCCTTTCAAAGACCACAAGCTGTGTGCCTTCCTGCCCTAAAACCAAAGGGGGTGGGGGAGCCGGAAGTGTCCTCAATTGTATCACTCTAGCATCAAAGCATTTCCTCACCCTATCTGGGAAGGTGCCCCTGGGCGCTTGTGGAACTATCTCTCCCAGCATATCTGCTGCCTGGGACACCTTCTAAACAAAACAAGGGGACAACATGCAATACCTTTGCAGTTTGACCCAGGGAAATTTAACGTGCCTCTGCTCGCACTGTATATACAGTGTAAGCCTGTCCAGTGCCCATGTCTTTACCTTAAACCCACCTTCCCCATATCATTGCATATACCATGTAACCCGCGCTGGGCCAGACGGGCTTCCTTATAAGGACCCTAAAACCCTCCAGGAAGCCCTCCTGCAACCGCTTGGCCTCTGCCTTCCTAGGGTATCTGGATGGCCACCCCCAGATCCCCCCTAGCCTCCCTGGGCTAGGTGCTTTTTTCCGCGACTGTCGCTCCGGGTGCCTTGTCCCTGTGCTGACCTGTCTGCTTATAGCAATCCTTCGCTGGGTGATTCCCGCTACAGATTGTACATGCGTGTTTAAACTTACAGGACTGCCTGGTGCACTCTGCATCGTTAAACAAGTAGCATTTAAGCTTGTCCTGTTTGTGCGTGCTGGGCCCCCCTGCTGACTTCTGCATCACCCCACTCTTCTCTGCCAGGGCCTCTGTTTGTGTCTTAAACCATAGTTCCATGTCCCTGGTGCCGTACTTGATGGGCTTATGTCCCTGTGACCTAAGCCTAAATGCCTCATCATATCTGCGCCAAGCCTGGCCGCCACAATCGTTGTGCATGCTATATATCAGGTTGACATATTTTACCATGTTCATTAGCATGTTGGGGTACGCTTGCACGTAACAGCCTGTGTACGCCAGCATTCCCGATACCCAATGCTGTATAGTTTTGTAGGATTCCTTCTGCCAACTCCCTTTCTCACTGAATTTGTCTTTCTCCCTCCAGCCGTTTTCCGTAAGGGAGCATATATCTATGAAATCGCCCCTCACGATCTCCTTTCTAAGCTTCGCGGGTAGATGCGCTTCTAGTGCGCCAAGTGTGTGATCTGGCTCGCCTCCCTGGTGCAAAAACTCGGACTTCCCGGCCTCGGATTGCCCCATTTTACTTAGCAGTGCATCCGCCCCTGGCGCTGCTAACTTCTTCTTTTTAATGTTCTCCCGGGCCAAACGTAACCGTTCTTTCAACTCCTTGCACTTCTCATCGTCATCTGTCTCTGAGTCGCTATCTTCTGCAACGCTCTGGTTGGCACCACTGAGCGCCACCCTCCCTGTGCCTATACTATCGACTACGATGTTATGCTTGCTGCTGCTGCTTGGCAATGCCCCCGCACCTCCCGCTATGCTCTGGCTGCTACCCCCGGCAACATCAGATACAGCAACATATTTCACCTTGCTACCCTGCAATACTGCATCAATACCTGCATATACATTACACACATTGCTTATCTCACCAATTCCGTGCATTGCTGATCCGCTGCTTCCTTGAACCGCGCTTGTCTGGGCGACGGCCTCCGACCCCGCCGATTGTGCTGTTACCCTGCTGGCCGAGGCATGGGTCGAACCACTTCCCCCTGGATGTGTTGCCGCCCTGCTGGTCGAGGCATGGGCCCGTGCGTCCCCAATTGTTCCGTGGCAAGATCCCCCCAACCCCCCTCTGGCTTGTGCCAACAATGCCTGTATCTGCTCCTCCTCGGCAAGATGTTCTGGCCCCTGCACCCTTGGGGTATCAAAAATCTGTGGCCGCTGCCCATTGGTAGGGGCAGTGGGACTGCAATACCCCCTCCGGGGGGGGGAAACAAAATGGGGGGAGTGGGCGAAATGACCATGGCTCCCGCCCCCCGCCACTGGCTCCTGGAAATCCTCCCGTCCCCCCCTACGACTTGGGGTGAAACTGGGCTGCCGAGCAGGGCTATTGTAGCCCTGGGTTTCCGCCAGGAAGATCCACTTTCCCCGCACCCCTGGAGACCCTGATATGCTCTGCCTGCTGCCTCCCCCCTCCCCCCCGTGTCCCGGCATACCCCCCTGCACCCCTCCCGGCGTGTCCGATTGGGCCTGGCGTATAAAGTTGCTGCTGTGGCCCTCTTCCCCTGAATCATGCCCCTCTGATCCCATGGCCTCAGGCATTCCCTCCCCCCTCGCACGCTTGCTCTCACCCTGCAGTGATGCCCCTCCTGCACTGGTCGGTATTCCCCTTCTGCGTCCACGTGCTGCTGCTGGCCGGATGCTTGATAAACCTTGTTGAACTGGCTTGCTATGCAATTCTTTCCTCCGACCATCAGATGGCGCCCGTGCGCTTCTTTTCGCCTGCATGTGCTGCCTTCCTCTCGGACCGGAAGCTCCCCTCTGACCTGCATCCATCTCTCTGAAACTTGCTTGCCTGCTGCTGCTTCTCTCAGGACGATATTGAGGC